>NC_140166.1:128603622-128927840 GCF_963971535.1 Notolepis coatsorum | reverse complement strand
AAACTTTCAGTTGATCTCTACGATCACTTAAAGGCCTCTACATGCTACAGCAACTGCAACGCAACTGCAACACAACATCAGCGCGACTTCAACGCAACATGTTGCAGAGGGTGTTGTAGAGTGTGTTGCGAGGATGTTGCGTACCTCTCCCCAAAATCTAATCTGAACAACCTTGCGTTGTTGTTGCGTAGCAGTGATTGGTTGGTTAGCGAATGGGGGCGGGGCTGTCATAGAATAATATTGGTCCCGCAGGCAGGAATACCATCCTCGAGTCCCCGTGAGCCGCAGGGGACTTCCATAGCATACGCCTTCAAATCATCTTACCTTGACGATTAAAAGCCTCCACAATTTAGTAAACAGTGTTCCCATGGCTGGTGTTGATATTTTACGATGCCAGCTTGTGATAATTTGTTGTAGCCAGCCAGCTAGCGTTGATGCTATTCAATGCTATCATACCCAACTAACGTTAATGCCATTCAGAATTTATTAACATAGCTACAACAACACAGTAATATAACTACATGCATCATTGTTTACAATGAACGGTGGGGCTAATCGAAAGGACTGGACACAGGGACAAGTTAAACAGCAATCAATTAATTTAATACAACAGGTTCGAGCTGCACTTTCGTGCCTATACGACCGCACCACAGCCACAGTGATATACACGGCTTTTGACGAGCTCTCTCTCTCCTGTCGATTAAAATCAGCAGCTCTTCCTCGACCTCGAGTGCCTGCAGCTGCCTGCATTTGCACAAAGACATCCATCCCCGCTGCTAGCTAACGTTAAAACTAACCTAAAGTTAGTTGTTCACCAACGATCTACAGACAACAACAACAAACACAGAAGTTACACAAGCAGAATACATCACAAATACTTCCGGCCGGGGGATTTCAAAATAAAAGAGCGACGTCTAAAAGCACCAGAAATATGTTTATTTTGTACATTATCTATCGTTAACACGAACCTAAACTAACTTTAGATTAGTTTAGGTTCGTGTTAACGTTAGATAATGTACAAAATAAACGTATTTACGGTGCTTTTAGACGTCGCTCTTTTATTTTGAAATCCCCCGACCGGAAGTAAAAATTATGCTTCTTTTTCTGCTTGTTATCAATGGGTTGGTTGAGAAGGGACGTTTCATCTATCTAGGGAACCTAGCTACATCCGGGGTACAATGTTGCATAGGCTGCACATCGATGTTGCAGAAGCATAAAGGCAGAGTGTCTGCAACACCGTTGCATTGTCGATGTTGTGTTGCAGTTGCTTCGCAGTTTCTGTAGCATGTAGAGGCCTTAAGACTCATCACCATCGCCATCCAGAGCTTCTGGGCAGAACCATCTCGGAGCTGCTGATCCCTCACACGACCGCGCGGTCGCTTAGGTCTTCCAACCAAACATCGGCTGTACCACATACCAACCTTAAAATTAAAGGTGACCGCACGTTTATGTGCCGAGTCCGTTGGATGTTTTAAACAACATTTAAAAATGTCCCTACTAATTTTCGAACATGTACATTTTGTTATGTTTTTAAAAATAAATTATTTCCTTGCTAGAGATTAATGATTTGTTTTAGTTTTATATTGTTTGTATTTACATGTTCGAAAATAAAGATTTAAAATCAAATCAAATCAAATCAAATCAAAAACCCAATTCTTCCAGATTGGCCTTTCAGCACATTCCTAGGGTGGGGTCCTGGCGGACATCTGTATGCTGTCTGTGTGCATTAAGCCTCTTTGTTTGTGGATTCTGCTGTCACGATCGGGGCCTGTGCCTTCCTCTGCCGTCATCCGGACGTGCCCATGCATGGGCTTCCTGCTCGAGCGTTCCCGCGCTGCCAGATGAGGATCAGCCGCAAGGGATTCCCTCATCAAGTGGGTCCTATATCACCTGGCAGATCCTGTCATCCGGCGTCGCAGTGTTAAACTGCCTATCTAGGTACGACCCTTCAGTCTGAAGACCTACTAGGCACCCTCTCCTTGTATTCCCTGTTTCTAATCTGCCTTCTCTTGTGCCCAAGGACCACAGTTCCAGCGAGCCGTCTGGAACCCCCTGGAGCTGTCAAACGGAGTTCCTGCTCTCACGCTCGACACAGCCGGTGTCTACACTCTCCTCTACGGAGTTCCTGCTCCCACCCTCGACACAGCCGGTGTCTACGCTCTCCTCTACGGAGTCCCTGCTCTCACCCTCGACACAGCCGGTGTCCACACTCTCCTCTACAGAGTTCCTGCTCTCACCCTCGACACAGCCGGTGTCTACACTCTCCTCTACAGAGGTCCCGCTCTCACCCTCGACACAGCCGGTGTCTACACTCTCCTCTACAGAGTTCCTGCTCTCACCCTCGACACAGCCGGTGTCTACGCTCTCCTCTACGGAGTTCCCGCTCTCACCCTCGACACAGCCGGTGTCCACACTCTCCTCTATGGAGTCCCTGCTCTCACCCTCGACACAGCCGGTGTCTACACTCTCCTCTACGGAGTTCCTGCTCTCACCCTCGACACAGCCGGTGTCTACACTCTCCTCTACGGAGTTCCTGCTCTCACCCTCGACACAGCCGGTGTCCACACTCTCCTCTACGGAGTTCCTGCTCTCACGCTCGACACAGCCGGTGTCTACGCTCTCCTCTACGGAGTTCCTGCTCTCACCCTCGACACAGCCGGTGTCCACACTCTCCTCTACGGAGTTCCTGCTCTCACCCTCGACACAGCCGGTGTCTACGCTCTCCTCTACGGAGTTCCTGCTCTCACCCTCGACACAGCCGGTGTCTACGCTCTCCTCTACGGAGTTCCCGCTCTCACCCTCGACACAGCCGGTGTCTACGCTCTCCTCTACGGAGTTCCCGCTCTCACCCTCGACACAGCCGGTGTCCACACTCTCCTCTACGGAGTTCCCGCTCTCACCCTCGACACAGCCGGTGTCTACGCTCTCCTCTACGGAGTTCCTGCTCTCGCCCCCTCGACACAGCCGGTGTCTACACTCTCCTCTACGGAGTTCCTGCTCTCGCCCCCTGGCACAGCCGGTGTCGACAATCACCCGTATTGCACTAGGAGTGCACCTGTCCAAAACCAAGAGACATTTAGACCTGCCTGTCGTACATTTACTGTGTATATTTCTGTCTGCTTGGGAAGAATATTAAAACCCCCTAAACCGCTCCATTGTCTCTCCTCCTGTGTTTTGCTATTGGGCTCCGCAAGAACCCCATCCTCACAGTGCTGTATGTCCATGTTCTATGTTGTTGTTGTTTTATGCCATTGTAACCTGTGTTTAAAAAGCTGATAATCAAGTTTTACTTACTTACTTACTTACACACACACACGCACGGTCCTCTACGGCGCCATGGCTGTAATACTGTCTCTCTCACTCTCTCAGCTGTCCTCTATGGAGCCATGGCTGTAATACTGTCTATGTAGTAGAAAAGACTCACGCACATCCAAAGTATAGTCACGGTTGCTTGACTCAAATAGATATGTAAGGTTGTGGAAAAAAAGTCAGCACACCGTCTGCCGTGTTCCCAAGTTTAATTTACTTTAACACAACGTTTCGGCCGGTGGCCTTTGTCAAGTGTCACAAACATGTGAAAAGGGGTGGGGTATATTATATACATATATATTAGGGGTCAAGGTTGAACCAGGTCAAGGTTCAAATCAATTAGCCTATAGGCTACAAATTTACAAAACATACTGCAGCTCAAGTGCCAGAGCATACGGTACATAGTTACAATAACAGTAGTACGGTAGTTAGTAGTTAGATCATGTAACACACCTTCACATGCAAAATAGAGAAAAAAATATATAATAAGAAAACTGTGATACTCTCTCTCTCACTCTCTCAGGGTGATCTCAGCTGTCCTCTACGGAGCCATGGCTGTGATACTGTCTCACTCACTCTCTCAGGGTGATCTCAGCTGTCCTCTACGGAGCCATGGCTGTGATACTGTCTCTCTCACTCTCTCAGGGTGATCTCAGCTGTCCTCTGTCTACGGAGCCATGGCTGTGATACTGTCTCTCTCACTCTCTCAGGGTGATCTCAGCTGTCCTCTACGGAGCCATGGCTGTGATACTGTCTCTCTCACTCTCTCAGGGTGATCTCAGCTGTCCTCTACGGACCCATGGCTGTGATACTGTCTCTCTCACTCTCTCAGGGTGATCTCAGCTGTCCTCTACGGACCCATGGCTGTGATACTGTCTCTCTCACTCTCTCAGGGTGATCTCAGCTGTCCTCTACGGAGCCATGGCTGTGGGGGAAGCCAACGCCTTCACTCCAAACTATGCCAAGGCCAAGATCTCTGCTTCTCATCTCATGATGCTCATCAACAGAGAACCTGCCATTGACAACCTCTCACAGGAGGGCGAATCACCGGTACCCTTTCATTTAATGTAACCTTTATTTGACAAGGCTGAACGTAGACATAAACCCGGACACACAGTCAATGGAATAATAAAGTCTAGGGCAGGGGTCAGCGAGCTTCAAAGTGCCATTTTAAAATGTTAAACAGTGTGCCATATCAACATTAAGGTTGACATTAAGTTAAATGATGACACCACATCAAAATGTAAATCTCCAACAGATCTGTAATTCTATTCCATCCATATAGGCAACGTGCATAGCAATAGTTTTAATAACCATTTTCCTCTCATAATTATATAAGAGCGCTATACAAGAATGCTGCCGTCTTTATGAGATACCTGGACACATTCAGCCTGGTCTGCCTCATCCTTTAAAGTTTTCTCATGTTTGGTCTCAAAATTCGGCACTCAATGTTCGACAAACAACAACAACCGACTGACCCTTCTGATTGGCTCTGACCCTGAAATATCCCTGGTATATCAGTCAAACTACCATAAATAACTTAATGGCTGTGGAAGAGATAACTCTGCATGGGGATGAGAGGACACTTCAACATTTCCAAAAAGGTTCCTCTCCTACACACTTGCTAGTGTGCCGTTAGTTAACCGCGTGCCAATGGTGGCACTTGTGCCTAAGGTTGCTGACCCCTGGTCTAGGGTATGCACAGGTGAAGTATACCCACCTTTTTCTACCTTTTAAAGTACAGCCTAATTACCATTGAACTATAGGATGTTGGGGTTTCAGTATACCACATCGTCCCTCTGTAGTAAGCTATAGTATACACTATATAGTACTGTACTTAAGTGACATTTTTAGCTACTTGTACTTTACGTGAGTATTTTCCTTTTAGGGAACTTTTTACTTTTACTACATTTCAAAGGAAATATTGTACTTTTTACTCCACTACATTTATCTGAAGCCATCAGTTACTAGTTACTTTGAAGAAAAATTGTTTGCGTCCAAAACATGGCAAATATTTATGAAGATGATATACTTTCACATTTGAAGCCTGTCGACTTCAAGAGGACATAATCAGAGCAGCATAATTGGACCACATACCACAACTTCAGTGTCACCAGGAAGACAGTAGGTGATGAAAAGTGTCACCAGGAAGACAGTAGGTGATGAAAAGTGTCACCAGGAAGACAGTAGATGATGAAAAGTGTCACCAGGAAGACAGTAGATGATGAAAAGTGTCACCAGGAAGACAGTAGATGATGAAAAGTGTCACCAGGAAGACAGTATGTGATGAAAAGTGTCACCTGGAAGACAGTAGGTGATGAAAAGTGTCACCAGGAAGACAGTAGATGATGAAAAGTGTCATCAGGAAGATAGTAGATGATGAAAAGTGTCACCAGGAAGACAGTAGATGATGAAAAGTGTCACCAGGAAGACAGTAGGTGATGAAAAGTGTCACCAGGAAGATAGTAGATGATGAAAAGTGTCACCAGGAAGACAGTAGGTGATGAAAAGTGTCACCAGGAAGACAGTAGGTGATGAAAAGTGTCACCAGGAAGACAGTAGATGATGAAAAGTGTCACCAGGAAGACAGTAGATGATGAAAAGTGTCACCAGGAAGACAGTAGATGATGAAAAGTGTCACCAGGAAGACAGTAGATGATGAAAAGTGTCACCAGGAAGACAGTAGATGATGAAAAGTGTCACCAGGAAGACAGTAGATGATGAAAAGTGTCACCAGGAAGACAGTAGGTGATGAAAAGTGTCACCAGGAAGACAGTAGGTGATGAAAAGTGTCACCAGGAAGACAGTAGATGATGAAAAGTGTCACCAGGAAGACAGTAGGTGATGAAAAGTGTCACCAGGAAGACAGTATGTGATGAAAAGTGTCACCAGGAAGACAGTAGATGATGAAAAGTGTCACCAGGAAGACAGTATGTGATGAAAATTGTCACCAGGAAGACAGTAGGTGATGAAAAGTGTCACCAGGAAGACAGTAGGTGATGAAAATTGTCACCAGGAAGACAGTAGGTGATGAAAAGTGTCACCAGGAAGACAGTAGGTGATGAAAAGTGTCACCAGGAAGACAGTAGATGATGAAAAGTGTCACCAGGAAGACAGTAGGTGATGAAAAGTGTCACCAGGAAGACAGTAGATGATGAAAAGTGTCACCAGGAAGACAGTAGGTGATGAAAAGTGTCACCAGGAAGACAGTAGGTGATGAAAAGTGTCACCAGGAAGACAGTAGATGATGAAAAGTGTCACCAGGAAGACAGTAGATGATGAAAAGTGTCACCAGGAAGACAGTAGATGATGAAAAGTGTCACCAGGAAGACAGTAGATGATGAAAAGTGTCACCAGGAAGACAGTAGATGATGAAAAGTGTCACCAGGAAGACAGTAGATGATGAAAAGTGTCACCAGGAAGACAGTAGGTGATGAAAAGTGTCACCAGGAAGACAGTAGGTGATGAAAAGTGTCACCAGGAAGACAGTAGATGATGAAAAGTGTCACCAGGAAGACAGTAGGTGATGAAAAGTGTCACCAGGAAGACAGTATGTGATGAAAAGTGTCACCAGGAAGACAGTAGATGATGAAAAGTGTCACCAGGAAGACAGTATGTGATGAAAATTGTCACCAGGAAGACAGTAGGTGATGAAAAGTGTCACCAGGAAGACAGTAGGTGATGAAAAGTGTCACCAGGAAGACAGTAGATGATGAAAAGTGTCACCAGGAAGACAGTAGGTGATGAAAAGTGTCACCAGGAAGACAGTAGATGATGAAAAGTGTCACCAGGAAGACAGTAGGTGATGCAAAGTGTCACCAGGAAGACAGTAGGTGATGAAAAGTGTCACCAGGAAGACAGTAGGTGATGAAAAGTGTCACCAGGAAGACAGTAGATGATGAAAAGTGTCACCAGGAAGACAGTAGGTGATGAAAAGTGTCACCAGGAAGACAGTATGTGATGAAAAGTGTCACCAGGAAGACAGTAGGTGATGAAAAGTGTCACCAGGAAGACAGTAGATGATGAAAAGTGTCACCAGGAAGACAGTAGATGATGAAAAGTGTCACCAGGAAGACAGTAGGTGATGAAAGGTGTCACCAGGAAGACAGTAGATGATGAAAAGTGTCACCAGGAAGACAGTAGATGATGAAAAGTGTCACCAGGAAGACAGTAGATGATGAAAAGTGTCACCAGGAAGACAGTAGATGATGAAAAGTGTCACCAGGAAGACAGTAGTTGATGAAAAGTGTCACCAGGAAGACAGTAGATGATGAAAAGTGTCACCAGGAAGACAGTAGGTGATGAAAAGTGTCACCAGGAAGACAGTAGGTGATGAAAAGTGTCACCAGGAAGACAGTAGATGATGAAAAGTGTCACCAGGAAGACAGTAGATGATGAAAAGTGTCACCAGGAAGACAGTAGATGATGAAAAGTGTCACCAGGAAGACAGTATGTGATGAAAAGTGTCACCAGGAAGACAGTAGGTGATGAAAAGTGTCACCAGGAAGACAGTAGATGATGAAAAGTGTCATCAGGAAGATAGTAGATGATGAAAAGTGTCACCAGGAAGACAGTAGATGATGAAAAGTGTCACCAGGAAGACAGTAGGTGATGAAAAGTGTCACCAGGAAGATAGTAGATGATGAAAAGTGTCACCAGGAAGACAGTAGGTGATGAAAAGTGTCACCAGGAAGACAGTATGTGATGAAAAGTGTCACCAGGAAGACAGTAGATGATGAAAAGTGTCACCAGGAAGACAGTATGTGATGAAAATTGTCACCAGGAAGACAGTAGGTGATGAAAAGTGTCACCAGGAAGACAGTAGATGATGAAAAGTGTCACCAGGAAGACAGTAGATGATGAAAAGTGTCACCAGGAAGACAGTAGATGATGAAAAGTGTCACCAGGAAGACAGTAGATGATGAAAAGTGTCACCAGGAAGACAGTAGATGATGAAAAGTGTCACCAGGAAGACAGTAGATGATGAAAAGTGTCACCAGGAAGACAGTAGGTGATGAAAAGTGTCACCAGGAAGACAGTAGGTGATGAAAAGTGTCACCAGGAAGACAGTAGATGATGAAAAGTGTCACCAGGAAGACAGTAGGTGATGAAAAGTGTCACCAGGAAGACAGTATGTGATGAAAAGTGTCACCAGGAAGACAGTAGATGATGAAAAGTGTCACCAGGAAGACAGTATGTGATGAAAATTGTCACCAGGAAGACAGTAGGTGATGAAAAGTGTCACCAGGAAGACAGTAGATGATGAAAAGTGTCACCAGGAAGACAGTAGATGATGAAAAGTGTCACCAGGAAGACAGTAGGTGATGAAAAGTGTCACCAGGAAGACAGTAGATGATGAAAAGTGTCACCAAGAAGACAGTAGATGATGAAAAGTGTCACCAGGAAGACAGTAGATGATGAAAAGTGTCACCAGGAAGACAGTAGGTGATGAAAAGTGTCACCAGGAAGATAGTAGGTGATGAAAAGTGTCACCAGGAAGACAGTAGGTGATGAAAAGTGTCACCAGGAAGACAGTAGGTGATGAAAAGTGTCACCAGGAAGACAGTAGATGATGAAAAGTGTCACCAGGAAGACAGTAGATGATGAAAAGTGTCACCAGGAAGACAGTAGGTGATGAAAAGTGTCACCAGGAAGACAGTAGGTGATGAAAAGTGTCACCAGGAAGACAGTAGGTGATGAAAAGTGTCACCAGGAAGACAGTAGATGATGAAAAGTGTCACCAGGAAGACAGTAGGTGATGAAAAGTGTCACCAGGAAGACAGTATGTGATGAAAAGTGTCACCAGGAAGACAGTAGGTGATGAAAAGTGTCACCAGGAAGACAGTAGGTGATGAAAAGTGTCACCAGGAAGACAGTAGATGATGAAAAGTGTCACCAGGAAGACAGTAGATGATGAAAAGTGTCACCAGGAAGACAGTAGGTGATGAAAGGTGTCACCAGGAAGACAGTAGATGATGAAAAGTGTCACCAGGAAGACAGTAGATGATGAAAAGTGTCACCAGGAAGACAGTAGATGATGAAAAGTGTCACCAGGAAGACAGTAGATGATGAAAAGTGTCACCAGGAAGACAGTAGTTGATGAAAAGTGTCACCAGGAAGACAGTAGATGATGAAAAGTGTCACCAGGAAGACAGTAGGTGATGAAAAGTGTCACCAGGAAGACAGTAGGTGATAAAGTGTCACCAGGAAGACAGTAGATGATGAAAAGTGTCACCAGGAAGACAGTAGATGATGAAAAGTGTCACCAGGAAGACAGTAGATGATGAAAAGTGTCACCAGGAAGACAGTATGTGATGAAAAGTGTCACCAGGAAGACAGTAGGTGATGAAAAGTGTCACCAGGAAGACAGTAGGTGATGAAAAGTGTCACCAGGAAGACAGTAGATGATGAAAAGTGTCACCTGGGAGACAGTAGCTGATGAAAAGTGTCACCAGGAAGACAGTAGATGATGAAAAGTGTCACCAGGAAGACAGTAGATGATGAAAAGTGTCACCAGGAAGACAGTAGGTGATGAAAAGTGTCACCAGGAAGACAGTAGATGATGAAAAGTGTCACCAGGAAGACAGTAGGTGATGAAAAGTGTCACCAGGAAGACAGTAGATGATGAAAAGTGTCACCAGGAAGACAGTATGTGATGAAAAGTGTCACCAGGAAGACAGTAGATGATGAAAAGTGTCACCAGGAAGACAGTAGATGATGAAAAGTGTCACCAGGGAGACATTATGTGATGAAAAGTGTCACCAGGAAGACAGTAGATGATGAAAAGTGTCACCAGGAAGACTGTAGATGATGAAAAGTGTCACCAGGAAGACAGTAGGTGATGAAAAGTGTCACCAGGAAGACAGTAGGTGATGAAAAGTGTCACCAGGAAGACAGTAGGTGATGAAAAGTGTCACCAGGAAGACAGTATGTGATGAAAAGTGTCACCAGGAAGACAGTAGATGATGAAAAGTGTCACCAGGGAGACAGTAGGTGATGAAAAGTGTCACCAGGAAGACAGTAGATGATGAAAAGTGTCACCAGGAAGACAGTAGATGATGAAAAGTGTCACCAGGAAGACAGTAGGTGATGAAAAGTGTCACCAGGAAGACAGTAGGTGATGAAAAGTGTCACCAGGAAGACAGTATGTGATGAAAAGTGTCACCAGGAAGACAGTAGATGATGAAAAGTGTCACCAGGAAGACAGTAGATGATGAAAAGTGTCACCAGGGAGACAGTAGATGATGAA
This sequence comes from Notolepis coatsorum, assembly GCF_963971535.1. Classification (NCBI taxonomy): domain Eukaryota; kingdom Metazoa; phylum Chordata; class Actinopteri; order Aulopiformes; family Paralepididae; genus Notolepis; species Notolepis coatsorum. The sequence goes on along the minus strand of NC_140166.1, from coordinate 128,917,282 downwards.
AGGTGTCACCAGGAAGACAGTAGATGATGAAAAGTGTCACCAGGAAGACAGTAGACGATGAAAAGTGTCACAGGAAGACAGTAGGTGATGAAAAGTGTCACCAGGAAGACAGTATGTGATGAAAAGTGTCACCAGGAAGACAGTAGGTGATGAAAAGTGTCACCAGGAAGACAGTAGATGATGAAAAGTGTCACCAGGAAGACAGTAGATGATGAAAAGTGTCACCAGGAAGACAGTAGGTGATGAAAAGTGTCACCAGGAAAACAGTAGACGATGAAAAGTGTCACCAGGAAGACAGTAGATGATGAAAGGTGTCACCAGGAAGACAGTAGGTGATGAAAAGTGTCACCAGGAAGACAGTAGATGATGAAAAGTGTCACCAGGAAGACAGTAGGTGATGAAAAGTGTCACCAGGAAGACAGTAGATGATGAAAAGTGTCACCAGGAAGACAGTAGGCGATGAAAAGTGTCACCAGGAAGACAGTAGATGATGAAAAGTGTCACCAGGAAGACAGTAGGTGATGAAAAGTGTCACCAGGAAGACAGTAGGTGATGAAAAGTGTCACCAGGAAGACAGTAGATGATGAAAAGTGTCGCCAGGAAGACAGTAGATGATGAAAAGTGTCACCAGGAAGACAGTAGATGATGAAAAGTGTCACCAGGAAGACAGTAGATGATGAAAAGTGTCACCAGGAAGACAGTAGATGATGAAAAGTGTCACCAGGAAGACAGTAGGTGATGAAAAGTGTCACCAGGAAGACAGTAGATGATGAAAAGTGTCACCAGGAAGACAGTAGGTGATGAAAAGTGTCACCAGGAAGACAGTAGGTGATGAAATGTGTCACCAGGAAGACAGTAGGTGATGAAAAGTGTCACCAGGAAGACAGTAGGTGATGAAAAGTGTCACCAGGAAGACAGTAGGTGATGAAAAGTGTCACCAGGAAGACAGTAGGTGATGAAAAGGGTCACCAGGAAGACAGTAGATGATGAAAAGTGTCACCAGGAAGACAGTAGATGATGAAAAGTGTCACCAGGAAGACAGTAGATGATGAAAAGTGTCACCAGGAAGACAGTAGGTGATGAAAAGTGTCACCAGAAAGACAGTAGATGATGAAAAGTGTCACCAGGAAGACAGTAGATGATGAAAAGTGTCACCAGGAAGACAGTATGTGATGAAAAGTGTCACCAGGAAGACAGTAGATGATGAAAAGTGTCACCAGGAAGACAGTATGTGATGAAAAGTGTCACCAGGAAGACAGTAGATGATGAAAAGTGTCACCAGGAAGACAGTAGATGATGAAAAGTGTCACCAGGAAGACAGTAGATGATGAAAAGTGTCACCAGGAAGACAGTATGTGATGAAAAGTGTCACCAGGAAGACAGTAGATGATGAAAAGTGTCACCAGGAAGACAGTAGGTGAAGAAAAGTGTCACCAGGAAGACAGTAGGTGATGAAAAGTGTCACCAGGAAGACAGTATATGATGAAAAGTGTCACCAGGAAGACAGTAGATGATGAAAAGTGTCACCAGGAAGACAGTAGGTGATGAAAAGTGTCACCAGGAAGACAGTAGATGATGAAAAGTGCCCCCAGGAAGACAGTAGATGATGAAAAGTGTCACCAGGAAGACAGTAGATGATGAAAAGTGTCACCAAGAAGACAGTAGATGATGAAAAGTGTCACCAGGAAGACAGTAGGTGATGAAAAGTGTCACCAGGAAGACAGTAGATGATGAAAAGTGTCACCAGGAAGACAGTAGATGATGAAAAGTGCCCCCAGGAAGACAGTAGATGATGAAAAGTGTCACCAGGAAGACAGTAGATGATGAAAAGTGTCACCAAGAAGACAGTAGATGATGAAAAGTGTCACCAGGAAGACAGTAGGTGATGAAAAGTGTCACCAGGAAGACAGTAGATGATGAAAAGTGCCCCCAGGAAGACAGTAGATGATGAAAAGTGTCACCAGGAAGACAGTAGATGATGAAAAGTGTCACCAAGAAGACAGTAGATGATGAAAAGTGTCACCAGGAAGACAGTAGGTGATGAAAAGTGTCACCAGGAAGACAGTAGATGATGAAAAGTGTCACCAGGAAGACAGTAGATGATGAAAAGTGCCCCCAGGAAGACAGTAGATGATGAAAAGTGTCACCAGGAAGACAGTAGATGATGAAAAGTGTCACCAAGAAGACAGTAGATGATGAAAAGTGTCACCAGGAAGACAGTAGGTGATGAAAAGTGTCACCAGGAAGACAGTAGGTGATGAAAAGTGTCACCAGGAAGACAGTAGATGATGAAAAGTGTCACCAGGAAGACAGTAGATCATGAAAAGTGTCACCAGGAAGACAGTAGATGATGAAAAGTGTCACCAGGAAGACAGTAGATAATGAAAAGTGTCACCAGGAAGACAGTATGTGATGAAAAGTGTCACCAGGAAGACAGTATGTGATGAAAAGTGTCACCAGGAAGACAGTAGATCATGAAAAGTGTCACCAGGAAGACAGTAGATGATGAAAAGTGTCACCAGGAAGACAGTAGATGATGAAAAGTGTCACCAGGAAGACAGTATATGATGAAAAGTGTCACCAGGAAGACAGTATATGATGAAAAGTGTCACCAGGAAGACAGTATATGATGAAAAGTGTCACCAGGAAAACAGTATGTGATGAAAAGTGTCACCAGGAAGACAGTATATGATGAAAAGTGTCACCAGGAAGACAGTATATGATGAAAAGTGTCACCAGGAAGACAGTATGTGATGAAAAGTGTCACCAGGAAGACAGTATATGATGAAAAGTGTCACCAGGAAGACAGTAGATGATGAAAAGTGTCACCAGGAAGACAGTAGGTGATGAAAAGTGTCACTAGGAAGACAGTAGGTGATGAAAAGTGTCACCAGGAAGACAGTAGATGATGAAAAGTGTCACCAGGAAGACAGTAGGTGATGAAAAGTGTCACCAGGAAGACAGTATATGATGAAAAGTGTCACCAGGAAGACAGTATGTGATGAAAAGTGTCACCAGGAAGACAGTGTCACCAGGAAGACAGTAGGTGATGAAAAGTGTCACCAGGAAGACAGTGTCACCAGGAAGACAGTAGATGATGAAAAGTGTCACCAGGAAGACAGTAGATGATGAAAAGTGTCACCAGGAAGACAGTAGGTGATGAAAAGTGTCACCAGGAAGACTGTAGATGATGAAAAGTGTCACCAGGAAGACAGTAGGTGATGAAAAGTGTCACCAGGAAGACAGTAGGTGATGAAAAGTGTCACCAGGAAGACAGTAGATGATGAAAAGTGTCACCAGGAAGACAGTATATGATGAAAAGTGTCACCAGGAAGACAGTATATGATGAAAAGTGTCACCAGGAAGACAGTATGTGATGAAAAGTGTCACCAGGAAGACAGTATATGATGAAAAGTGTCACCAGGAAGACAGTGTCACCAGGAAGACAGTAGGTGATGAAAAGTGTCACCAGGAAGACAGTGTCACCAGGAAGACAGTAGATGATGAAAAGTGTCACCAGGAAGACAGTAGATGATGAAAAGTGTCACCAGGAAGACAGTAGATGATGAAAAGTGTCACCAGGAAGACAGTGTCACCAGGAAGACAGTAGGTGATGAAAAGTGTCACCAGGAAGACAGTGTCACTAGGAAGACAGTAGATGATGAAAAGTGTCACCAGGAAGACAGTAGGTGATGAAAAGTGTCACCAGGAAGACAGTAGATGATGAAAAGTGTCACCAGGAAGACAGTAGGTGATGAAAAGTGTCACCAGGAAGACAGTAGATGATGAAAAGTGTCACCAGGAAGACAGTATATGATGAAAAGTGTCACCAGGAAGACAGTATGTGATGAAAAGTGTCACCAGGAAGACAGTAGATGATGAAAAGTGTCACCAGGAAGACAGTAGATGATGAAAAGTGTCACCAGGAAGACAGTAGATGATGAAAAGTGTCACCAGGAAGACAGTAGATGATGAAAAGTGTCACCAGGAAGACAGTAGATGATGAAAAGTGTCACCAGGAAGACAGTAGATGATGAAAAGTGTCACCAGGAAGACAGTAGATGATGAAAAGTGTCACTAGGAAGACAGTAGATGATTAAAAGTGTCACCAGGAAGACAGTAGATGATGAAAAGTGTCACCAGGAAGACAGTAGGTGATGAAAAGTGTCACCAAGAAGACAGTAGGTGATGAAAAGTGTCACCAGGAAGACAGTAGATGATGAAAAGTGCCACCAGGAAGACAGTAGATGATGAAAAGTGTCACCAGGAAGACAGTAGATGATGAAAAGTGTCACCAGGAAGACAGTAGATGATGAAAAGTGTCACCAGGAAGACAGTAGGTGATGAAAAGTGTCACCAGGAAGACAGTAGGTGATGAAAAGTGTCACCAGGAAGACAGTAGATGATGAAAAGTGTCACCAGGAAGACAGTAGATGATGAAAAGTGTCACCAGGAAGACAGTAGATGATGAAAAGTGTCACCAGGAAGACAGTATGTGATGAAAAGTGTCACCAGGAAGACAGTATGTGATGAAAAGTGTCACCAGGAAGACAGTAGATGATGAAAAGTGTCACCAGGAAGACAGTAGATGATGAAAAGTGCCCCCAGGAAGACAGTAGATGATGAAAAGTGTCACCAGGAAGACAGTAGGTGATGAAAAGTGTCACCAGGAAGACAGTAGGTGATGAAAAGTGTCACCAGGAAGACAGTAGATGATGAAAAGTGTCACCAGGAAGACAGTAGATGATGAAAAGTGTCACCAGGAAGACAGTAGATGATGAAAAGTGTCACCAGGAAGACAGTAGATGATGAAAAGTGTCACCAGGAAGACAGTAGATGATGAAAAGTGTCACCAGGAAGACAGTAGATGATGAAAAGTGTCACCAGGAAGACAGTAGGTGATGAAAAGTGTCACCAGGAAGACAGTAGGTGATGAAAAGTGTCACCAGGAAGACAGTAGATGATGAAAAGTGTCACCAGGAAGACAGTAGATGATGAAAAGTGTCACCAGGAAGACAGTAGGTGATGAAAAGTGTCACCAGGAAGACAGTATATGATGAAAAGTGTCACCAGGAAGACAGTATATGATGAAAAGTGTCACCAGGAAGACAGTATATGATGAAAAGTGTCACCAGGAAAACAGTATGTGATGAAAAGTGTCACCAGGAAGACAGTATATGATGAAAAGTGTCACCAGGAAGACAGTATATGATGAAAAGTGTCACCAGGAAGACAGTATGTGATGAAAAGTGTCACCAGGAAGACAGTATATGATGAAAAGTGTCACCAGGAAGACAGTAGATGATGAAAAGTGTCACCAGGAAGACAGTAGGTGATGAAAAGTGTCACTAGGAAGACAGTAGGTGATGAAAAGTGTCACCAGGAAGACAGTAGATGATGAAAAGTGTCACCAGGAAGACAGTAGGTGATGAAAAGTGTCACCAGGAAGACAGTATATGATGAAAAGTGTCACCAGGAAGACAGTATGTGATGAAAAGTGTCACCAGGAAGACAGTATATGATGAAAAGTGTCACCAGGAAGACAGTGTCACCAGGAAGACAGTAGGTGATGAAAAGTGTCACCAGGAAGACAGTGTCACCAGGAAGACAGTAGATGATGAAAAGTGTCACCAGGAAGACAGTAGATGATGAAAAGTGTCACCAGGAAGACAGTAGGTGATGAAAAGTGTCACCAGGAAGACTGTAGATGATGAAAAGTGTCACCAGGAAGACAGTAGGTGATGAAAAGTGTCACCAGGAAGACAGTAGGTGATGAAAAGTGTCACCAGGAAGACAGTAGATGATGAAAAGTGTCACCAGGAAGACAGTATATGATGAAAAGTGTCACCAGGAAGACAGTATATGATGAAAAGTGTCACCAGGAAGACAGTATGTGATGAAAAGTGTCACCAGGAAGACAGTATATGATGAAAAGTGTCACCAGGAAGACAGTGTCACCAGGAAGACAGTAGGTGATGAAAAGTGTCACCAGGAAGACAGTGTCACCAGGAAGACAGTAGATGATGAAAAGTGTCACCAGGAAGACAGTAGATGATGAAAAGTGTCACCAGGAAGACAGTAGATGATGAAAAGTGTCACCAGGAAGACAGTGTCACCAGGAAGACAGTAGGTGATGAAAAGTGTCACCAGGAAGACAGTGTCACTAGGAAGACAGTAGATGATGAAAAGTGTCACCAGGAAGACAGTAGGTGATGAAAAGTGTCACCAGGAAGACAGTAGATGATGAAAAGTGTCACCAGGAAGACAGTAGGTGATGAAAAGTGTCACCAGGAAGACAGTAGATGATGAAAAGTGTCACCAGGAAGACAGTATATGATGAAAAGTGTCACCAGGAAGACAGTATGTGATGAAAAGTGTCACCAGGAAGACAGTAGATGATGAAAAGTGTCACCAGGAAGACAGTAGATGATGAAAAGTGTCACCAGGAAGACAGTAGATGATGAAAAGTGTCACCAGGAAGACAGTAGATGATGAAAAGTGTCACCAGGAAGACAGTAGATGATGAAAAGTGTCACCAGGAAGACAGTAGATGATGAAAAGTGTCACCAGGAAGACAGTAGATGATGAAAAGTGTCACTAGGAAGACAGTAGATGATTAAAAGTGTCACCAGGAAGACAGTAGATGATGAAAAGTGTCACCAGGAAGACAGTAGGTGATGAAAAGTGTCACCAAGAAGACAGTAGGTGATGAAAAGTGTCACCAGGAAGACAGTAGATGATGAAAAGTGCCACCAGGAAGACAGTAGATGATGAAAAGTGTCACCAGGAAGACAGTAGATGATGAAAAGTGTCACCAGGAAGACAGTAGATGATGAAAAGTGTCACCAGGAAGACAGTAGGTGATGAAAAGTGTCACCAGGAAGACAGTAGGTGATGAAAAGTGTCACCAGGAAGACAGTAGATGATGAAAAGTGTCACCAGGAAGACAGTAGATGATGAAAAGTGTCACCAGGAAGACAGTAGATGATGAAAAGTGTCACCAGGAAGACAGTATGTGATGAAAAGTGTCACCAGGAAGACAGTATGTGATGAAAAGTGTCACCAGGAAGACAGTAGATGATGAAAAGTGTCACCAGGAAGACAGTAGATGATGAAAAGTGCCCCCAGGAAGACAGTAGATGATGAAAAGTGTCACCAGGAAGACAGTAGGTGATGAAAAGTGTCACCAGGAAGACAGTAGGTGATGAAAAGTGTCACCAGGAAGACAGTAGATGATGAAAAGTGTCACCAGGAAGACAGTAGATGATGAAAAGTGTCACCAGGAAGACAGTAGATGATGAAAAGTGTCACCAGGAAGACAGTAGATGATGAAAAGTGTCACCAGGAAGACAGTAGATGATGAAAAGTGTCACCAGGAAGACAGTAGATGATGAAAAGTGTCACCAGGAAGACAGTAGGTGATGAAAAGTGTCACCAGGAAGACAGTAGGTGATGAAAAGTGTCACCAGGAAGACAGTAGATGATGAAAAGTGTCACCAGGAAGACAGTAGATGATGAAAAGTGTCACCAGGAAGACAGTAGGTGATGAAAAGTGTCACCAGGAAGACAGTAGATGATGAAAAGTGTCACCAGGAAGACAGTAGATGATGAAAAGTGTCACCAGGAAGACAGTAGATGATGAAAAGTCATGAGATCAATGGATCGAGGGTTGAATGCTCCCAAGCACTGGAATACACAAACGTCATGTAGAATGCATACTTTTACTTTAGATACTTAAGTACATTCAATAGAAAATACTTCTCTACTTTTACTTTTTACCAGAGTACTCATTTATCTGGGTATTTCTACTTTTACTTAAGTAAAGGTAAAACTGTGTACTTTTTCCACCACTGAACCAATTCCACTACACAACAGAGACGATGAACAGGATTTACTTAGAATATTCAGTACTCTATGGATGATAACACCTCCTCCTCTCCTCCCTCCTTCTCTCCTCCTCCCTCCTGCCTCTCCTCCCTCCTTCTCTCCTCCTCCCTCCTGCCTCTCCTCCCTCCTCCTCCTCTCCTCCCTCCTGCCCCTCCTCCTCCTCTCCTCCCTCCTGCCTCTCCTCCCTCCTGCCTCCTCTCCTCCCTCCTGTCTCTCCTCCCTCCTCCCTCCTGCCTCCTCTCCTCTCCTCTCCTCCCTCCTCTCCTCTCCTCCCTCCTGCCTCTCCTCTCCTCCCTCCTGCCTCCTCTCCTCCCTCCTGCCTCTCCTCTCCTCCCTCCTGCCTCCTCTCCTCCCTCCTGTCTCTCCTCCCTCCTCCCTCCTGCCTCCTCTCCTCTCCTCCCTCCTCTCCTCTCCTCCCTCCTGCCTCTCCTCTCCTCCCTCCTGCCTCCTCTCCTCCCTCCTCCTCTCCTCCCTCCTCTCCTGCTCTCCCCCCTCCTCTCCTGCTCTCCTCCCTCCTGCCTCTCCTCTCCTTCCTCCTGCCTCTCCTCCCTCCTCCTGCCTCTTCTCCCTCCTGCCTCTCCTCCCTCCTGCCTCTCCCTCCTGCTCTCCTCCCTCCTGCTCTCCTCCCTCCTGCCTCTTCTCCCTCCTGCCTCTCCTCCCTCCTGCTCTCCTCCCTCCTGCTCTCCTCCCTCCTGCTCTCCTCCCTCCTGCCTCTCCTCCCTCCTCCTGCCTCTTCTCCCTCCTGCCTCTCCTCCCTCCTGCTCTCCTCCCTCCTGCCTCCTCTCCCTCCTGCTCTTCTCCCTCCTGCCTCTCCTCCCTCCTGCTCTCCTTCCTCATGCCTCTCCTCCCTCCTGCCTCTCCCTCCTGCTCTCCTCCCTCCTGCCTCTCCCTCCTGCTCTCCTCCCTCCTGCCTCTCCCTCCTGCCTCCTCTCCCTCCTGCCTCTCCTCCCTCCTGCCTCTCCCTCCTGCCTCCTCCCTCCTCCTGCTCTCCTCCCTCCTGCTCTCCTTCCTCCTGCCTCTCCTCCCTCCTCTCCTCCCTCCTGCCTCCCCTCCCTCCTGCCTCTCCCTCCTGCTCTCCTCCCTCCTCCCTCCTCTCCTCCCTCCTGCCTCCCCTCCCTCCTGCCTCTCCCTCCTGCTCTCCTCCCTCCTCCCTCCTCTCCTCCCTCCTGCCTCCCCTCCATCCTGCCTCTCCTCCCCCATCTCCTCTCTCCTGCCTCTCCTCCCTCCTCTCCTCTCTCCTGCCTCTCCTCCCTCCTGCCTCTCCTCCTCCTCTCCTCCCCCCTGCCCCTCTTGCCTCTTCTCCCTTCTCCTCTCCTCCTCTCCTCCCTCCTCCTGCCCCTCCTCCTCTCCTCCCTCCTGCCTCTCCTCCCTCCTCCATGCCTCTCCTCCTCTCCTCCCTCCTCCTCTCCTCCCTCCTCCTCCCGCCTCTCCTCCTGCCCCTCCTCTTGCCCTCCCTCCTCTCCTCCCTCCTCCCTGCCCCTCCTCCTCTCCTCCCTCCTCCCTGCCTCTCCTCCCTCCTCCTCCCGCCTCTCCTCCTGCCCCTCCTCCTGCCCTCCCTCCTCTCTAAACCACAGGATGAATTTGATGGTAATGTCAGCTTTGACAACATTCGGTTTAACTACCCCTCCCGCCCCGACGTCCCCATCCTGCAGGGGATGGACCTGCAGGTGAGCAAGGGCCAGACCCTGGCTCTGGTGGGGAGCAGCGGCTGTGGCAAGAGCACCACCATCCAGCTCCTGGAGAGGTTCTACCACGCGGCAGAAGGCACCGTGGTGAGGATGCACACCGACACACACATGCCTTTCTTTTTTTTTTTTTTTTTTTATCCACTTTTTCTCCCCATTTTCTATTTTTCTCCCATCCCAATTTCGTATATCCAATTCTTCCCTCCCCTGTCTTGAACGTTGCTAGACTATGCCTCCCACAGGTCGGTTGTAGTGAGGACAGAAGCCTTGCATCACGTGTCCCCTCCGGTACACGAGGAGGCAGCCTGTCGCATCTTTTCACCGCAGCAGCTCGAACTCTCAGTGGCGAGGAGTAACGCGTGGGAGGCTCACGCTGCCCCCGATACTTCCTGTTTCCGTCGCACTGGCGTCACCAAACCGACCTGTAGGAGTCGCTGTCCACAACGTCAAATCCCCACCCACCGGCTTTCCCACCCTCTAACACTTGCCAATTGTGTTAGTATGACGGCCGGCCAGCCGGTAGCAACGCCGAGAGCTGGGCTCGAACCTGAGGCGAACCTGAACCTGCATTAGAGGCGAGCGCCTTGCCCACTGTGCCAATCAGCCGCCCACACACATACTTTTTAAAATGTCTCTTTTTTTAACCTTTCTTTAACCAGGCAGGTCAATTAAGAACAGATTCTTACAACAGAGCCTCTAGAAGGGTTAGGGAAAGAGGACAGGGAAAGAGGACAATAAAATACAATAGAATAAGATAGAAAAGAGACAGACGATACATACAGTACGTCACAGAGGTGAGGGAACTAATTAAAACACAAATAAAATTACAAGGTATGTAATACATGAAGCAGAACAGACAAAGTACAGTTAAAAGGCTGGGTGACAGTTGCAAGTGTGTGTGTAAACAACTCTGCGATAGAGTCCTTAAAAGTAGTGAGGGGGGATCAACTGCTGGAAGTGTTGGATATGGATACACAGTTATGTATATAACCATAGTTATATGAGTGTAGTGACGCTCTGCGTGTTACGATACGATACGTGGTGGTAGAACCCAAGGCAGCAGGAAGAATAAGCAGGGAGATGAGGCAGAGTCGATGATCACAATTCAGAGTGTTTACTCAAAAGTACATATGAGTACAACAATAGGCACAGCCGTGCTGACACTTACTATAAACCAAACCTAACCAGAAAACGGACATAACACATGAAATCAAAGATGACAAAAGATAAACTAATATACACTTACTTTTGGACAGAGCAACACTAATAGGACGAAAGTTTGATACATACAGCACAGGAACAACGACAGCACAGGACCAGGTAACATGAAGGAATGTCTCCACACCCAGGTGAGGGCAAGCCACACATAAATAGCAACCCTAATTACTAATTGCCCCCAGCTGGGGGGAGACACAGCACAGAGCAAAACAACACACTACCAATAATAATCAATACGTCAAACAAAACTACACAGGGAAACCAATTTACACCAGGGTGGGGGAGTTCAACAACAACAACATACACTGTGACATCCCATTAATCATTCCATTAATTACAGTAAGCAAGTGAGTGATGACATGTATTAACAGTGTCTGAACCAACTGGCTTGTCTGGCCACAAGAGGAAGGTAGAGGAGGTAGTAGACCAATGTTAGGAGGTAGGGGACCAGGTAGGCGACCATTGTCAGGAGGGAGGAAATGTTCACCGTTATTCATATAGCCGGACCCGCAAGGGAACGTTACACTGCGTCATACTGCAATACTCTTCCATATCAGTATTAGCACTGAATAAATTCTCACATGCACCTTTACATACCTCATCTGTCTGGCCACACCCCCATCCGCTCCTCTACATAAGCAGGGGTGTGGCCATACTAACAGCTCCTTCCCAAGTCTTTCACCACAGGGTCCTCAGTGAGTCCGACGCAGAGCGTCACTACACTCATATAACTATGGTTATATACATAACCGTAAGTTATAGTATCGTGTAGCTCCGCTCTGCGTCATACTGCAATACAGGAGCTGAGCAGAGCGGAGCTCGACAAATGTACCCGCTGAGGCCCCCCACGACCATCAGAACCGGGGAGGACCCGAGCCCCCAGACCCCCCTAGCAGAGGACGGGAGGGTGTCGGATCCGACTGTGCGAAGAGGAGTCTTTAGCAACTCAACGCACAGGGTGAGCAGACCGTGGGGCGTACCCACGACTACACAAACGCGCAACCCGCATGCCACTAGGGAACGAACGGAAAGGAACAAACCCCCGTTACCACCCCTAATATCAGGTGGCGCTGAGTTAGAGTGGCCAGGGCACGTATCTTCCCGGCGGCAATTGCCTGCAGCTGTATTAGGTGCAGGATGGCTCCAGCCGCCTGGGCGTGCAGGAACTGATGTTGTTCGTCCGCCACCGTACCGCCCGCCATCATCCCTGACATGAAGCGCGCTAGCTGCGCAATGTTGGACGTCGCAGCTAGGCTCTGAGTCGAGGCGATGAATGACTGGTCACTCCAGTTGGCCAACTGCCTAGCCGATTTCCCTTGGGGAACCGGCTTCCGCAACGGCTCCCACACCACCTCAGGACAAAGGAGAGACGCCATCGGGCTATCAAGCCGAGGCACCCCTTCCTTCAGTCCCTCGACCAAACCCACCACCCGCATGACTTGCACGTAGGCGGGGGTAAGGCCAATGATGCGGGAGATCACCTGTCCCTGACGCACGTAGGCCTCCATTGAGGGTAAGAATGGGCAGACAACGCCCGTCTCCCTCACAGGACGACGTTGCCATAGATGACCTATCAAGTCATCGGGGACAGGGGCAGGCAGTGGCTGCAGCAGCGGCACGCCATTAGCGGCTGCGGCTGCCGCCATGAGCTCCGGGAACAAGGCACGTAATTCCCCATGCGCACCGTCCTCCACGCAGCTCACGTCCCTCACGTACAGGAGGCTACCACTCATTGTGGTGCCACCATCCGATGTGGCCGATAGCAGGGCATCCCGTCGCCGAGTCTGAGGTCCTAACCCAACACCGGGGGGGACCCCAAGGAGACATACGACCCCCTGCCACACCCTGAGGGGGAGAGTGATGCGTCCCCAACGGGGCGTCAAACAAGAGCGCCTCCGCTTCCACCATGAAATCCTCCGTTTCCATCGGACACGGAGAAGCAGAAGCACCCTCGTCTGGCTCCAGCAGCTCACCAAAACCAGGCCCCTGCAGGCCACCCTCCTACGACGGGAACGAGCAGAGGCGAAGAGCTTGCGTCTCAGATCCTCCGCTACCAGAGGAGCCGTCAGCCTATCGGCCGACCGCCCCCCTGGCGCCGGGGGAACCAGAGCTGGAACTAGGCCATCTCACAGGAGACGGCTTTGGTTCACCAGCTCCTCGGAGAGGCAAACTATCCACCGGACGCCGATCGGGTACGACTGACTGCCACGACCGCGGAGTCAGCGCAGCTCCACGGCGGAGGCGGCAATGGTGAACCTCTGGTGAAGGGTGACGTTGCTAGCGCTCGAACCCCCCGAAGAAGACATTATAACTTAGCCTTTTTCTCTTAAATTGTGAGAGAGAGAAAAAAACAAGAAATTATGTCAACACAGCTCCAACTTCTTCAATATTCCAGCAAAAGTGTGGTACATGCAGGCACTTGACGTGGTGAAAACTAAAGAAGGAGCTGATAGTATGGCCACACCCCTGCTTATGTAGAGGAGCGGATGGGGGGGGGGGCAGACAGATGAGGTATGTAAAGGTGCATGTGAGAATGTATTCATTGCTAATACTGATATGGAAGAGTATTGCAGTATGACGCAGAGCGGAGCTACACGATACTATAACTCCTGTGCAGAGTGGAGACGGAGTGCGCCAAGGTTGGCCTTAGGCTAAATGCCAAGAAAACCGAGGTCATAATGTATAACATCCTCCCGGATCATCCACCTCTAACAACAACAGGAGGCACTGCTCTAAAGGAAGTGAGTGATTTCAAATACCTGGGCTCGTGGGTCAACTCGTCCGAGCAAGACCTTAAAGTGAGGAAGGCGCTTGCGTGGAGGGCTCTGAACGGCATGACCAGTGTGTGGAAATCTAACCTCCCCCGTCAAATCAAGCTCAACTTCTTTCATGCAACAGTTGAGTCTGTCCTTTTGTATGGCAGTGAATGCTGGACCCTGAAGCCCACCCTGCAGAAGTCCTTGGATGGGTGCTACACCAGAATGATGCGTGTGGTGCTCAACATCAACAGGGATGAGCATGTCACTAATGCAAACTTGTATGGGGGGGTGCTAATGGTGAGCGAGAAAGTGGCAGTCAGGAGAATGAGGCTGGCAGGTCACTGCCAGAGACACCATGAGCTGCCAACCAGCAAACTTGTGCTGTGGGAACCAAAACACGGGCATCGATTACGGGGACGTCCCACACTAACCTACGTGGACGTACTCAGGAGAAATGCGGGAACAGAAAGCACCAGCGAGCTAGCCAGATGCATGGAGGATCGGGATGACTGGAAGCACCGATGGAGGGCCCGTCCGAGGACGACCTAGATAGATGTTTTACCAGTGGCGGCTCTGCCACTAGGGGCGCAAGGGCGCCGACCCACCTGCTGACTGCTGTTAAATCAGAGAAGAAGAAGAAAATAAAACTTTTTAGTTTTTTGTTTTATAGCCCTATAAATAATATAAACATGTTTAAAATTAATAATATTTACTCATTTTAAGTATGTTTGTGTTTCCAATGCACAATATAACGTTATTATATCAAATAAAAAAATACTCGTTTTCTTGAACAGGAAGTGACATCACTTTTTTTTTTTTGTATTTCTCGGCCCGGGCTAGACGCAATAGCGCTCTGAGTGCGCGTCACGGTTTGATCGCTGTATCCGTCGAAGCCAATCAGTGCGTAACGCGTTGTGCGTTGAAATATGACTATTATGTTGGAATCCGGGCGCGATTTGAAGCGGTCTAGCCAGTAGCGTCAAGAATTTCTGTAGCCGCATTTCGCGGAGACGCTCTCTGATTGGCCGACGCCAGTATTTTTTTCCGTAGCAGAATTTCACAGAGACGATCTCTGATTGGCCGAATCCAATTTCTAATGTTCCAATTCTAGCTTATTCCGGTCCGTTGGTGAGAGATAGTTGTGTTGTTGTGTTGTTGTGAAATGCAGGCAGCAGAGCGTGCCGTGACTGCAAGTTCTTTAGATGGTTAAGCTTAGGCACTCTTTCAAAGTTGGTTAAGGTTAGAGTTTGTCTTAGAGCATGGCGATAGAACGCCAGGTAGTTTGCAGTCTGTTCGACGCGGAAAAATGGACAAAGAAATGTACTTGTGTTGTGCTAACAAGCTAACACTTGGCTAACAAGCTATATGGCGGATGCAGTCTGGAGACAGTGGACAGTGGTCTGGAATACATCAACAGTGGATTATACACGTTTATCAAGCTCTCCTGCCCTGGACGTTTCAACTAAACAGTGAGTCTCTCTCTCTCTCTCTCTCTCTCTCTCTCTCTCTCGCTCTCTCTCTCGCTATACACAGCTGTCTCCGCGAAATGCGGCTACGGAAAAAAGTATTGACTGTGCTTGCTGAGACGATAATTAATAGGCTAGCGATTCAAAACGCGCTGCTGTGTTGTGAACTATAACATTAATTTAGCTGCTGCTGATGCATAATGAATGAATGGTGAGTTGTTTAAAATGACAACATACATGTGTTAATTATTTGATTTGATTGATCCGAGAGACAGAGAGAGATTGCTCCAGAGCATCTCAGAGCATTACATTTTCAACTCGACCTATTAACGTGAACTGCGACCTACAAGGCACCAGCGCCAGCGGCCGCCACTGTGTTTTACTATACTTGTGAGGACATTGTATTGACTTACATTCATTCCCTAGCTCTTTACCCTGATCTTAACCATACACGCTATATGCCTAACCCCAACCCCAACCTAACTCTAATTCTACCCCTAACCTTAACGATAATCAGCGGGGGTGTTTGTGTGAGGACCTGCCAAAATGTCGGGGGAGACAGTTCTCACAAGTATAGTTAAACAAGACACAGACACACACACACAGGTGTACCATCTTCCACATCATGCAGGTAATGGCCCCCAGAGGAGCTGTCTGCCACTGACTGTTAGTTAGGTGTTACTGATTAGCCTACTAGGATGTTGACACTAGCTTTACAGCTCCGTCTACACCCCGATGGGAGAGACCCTGAGGTGTGTGTGTGTGTGTGTGTGTGTGTGTGTGTGTGTGTGTGTGTGTGTGTGTGTGTGTGTGTGTGTGTGTGTGTGTGTGTGTGTGTGTGTGTGTGTGTGTGTGTGTGTGTGTGTGTGTATGTGTGTGTGTGTGTGTGTGTGCGTGTGCGTGTGCGTGCGTGCCTGCGTGTGTGTGTGCACGGACTGCCTTCATGATAAACAAGGAGTGGTGCGATGTAGGCAACGCAAAGGAACTGTCTAACCACTGCTCCCCAGACCTGGAGTTTATCACGATAAAATGTCGACCCTTCTTCCTCCCAAGAGAGTTAACGTCCATCATCCTCATCGGAGTGTACATTCCACCACACGCGAACACTGGGGTCGCACTTTAAAAACTTCACGACGAGGTAAACAAACTCCAGACAGCTAATGTTGACGCTGCCATTTTGGTTCTGGGTGATTTCAACAGCGCGCGTCTTAAAAAGGTGTTGCCGAATTTCTATCAGCATGTGACCTGTCCCACCAGAGGCGAGAACATATTAGACCATGTATACTCGCAATTTAAGAATGGGTACAAGTCACAGGCTCTTAGTCCATTCGGTAAAAGCGATCACGCCGCCATCTTTCTTTTGCCAAAGTACAAACAAAGTCTCAAGCGAACGCCGGTGGTCTCGCGAGAGGTTAAGCGTTGGGCCGTGACGTCAGAGGAGTCACTCCAAGCTGCACTTGAATGCACAGACTGGAGTGTATTCCGTGATAACACAGCCAATATTAACGAATACACCGAAACGGTAATTGACTATGTCTGTACTCTGGTAGAAGAAACAATCCCCTCCACCAAAATTAAAATCTACCCAAATCAAAAGCCCTGGGTAGACAAATCCGTCCGTGAGGCTCTGAAAGTGCGCACATCAGCATACAACACCGGGCTGGTGACAGGCAACATGGAAGAACACAAGATGGCAAGATACAACGTCAGGAGAGCAGTAATAGAGGCAAAACGGCGTTACAGGGATAAAGTTGAACTTCAGTTTGAACAGGCTGACTCTAGAGGCATGTGGCAGGGCCTCAGAACAATGACAGACTACAAAGGCACCCCCCTCAAACTGAACAGTGACATCTCCTTAGCAAATGATCTCAATTCCTTCTATGCGAGGTTTGAGGCTGTGAATAACAACACCAGCCTACAAACCACGGCAATGGGGGGGGGGGGGGGGGGGTCTGCTGATGGAGACTCAGTGTTCAGGGTAACAGAGCATGAGGTGAGACGGATCTTTAAAAAAGTGAATATCAGGAAGGCAGCAGGACCGGACGGCATCCCCGGCCGCGTCCTAAAAGTCTGTGCCGACCAACTGGCCCCGGTATTCACTGACATCTTCAACCTGTCCTTGGAACAGGCTGTCATCCCCACCTGTCTGAAGAAGTCCACCATCATCCCTGTACCCAAAAAATCTACGCCCGCTTGCCTCAACGACTACCGCCCTGTAGCCCTCACCTCCATAGCCATGAAGTGCTTTGAGAAGCTAGTGAAGGGCTACATCTGTTCCTCCCTCCCCATCAACCTGGACCCTCTGCAATTTGCATATCGCCCCAACAGGTCCACGGAGGACGCCATAGCCCATGTGCTGCACACAGCAGCATCACACCTGGACAAGAGGCAGGGGAACTATGTGAGAATGCTGTTCATCGACTACAGCTCAGCATTCAATACCATAGTCCCCTCCAAACTCATAGCCAAGCTCAGGGACCTGGGCTTGAACTATGACCTCTGCCAGTGGGTCTTGGACTTCCTGACGGGCAGACCCCAGGTGGTAAGAGCCGGCAACTGCACCTCCTCATCCATCACGCTCAACATAGGGGCCCCCCAGGGCTGTGTTCTGAGCCCCCTCCTCTACTCCCTGTACACACATGACTGCGTAGCACAGCGGAACAACAACACCATCATCAAATTTGCTGATGACACAGTAGTGGTGGGCCTGATCTCTGCCAACGACGAAAGGGCCTACCTGGAAGAGGTAGAGAACCTGTCACAGTGGTGTCAGGAGAACTGCCTCTCCCTGAACGTCAGCAAAACAAAAGAGATGATTGTGGACTTCAGGAGGTCGGGGGTCAAGGACTACAGCCCCCTCAGCATCGACGGGGCACCGGTTGAGAGAGTGAACAGTTTCAAGTACCTCGGAGCCCACATATCCGAGGACTTGACATGGACCACACACATTGACAGTGTTGTGAAGAAGGCACGACAACGCCTCTACTTCCTCAGGCGCCTAAGGAAGTTCCAAGTCAGTCAGAAGATCCTTAGGAACTTCTACTCATGTACAATAGAGAGCATCCTGACCGGCAACATCACCTCCTGGTTTGGGAATAGCACTGCACAAGACCGTAGCAGACTACAAAGAGTGACACGTTCAGCCGAACGCACAATTGGAGGGGGGCTTCCCACCCTCCAGAACATTTACAACAAGCGGTGCAAGGGGAAGGCTAAGAGAATTAGTAAGGACTCGAGCCACCCGAACAACTGCCTCTTTGAACTGCTGCGGTCAGGCAAGCGATACCGGAGTCTTAAGGCGAGCACAGAAAGACTCAGAAGAAGCTTCTATCCCCAGGCCATCAGGCTGCTAAACGAACAATAAACACTATGCAACAACCATCAAATGCACACAGCACACACACCCACACGCACACACTCACTCAAACAAACAACACACTGCAGCACCCACTCTCCACACTTTAGATCACACAAACACACACTTTACACTTTATATTTATTGATAAAGGATTTGCACTACAACTCGTACACCTACTGTGAATTGTACCTAAATTGCACCTCGTCCCATTTCTGCCTTGCACTATATAGTATTGTATATTAGTACACTGCACAGTATTGTATATTGTATGGTAACTACGTCTATTCTGCATCGAACATTGTACATATGTCTAAACTGAACACTGTGACCTCATTTTTTTACTTCTAATTTTACTATGTTATTTTATTTCATACTTATCTTGTCTTGCACAGTCTCTGGAGCGTAACAGTAAGAAGCATTTTGTATAAAAGTATTCTGTACTTCTGTATGACAAATATTAAAGAAACTTGAACTTGAAACTTGTACTGTAGGTTTGCCCTATTCAGCTCAATAACATGATGACTAACAAGATTACTGAGGGTGTAAAGATTGGAAAGTTTATTGTTCTGTGAGGTCCTCATAGTATCACAAGATCTGTATCTCAAAACCCCCTTTGCATAATCCGTATAACATCCACACGTGCCTGAATGCAGTGTTTTATTGTAAATCCCTGTCAAGATGACAAGATGACATTCAACTCTTCTCTTATAATGCATGTATTCCACCTTTCCTTTACCTCCTCTACTTCCTCTCCATCCTCTCCTCCTCCTCCTCACCTCCCACCACCACCCTCCTTCATCCTCTCCTCCTCCTCTCCACCTCCCACCACCACCCTCCTCCACCCTCTCATCCTCCTCTCCACCTCCCACCACCCTCCTCCACCCTCTCCTCCTCCTCTTCACCTCCCTCCTCCACCCTCTCCTCCTCCTCTTCACCTCCCACCACCACCCTCCTTCATCCTCTCCTCCTCCTCTTCACCTCCCACCACCTCCCTCCTCCACCCTCTCCTCCTCCTCTTCACCTCCCACCACCACCCTCCTCCACCCTCTCCTCCTCCTCTTCACCTCCCACCACCTCCCTCCTCCATCCTCTCCTCCTCCTCTTCACCTCCCACCACCTCCCTCCTCCATCCTCTCCTCCTCCTCTTCACCTCCCACCACCACCCTCCGCCACCCTCTCCTCCTCCTCTTCACCTCCCTCCTCCACCCTCTCCTCCTCCTCTTCACCACCCTCCTCCACCCTCTCCTCCTCTTCACCTCCCACCACCACCCTCCTCCACCCTCTCCTCCTCCTCTTCACCTCCCACCACCACCCTCCTCCTCCTCTCCTCCTCCTCTTCACCTCTCACCACCACCCTCCTCAACCCTCTCCTCCTCTTCACCTCCCACCACCACCCTCTCCTCCTCCTCTTCACCTCCCACCACCACCCTCCTCCACCCTCTCCTCCTCCTCTTCACCTCCCACCACCACCACCCTCCTCCGTCCTCTCCTCCTCCTCTCCACCTCCCACCACCACCCTCCTCCACCCTCTCCTCCTCCTCTTCACCTCCCTCCTCCACCCTCTCCTCCTCCTCTTCACCACCCTCCTCCACCCTCTCCTCCTCTTCACCTCCCACCACCACCCTCCTCCATCCTCTCCTCCTCTTCACCTCCCACCACCACCCTCATCCTCCTCTCCTCCTCCTCTTCACCTCCCACCACCACCCTCCTCCACCCTCTCCTCCTCCTCTCCACCTCCCACCACCACCCTCCTCCATCCTCTCCTCCTCTTCACCTCCCACCACCACCCTCCTCCACCCTCTCCTCCTCCTCTCCACCTCCCACCACCACCCTCCTCCACCCTCTCCTCCTCCTCTTCACCTCCCACCACCACCCTCCTCCATCCTCTCCTCCTCTTCACCTCCCACCACCACCCTCCTCCACCCTCTCCTCCTCTTCACCTCCCAACACCACCGTCCTCCACCCTCTCCTCCTCCTCTTCACCTCCCTCCACCACCCTCTCCTCCTCCTCTTCACCTCCCACCACCACCCTCCTCCACCCTCTCCTCCTCTTCACCTCCCACCACCACCCTCCTTCATCCTCTCCTCCTCTTCACCTCCCACCACCACCCTCCTTCATCCCCTCCTCCTCTTCACCTCCCCACCACCCTCCTCCACCCTCTCCTCCTCCTCTTCACCTCCCTCCACCACCCTCTCCTCCTCTTCACCTCCCACCACCACCCTCCTCCACCCTCTCCTCCTCTTCACCTCCCACCACCACCCTCCTTCATCCTCTCCTCCTCTTCACCTCCCACCACCACCCTCCTTCATCCCCTCCTCCTCTTCACCTCCCCACCACCCTCCTCCACCCTCTCCTCCTCCTCTTCACCTCCCCACCACCCTCCTCCACCCTCTCCTCCTCCTCTTCACCTCCCACCACCACCCTCCTCCTCCACCCTCTCCTCCTCTTCACCTCCCACCACCACCCTCCTTCATCCTCTCCTCCTCTTCACCTCCCACCACCACCCTCCTCCACCCTCTCCTCCTCTTCACCTCCCACCACCACCCTCCTCCTCCACCCTCTCCTCCTCTTCACCTCCCACCACCACCCTCCTCCACCCTCTCCTCCTCTTCACCTCCCACCACCACCCTCCTTCATCCTCTCCTCCTCTTCACCTCCCACCACCACCCTCCTCCATCCTCTCCTCCTCTTCACCTCCCACCACCACCCTCTCCATCCTCTCCTCCTCTTCACCTCCCTCCTCCACCCTCTCCTCCTCCTCTCCACCTCCTCCCACCTCCCTCCTCCACCCTCTCCTCCTCCTCTCCACCTCTCACCACCACCCTCCTCCGTCCTCTCCTCCCAGATGCTGGACCAGAAGGATGTGAAGCAGCTCAACATCCATTGGCTGAGGTCCCAGATGGGCCTGGTCTCCCAGGAGCCGGTGCTGTTCGACTGCAGCCTGGCGGAGAACATCGCCTACGGGGACAACAGCCGCACCGTCACCCAGGAGGAGATAGAGGCCGCCGCTAAATCAGCCAACATTCATACTTTTATAGAGAGCTTGCCAAAGGTACCATTCTATAGTTCAAGCAACACAGTCCTCAAAAGATACTTGATTGACAAACTTCCTCAAGATGTAGCTCTGACATTATCCGTAATCAATTGGAAAAACATACACACATACTGCAAATGTAATTATTCTCTAATTTGGACTCCATGTTTCATTTAGAATCCAAACGTGTTATCTTTATATCATTTGAAGGCCCTTACTTCGATGTCATGGCGAGATAGTTTAACTGTGTCAGCGTTGCTTCCGGCTTGGGCCGGCCGTCATACTGGCTCGATTGGCAGAGTCAGCGGGAGGGAAGCCGGTGGGTGGGTCTGGGTCGTGGTGGACAGCGACTCCTACAGTTCGGTCGGGGCGCCTGCACAGCAAGGGAAGGACCTGGGAGAGGTAGTGTGATCCTTCCACACGTTACACTCCCCCAGTGAGAGTCCGCGCTGCCAGGTGAAAAGAAGCGGTGGACTGGGTACACATGTGTCGGAGGAAGCATGTGATAGTCTCCGCCCTCCCGGACCGACGGTAGGGGGTAGAGTGCGCAAACGACCAGGAAGGGGATTGGGAATTGGCATAACAACTAACATTGGGAAGGGAGAAAAACTGAAAAAGAAGGGGGGAAAGATATTAAAAAAAAAAGAAAAAAAAGTTTAACTGTAGTTGTCGAGCCAGAGATTACACAGCAGTAGCCTCGAGGCATCTGTCACCAATACGCTGTTGGCTGTATGGAGTTTGATGCATTAATGTCATTGTTCCATTCATTGTCAGTTATCATAATTTTGTTGTGGATAAGTCACCAAGTAAATCAATCGGTCTGTCTGTCTGTCTGTCTGTCTGTCTGTCTGTCTGTCTGTCTGTCTGTCTCTCTCTCTCTCTCTCTCTGTCTCCCCCATCTGTGTGAACAGAGGTATGACACCCAGGCGGGTGACAAGGGGACCCAGTTGTCTGGGGGTCAGAAACAGCGTATAGCCATAGCCAGAGCCATCCTGCGCAACCCCAAGCTTCTGCTGCTGGACGAGGCCACCTCCGCTCTGGACACCGAGAGCGAGAAGGTGTGTGTGTGTGTGTGTGTGTGTGTGTGTGTGTGTGTGTGTGTGTGTGTGTGTGTGTGTGTGTGTGTGTGTGTGTGTGTGTGTGTGTGTGTGTGTGTGTGTGTGTGTGTGTGTGTGTGTGTGTGTGTGTGTGTGTGTGTGTGTGTGTGTGTGTGTGTGTGTGTGTGTGTGTGTGTGTGTGTGTGTGTGTGTGTGTGTGTGTGTGTGTGTGTGTGTGTGTGTGTGTGTGTGTGTGTGTGTGTGTGTGTGTGTGTGTGTGTGTGTGTGTGTGTGTGTGTGTGTGTGTGTGTGTGTGTGTGTGTGTGTGTGTGTGTGTGTGTGTGTGTGTGTGTGTGTGTGTGTGTGTGTGTGTGTGTGTGTGTGTGTGTGTGTGTGTGTGTGTGTGTGTGTGTGTGTGTGTGTGTGTGTGTGTGTGTGTGTGTGTGTGTGTGTGTGTGTGTGTGTGTGTGTGTGTGTGTGTGCGCGCGTGCGTGCGGTCATCAGAATCAACAAACGATTTGTTTGTCAGATATTATGAATGGGTAACACTTTATAATAACACTCAGTTATAAGACCTTTATAAGGTATTTGTAGATAATGAACTAATCATGAACAAATCATTTATATACATTCGTAAATTATTATTAAATCATTTATAGTTCTACATTATTTATAACTAGGGATGCTCGATATTGGCTTTTTTACCGATACCGATATTCCGATATTGTCCAACTCTTAATTTCCGATACCGATATCAACCGATATCAACCGATACCGATATATGCAGGGTTTCCCACCCCAAAAAACGGAATAATTTCAGGTAACTAATCATTTCACTGGATATATATAACAAATATTGTTATTGTTTTTTTCTTTTTTTAAACCGATACCGATATTTTCCGATATCACATTTTACTGCCGATATCGGCCGATAATATCGGTCGGCCGATAATATCGGACATCCCTATTTATAACTCATTATCAACATTATTTGTACTTGATTTGTTCATCATTAAATAATGTTGTTTAATGTGTAGTAACACATTTGTAGATGCTTTGAAAAATGGATATGAAAAAACGATTATACTATACCTCCATTTATTTGTTCATGTTCAACAAATGATTTGTTAAGACATTCATAAAACATCTATAAATCATTTGCAGATGCTATTGCGTGCCCTAATCTAAAGTGAAGCCTATTCATCATTAACAAATGTCTAATAGTTTAGGCGGCTGGGTGGCGCAGCGGACATTGCACTCGTCACCAACGCAAGAGACACCGGGTTCGAATCCGGCTGTCGGCGTTGCCTCTGGCTTGGGCAGAGGGTGGGAAGTCGAAGGGTGGTAGTCTGGCCGTTGTGAACAGCGACTCCTACAGGTCGGTTGAGGCGCCTGCACAGCAAAGTCAGGAAAATGGTGGGGGCAGTGTGAGCCTCCTACACGTTACTCTTCGCCAAAATGAGAGTCCGCGCTGGCAGGTGAAAAGATGTGACAGGCTGCCTCCACATGTATCGGAGGGGACATGTGATGCAAGGCTTCTATCCTCCCAACAACTGGCCAGTGGGGGGCATATGCGAGCAACGATCAGGACAGGGGAGGGAGAATTGGCACGAGAGGTAAGTTGGGATGGGGAGAAAAATCACAGAAAAAGGAGGAGAAAAAGTAGATAAATGTTTATAATAATAATAGTTTGTTTATTTGTGGACTTTTATGAATACACACAAAGCAATTACCAGACTTGTCTTTTCATGTTTAACAAATGATTTGTTAAGACATTCATAAAACATCTATAAATCATTTGCAGATGCTATTGTGTGCCCTAATCTGAAGTGAAGCCTATTCATCATTAACAAAATAATACAGTTAATTATTTGTTTACTTTTTCATCACCTGTTACAAATGTTGTAGACAGCTTTCGGATACACCCTTCTTTGTGACATCAAACAGTGACAGAATTAGGACTATAGATAAATGCAATTGTATTAACATATAAAATACATGTGCATAACATATAGTGTAACGTGGGGGGGCACTAGGACCCAGGAGTACCCTGGCCAGGTATTGACAGAGTATGTAGAGGAAGTATCACGCGAGTGAGACTTGACTTCATGTGTGGTGCCGTCTGTTGAATGGAAGCACGATACATTAGCAGAGCCAAGTTATTCGTGCTGCCCCACGCTTTTAAACGTAGAACTACGTTTCTGTCGCCCGATCGTTGAGTGCCGGAAACGTAGATCTACGTTTTTCTCACGGTATTTCTTTTATTCGCTTGCTATTGCCATTCATAATTCAGCGGGGCACCTTGTGCATGCTGTACTGAATGTGTCTGAGCTGGCAGACGGTCTTATACCACCCTCTAACGCCTTCGGCCATTATTGCACCCCGTTAGAAACGGGTTCGTTTATTTTCTCTACCGAGCTGCGGCGTGGGGGCGGGTCCTAAACACTCCGGCAAAACACATGCTTGTAGGGATGGTTTTGACTCTTCACCTCCCTCCTCCATCCTCTCCTCCTCCTCCTCCTCTTCACCTCCCACCACCACCCTCCTCCACCCTCTCCTCCTCCTCCTCTTCACCTCCCACCACCACCCTCCTCCACCCTCTCCTCCTCCTCCTCTTCACCTCTCACCACCACCCTCCTCCACCCTCTCCTCCTCCTCTTCACCTCCCACCACCACCCTCCTCCATCCTCTCCTCCTCCTCCTCCTCTTCACCTCCCACCACCACCCTCCTCAACCCTCCATTGGGTTGCGCGTCGGTCTAAACAACATTGCATGCATGCACGAGGAAGGATAATAATTATGATCTAGCATTGATTTCAGGAAGATCCGATAATCAGGCGAAAAATGACAACGTGTTTATTGAATTACACAAAAACACAGTTTTCGCGTCTTTTCCCTGGAATGACTCAGAAGCACCCAAACTATATTCATATTCAAAACGGTATAAAACGGAAATGTACGGATGAAAAAATTATCTGTTTTTTGCACGTTGACCAGAAGCAAGTCACTGAGACTCGACAGCGTTATTAGACCCATAGGGCCATAGCTATACGATAAAATATAGGTTTAGCTCTACAAACTACAACTACATTTACATGGGGTTAATGGACGGCAAGGAAGGGGTCACTTCCCGGAAGGGGCGTGGCACTCAATGTGTTAAGGTATGACCCCAGGCTAAACACCTTTTTTGTTGGTAAATCTATTCCATCATTTCCGACCTACAACTCTTATATGTTGTGTAGACAATACATACTTGATGTGGTGGGCGCTAACGTTACATTTGAATTATGTGTTTGTTCCTAATGTGTGCTCAGTATATTGCGGTAAGTGATGATGACATTAGGGTAATAATTATTTGTATTTTCTGGCTGTATTGGCGCCTATACAGCCTGAAAATACAAACAATTATTAGCCTTGTGTCATCATCACATACCGATGATAATGAACTGTATTAGACATTAGTTAATGATGAATCTAGGTTTCACTTCAGATTAGGGGACACAATAGCATCTGCAAATGATTTATAGATGTTTTATGAATGTCTTAACAAATCATTTGCTGAACATGAACAAAGGTACAGTATAGTCGTTTTTTCATATCCATTTTTCAAAGCATCTACTAATGTGTTACTACACATTAAACAACATTATTTAATGATGAACAAATCAAGTACAAACAATGTTGATAATGAGTTATAAATAATGTAGAACTAATTTGTAAATGTTATACAAATATAGTTATAAATGATTTAATAATAATTTACGAATGTATATAAATGGTTTGTTCATGATTAGTTCATTATCTACAAATACTGAGTGTTATTATAAAGTGTTATATAAAGTGTATGTACAGGACTTTGAGAATCTGCAAGAACTGTGCAAAGTCATATCAACAACATAGAAAGTTCCAGCAGACACATTTCATTTCAAGCCTTTATTTAAAGGAACACGCCAACATTTTGGGAAATTAGCTTACCGTCTTAGAGAGAGACAAGAAGATAGAAGAGTTCAAGTTAAAGTTTGTTTATTAATTGTCACAATAAAATACACGTACTTTACAGTGAAATGCTTGGTTCTGTATGAGCCCCTGAGAGCGTGCTTCATACAGTAAAAAAAAAAGTTAGGAAAAAGTAAGTAAAAAAGTAAGTAAAGAGGAATATACAATATACCTATATACAATATAGACAATCTAGATACCAGTTTCCTCTCTGTGCGTTCAGTAGAAAGCTATCTGGCTGCATGTTAGCCTAGCTTAGCACAATGAATAGAAGCAGACAGTGATGGGTAGCCTTCGGGAGAGGTGTTAGTTGGACAATGCCTGGCTAACTGGCCATGTCCGCTTCCATTCATTGTGCTAAGCTAGGCTAGTAGATATAGCTTTTCTACTGAACGCACAGAGAGGAAACCGGTATCTATCTTCTTGTCTCTCTCTGGAGAAAACGGTGAGTTAATTTCCCAAAATGTTGGCGAGTTCTTTTAAACTCTAAAGGCACCTGAGGTTTCCCTCATTTACAGTCACGTCGAGTGTACAGAGAGATAAGAAGAAAAAAGGCATATAAAATCACACAGCATATACAGTACAATCATAACAATAACACAAGTAAGGATAACAATCAATTAAAACACGTACAACTCGATTGACAACGGTTGGAGATCAAGGTTTTAAACTCTGCAACAGAGGGGAGAATCTCAAGCTTTAAGGATCGTTGGACTTCATTCCATGAACATTTTAGCAAAATGCAGATTTACTCTGTTCAGAGGAAACTCGAGGGACCTCAAGGACCAGCCAGTCACTAGAACAGGTTCC
Organism: Notolepis coatsorum; assembly: GCF_963971535.1. Taxonomy (NCBI): domain Eukaryota; kingdom Metazoa; phylum Chordata; class Actinopteri; order Aulopiformes; family Paralepididae; genus Notolepis; species Notolepis coatsorum. The sequence continues at coordinate 128,890,031 of NC_140166.1, read as the reverse complement.
ATGATTGATTGATTGATTGATTGAAAACTTTAGCCCAACTTAGGCCCATTGCAAGTTGCTGTACTTTGTCGTCTACTCTAAGCCATCCTAGGTTGTCAAAATGGGCATTGGCCATAGGTTCCAATAAGCGAGAACTAACCAGATTTATCTTAGGATAACAACCAGATTGCATACATAGCCTACATACCGTACAGAGGGACGGCGTGACAGAATACAGTACCTGTCACAATACTGTACACATTTTATACTAGTTCACATCGATCCGTTGTGCCTTTCCATCTACGTCTGTTTTTTTTTTTTTTTATATATAATTTTTTTTAGCATTTTTACAGCTTTTCTGGTCACGCAGGACCGATAGAGGAGAGGATGAACGGGAGAAGAGCGGGGGAAGACATGCGACAAATGTCACCGGGAGCGGGGGGCGAACCCAGGGGCGTCAATTTGGTATGGCAAGGTATGGCACTCGCCATACCTTGGCAAATAAAAATGTAAAAAAAATTAATTATTTAAATTTTTCTTTTTTTAAACAAACACATAAACATAAACATGACAACATAAAATTAGATATACAAGCATTAATTAACAGTGCACATCCAATGAAATTACCATTTAAATAAATGTAATATACAAGGTATACACCTAATACTTGCCATCTAATACCCGATACATATATGCTCTCGCTCGCCCCCCCCCCCCCCTTGGATAATCCATCCAATTATTTACAATCTTTTATGTTGATTTAGAATTCGAATGTCAACATTATGAACGAAGCTTCGAACTATTCGGTACAGCCCTAGCATGTTTTGATATTGTCAATTATCTCACTTTTACTATGTGACTTTTACTGTGACTAACTGAAATATGCCCAAAAAAAAAGGAAAATGGACATAGGGACGTTTTTTTTATCAAAGGGCAGCAGAGACAAGTGATACAGGGACACAGGTAAGGTCTGGCTTAGTGATTATAACAGTGCAGTTCAGCATTCAGTAACCCATACTTTTTGTGAATGTGTTTTTGATACTACATTCTGTTGAACACACACCTCAAAACCGTACCTAAGGAAAATTGGCTCAATTGCAAGAAAAGTAATAGACAGTTATGATATTACATTCTGCATAATTCGTATGCAAAATATTGTGGTTCCCTGCTTTAGTCTGTTGACACATTTCTATACTAAAAATGCTTGTGTAGTCCTGTGTCATACCTAAATGTCATATAACGGAATTGTATAGAAACAACTCACCAAAAGTGACTATTGCACAACTGATTTGACAAAAAAAATCCACCCCCCCCCCCTCCTCGCCATACCTTGCCTTTTACTGAAATGACGCCACTCGTGACGAGTCCGTCTCCGTCCGACAGAACAGTTCGGAGAGGATGAACTTTTACACCACCATCCGTTAGCAAAGCTGTTGTTTCTGCAAATTAACCATTCAAATTAGAACCTAACACGTCACCTCCCTCCTCTCCGCCCTCCCCAGGTGGTGCAGGAGGCTCTGGACCAGGCCAGTCAGGGCAGGACGTGTATCATCATAGCCCACCGTCTGTCCACCATCCAGAACGCCGATCGCATCGCGGTCTTCCAGGCAGGGGTGGTGGTGGAACAGGGCACCCATCAACAGCTGCTGGCCAGTAGGGGAGTCTACCACACCCTGGTCACCACCCAGATGGGGCATGGGAGAGGGTGAGGGGACTGGAGACATCACTCATCGCATTCCGTTCCATCATCGACAGGCGAACCCTCGAGACGGAGAAGAATCATATGATTCCGTTTTGAAATTGGACAGTCCATGTATTTTTGTATTTGTTTTTTTTGTATTTTATTTTTTTATTATTTTTTAAACAAACATATAAACAAACATGACAACACACGATAAGATATACAAGCATTAATTGTCAGGGCACATCCAATGAGATCACATTTTAGTTAGTTGTCTTATATAAGATATACCCCTAATACCTGTTATCTAAAAAACCTACACACATATGCTCCAGCTCGAACCCCCCCCTCCCGGACCCCACCTTGAGAAGTACCTCCACCTACCTACAGTATTTTTGTATTTGTGAAGCCAATCCAAATGTGATACATCACCCGAATGTAACTCCACCACACCACACCACACCACACCACACCACTCCAACTTGGCATCAAAGTTTGTTCATTTGAAAACTTGAAACAGACTTGGTTCAACTGTGGCCAAGGAGCTGTGTTTACAGAATTACACCCATATCGGCAAGGAGACGCACCAAAGATGTCACTCGTCACATTGCGTCGAATATTGCGGTTATGACACAATGCCTAGTTACAATTTGGCCGCATTTCCATCCATTTTGTCCCCGAACACTCCACCAATGCAATCTGAGCATGCACCATATCCCCGTCTCCCATTGGATAGCCGACTGGTGACTTTATACGGCTTTTGTTTGTTTTTGCTGCCCCCTACCTTTCCATATTAACATTTTCCTAGTAGAGGATTTTGCCCCTGTTTTGAGGGCCTTGGAAGGGGCTGTTGCTTGTGAAATGGGACTCTCTTTTTGCATTGAGCATTGAACACACACACACACACACACACACACACACACACACACACACACACACACACACACACACACACACACACACACACACACACACACACACACACACACACACACACACACACGCACACACACACGTACGTCACTGTCAACAGTACACTGGATTAAGACATATAAACATATAAAACATCTTTGACGTTTTGACACTGGAATTTCAGAATTTAATTAAATGATGTATTATATATATATATTTGAGTCAGTGTCAAGATGATTATTTTGTTATTGTCGATTTTGAGATTTAGCTATGCATTTCTGTATAATGTATGTGTCCATACAAGTTGAATTGCCTGAATGATCTACATATAGGAGGGCCGAGAAGTGCTACATGTACAGATGCTATGCGGGTGTCAAATCTTGAGGTATTTGAGCACTTAAAACGAAGAATCAAGACGTGTCTCTACAAATGCACTGAAGGATTAACCTTTGTTTTGGAACATGAGTTTATGTATGTAAGCACCTATTAAACGTTTTATATTCAATCAACGGACATGTGCCTGTTATTAAATCATCAACCGATCCGGGCGGCCGGGTAACGCAGCGGACTAAGCGTCTGTCTACCACCACAGAGACAGTGGGGATCGAATCCAGCTGTGGTGCTTCCGGGTTGGCCGACCGTCCATACTAACACAATTGGCAGTGTCAGCGGGTGGCAAAGCCGGCGAGGGTGGGTCCTGGTCGTTGTAAAACAGCGACTCCTACAGATCGGTCGGGGCGCCTGCACAGCAAGGGAAGGACCTGGGAGAGGTAGTGTGCTCCTTCCACACGTTACACTCCCCCAGTGAGAGTCCGCGCTGCCAGGTGAAGAGAAGTGGGGATTGGCTACACATGTGTCGGAGGAAGCATGTGATAGTCTTCGCCCTCCCAGACCGAGAACAGTAGGGGGCAGAGCACGCAACGACCAGGTAGGGGATTGGGAATTGGCATAACGACTAACATTGGGATGGGGGAAAGATGGAAAAAGAAAGGGGGGGAAAAAGAGAAAGTAAAAAAAAAGTTAAATAAAAAAATCATCAACCGATCCCAAGTTCCACCCTCTTTTCTTGACCCTCCAATCACAACCGTTGCTTTCCTCGATCAAGCTAAGAGAGGGCGGAGCAAATTCCTAAGCTTAAAAGGTGTTGTAAGTGGTATTTCCTTTGTTAATATAAGTGTTAAATAGCTCTACATTCTTACAGCCATCACTGATATAGATTGTCTGGTCAGTAACATGGGTCTCCCAGTCCCTCCGCTCTGCAGTAAACAGAAAATACATGTGCTGGTATCCCATTCCCACTTCATCCAATCAGGAGAGAGAACCCTAGATATTATTATAATTATTATTTAAATTTTATAAATTGTTTTACTTATTTGTATTCTTATTTTTATTTGCCAAGCAAAGTAATCTTGGCAAGCCAAATGTACTTCTCTCTCCTGATTGGATAAAGTGGGAACAGGATACCAGAACATTTATTTTCTGTTTACTGCAGAGCGGAGGGGCGTAGCTGAGGGGGGGTAGCTTAGGATGATTCCAAGGGCCCAGCACTGGGGGGGGGGGGGGGGGGGGGCCCAAAAAAAAAAAAAAAATGTTTTTTTTTTTTTTACTAGACATCACTCAGGTGTATTATTGATGCTCTCATTGATACTATGTTTGTTTCTGAAGTGTAGTGTGTGTGTGTGTGTGTGTGTGTGTGTGTGTGTGTGTGTGTGTGTGTGTGTGTGTGTGTGTGTGTGTGTGTGTGTGTGAGATATATAGAGAGAGAGGGGGGGGCTTTGGTAGACTATTGCATTGGTCCATTCATTGAAGATGAACGCAATGCGACATCCTTTACTAGGCTCACCCACCAACAGTGCAGGTGCTGAACTGCTGATCCGAATGTATAGGTAAAAACCACATTATGCGTTTTCATCAATAAAAAAATGGCAAAAAAAAATCTCTCGCGCACGCTCGCATTCACTGGGGGCCGACAAATACATTCTTTCATGGGGCCCAGAATCTGGAGCTACACCCCTGGGAGGAAGACCCATGTTACTGACCAGACAATCTATATCAGTGATGGCTTTTAAACAAAGTAAATACCACTTACAGCACCTTTTAACCTGTTCCACCCCCCAGGGTCGGTACCGACCCATTATTGACATTATGATCATATATCCATATTTATCAGAATGGTGCAAAAAATTTGCGATTTTAAAATCAAACGTTTTCAAGTATTAACATCACTAACATGTCACAAAAGCATGTAGAATGTATATTATCATCAATACGTTAGTTTAGCAATAGGTTAAAAGTGTCATATCGTTTTACCTTCTCGATTTGCTGAAGTCTGTCGGGAGGACGGCGACCATTTTGAAAATTTGAACCATGGTAATTGTAGTTTTTTTTCCGAACTACATTTCCCTTCAAGTTCTATGGGGGTTCAAAGTTCAGAGTTGAATTATGAATGTCAATAACTGGTATTATTCGCGATAATAAGCCACAAAAGGTAACGTTTTTGACAAATATTGAAACACAGTTAGTTTCTCCTCCCTATTGGTAGCATGCAGGAACAATTAGATCTGAAATTAGTTTCAAAACGGTTGCACTGTGGGAGAAATAAAAAAGTACAGTCGATTACAGTAGATATCATTATCTGTTATTATGCACGCCTGGTGATACTAAATCCAAATTGAACTCGGGCATTTAAAAGATACTATATGTATATATATATATATAAATGTGCGAATTGGCTATAATAAAGTAATGTATAAGCATCTATTCTATATTCTATAATAATATTTCAAATTGCATTGGTCCGGATGGGAGAATTCAGTACTACTCTACAGAACCTTCGGTTTTATCATCTTCCCTTTATTAATTTCCTTCGATTTTTTGTACACATGATCTCAAGAGGGTACTGAACAAGGTCAGTGTCAGTTTTTTTTAAGTTTGATCATTATTATCATGGTGTTATTCACTGTCAAAGATGCAAAGAAAAATCATAATTCATATTCTCCTTTGTTTCATCACAATTTAAGCAAGCCTAGTAATAGACACAATATTTCTGACACTGTGAATACATTCCATGAGGTCCATAGATGTACCTAGATACCAAGAATATGCAAATAGCCCTTGTAGAAGTGGAGCAATATTCCATTTACCTAGGTATACATTTTATGCAGATGTTCACCTGGGGTGGAACAGGTTCTGAAGCAGTGGTAGAGGTGGGTAGGCTATACTGTGGACTCCACCATCCAATGTATTTCAAAGGTAATTAGGCTAATAGGTGTATATACTCTAAATACCCAGTGAAATAACTGTGTAATACTCCATACGCCGTATACTTACCTATTCCTCAACTACACAATTGCTTGGAGTCCATCAGATGTGATCGAGAAACATAGTCAATGAACACAGTAAACCGGAAAATGTATGTAATTAGTCAAACTTTTATTGCAATTGGTCATTTTTCTTAATACTACCGTCAATAACAATAGCTATATATTGATCAATCATAACCTTTCTAAATATATATGCACCAAATGAAGACTGCCCCAATTTCTTTAAAGGTATAGCCTCACTTGGTAACGCCAAAGGAATTATCCTTATGGCCGGTGATTTCAACTGTGTACTAAATCCAAAAGTAGACAAACTGCCTGTAGATTGTGGACCCATTTCAAAAAAATCTAGATCACTGAATGCAATGATAAAAGAATTTGGACTTATAGATGCATGGCGTTTCCACCATCCTAGGCAGAAAGACTTTACCTTTAGGTCTGGGGTCCATGGTAGCTACTCTCGGATAGATTACTTCTGTATTTCCAAGCAAGATATTGACAAAGTTATATCATGTATCATTGAACCAGCGACCATCTCAGATCATGGACCTCTAACTCTTCAACTTAACCTCAGTACCAATAAAATCTTTAAATATTGGAGGCTCAATGTATCCATGCTGTCTGACTCTCACACACGGGAGAGGATAAGTGAAGAACTGAAGAGTTATTTTGATCTCAACAATAAGGGGGATGTCTCACCATCAATTTTATGGGACGCGGCAAAGGCTGTAATGAGAGGTAAAATTATCTCAATTTCAAGTGCACTAAAGAAACAGCGAAATGAAAAACAACAGAACCTAGAAAATGAGTTAAAAATACTAGAAAGGAAACATAAACTGAACAGAGATGAGGAAGATTTAAAAGCTCTACTAACCTGCAAACAAAAACTAGATGACCTGTTGACATACAAAGCGGAAGGAGCCCTTAGATTTGCTGGTAGGAATTACTATGAGATGGGAAATAGGGCAAGCAAGCTACTGTCATTCCAGCTCCACAAAATACAGTCAAGTCGGATAGTTCCAAAGATTAAACACCCCAGCACACACATGGAAGTAATGCAAACGCAAGAAATTGCTAATGCATTTGCAGATTACTATACCGACCTCTACAAAGCACAGCAATTGGAAAACAAGAAAGAAAAAATCAACAACTTCTTAGATAACCTTAAACTTTCTAAACTATCCCCAGATGAGGCGGATGAGCTAACCTCCCCTATTACGGAGAAGGAGATAGGGGAAACTATTCAGATGCTTAAGAACAATAAATCACCAGGTACAGATGGGTTTTCAAATGAATTTTATAAACATTTCACTGAACAATTAACACCAGTATTAAGTGTAGTTTATAACTATGCCCTATCTGAGAGAGATCCACCAGGAAGCTGGTCAGAAGCTATTGTCTCGGTAATACATAAAGAAGGTAAAGACCCCACAAGATGTAGTTCCTATAGGCCCATAAGTCTCCTTTGCAACGATTTCAAGATATTGACATCTATACTTAAAAAAAGAATACAGAAACATATAATAAAACTGATACACCCAGACCAGACTGGCTTTATCACTGGTCGACAGGGTGCTAACAACATCAGAAGAACTTTAAATCTGCAAACAGTGGCTGGATCTCGAAAAGAACCATCAATGCTTCTCGGCTTAGATGCCGAGAAGGCATTTGATAGAGTTGATTGGCTGTACCTTGAACTAACATTGAAAGGTATGGGATTCAATAACACATTTATAGATTGGATAAAATGTTTATATAAAAATCCTAAGTCTAGAGTAAGGGTGAATGGTCACTGCTCTCACTTCTTTGAGATACAGAGAGGGACACGCCAAGGAGACGTTTTGTCTCCGTTACTATTCGCGATTGGCATAGAGCCACTAGCGGAGATGATTAGATCAAACCCTCAGATACAGGGAATAGATGACCAAAAAGGCATTACACACAAGATCTCGCTATTTGCTGATGACATTTTACTTTATATCAAAAACCCTTTAGAATCAATTCCAAACATAATGATGGATTTAAGAAATTACGGCGAACTGTCGGGTTATAAGATAAATGAGACCAAATCAGAAGCCATGATGATAGTGGGAACATGGCCAACACATCTGAATAGTATAGCACCCTTCCATTGGGCTAGAGACGGATTCAGGTATTTAGGAATCATTTTGACTCCCAGCAGCAATCAGTTATATCAAGCAAACTACGAAAAGTTGATTGTACAAATCAAATCAGACATGGCCAGATGGGACATTTTACCTCTCTCCCTAGTGGGAAGAATAGAATCAATTCGAATGAATGTGCTACCTAGACTTATTTTTCTCTTCCAGTCTCTACCTATACCAATACCTGCCACTACCTTTAAAATGTTAGATAAACTCCTATCCAAATTTATCTGGCAGAGGAAAAAACCTAGAGTAAGGCTTAAAACACTATGTTTGCCAAAGAACAAGGGTGGTCTTGGTCTACCAAACCTAAGAAACTACTACTGGGCAGCTCAATTACGCATACTTGTGCATTGGATACAAAAGGACCTAGATTCAGGATGGGTACAGATTGAGCAAAACTCAATTCCAAAGACCCCTCTCAGATCCATAATATTCCTGGGGAAAGCATACTGGAAAAAAATTAAGATTGGTAACAAATGGATTACAAATACATTAAAGGTATGGGAAAGTGTAAGGAAAAAGGGGGGAGGTCCACGATCAATATCTAGGGCCATGCCAATAGCAGACAATACAGAATTCCGGCCAGCTATAGAGGATGGGGGTTTTAAAAAATGGGCGGATTTGGGCCTGGTTACTATCAATCAATTAATGGAAGGAGACTGTTTTAAATCGTTTGCACAGCTACAGCAATGTTTTGATCTACCTTCGAAAGACATGTTTAGATACTTTCAAATAAGACACTATGTAATGACTCACAGTGAGTGGGAAGCAATTAAGAGACCACCAACAAATGTGGAGCGGTACTTTATTAACACAATAGAAAAAAACTTGATGGAAAGAAAGCAGATATCCAATATTTACAACATGTTACAACTAGATGATCCAGGAGACACCACCTATATTAAAGAAAAATGGGAGTTGGAAGCTAATGTGATCATAGAAAATGAAGAATGGGAGGACAGCCATTCAAGCAATCATAAAATCACAAATAGTCCAATGTGGAAGGAGTTTGACTGGAAGGTCAAGGTCAGGTACTTTAGGACTCCTCAAGTTCTCTCCGGATTTGCTGGTGGGTCCTCACCACTATGTTGGAGAGGATGTGGATTGATCGGAGATCATACACATATTTTCTGGGACTGTCCAAGGGTGCAGACATTTTGGGTGAATATCAAAAATGAGATTAAAACCATTCTAGATCTTGACTTACCTCTGAATCCATCGTACTATATCTTGGGATGTATACCGAAAGGCACATACTATGGAGATACGTTATACATCTTGAGAGTGATACTGTTAATAGCAAGGAAAATGATAACTATGGCATGGCTACAAAATCAACCACCGTCAATCAAACAATGGACCAAGAGACTGAGACAGATGTATACAATGGAAGAAATGACTGCACAATTGCAACTGAAAAAAGATATGTTTATGCAGAGATGGTCACTTGTAACCTTGTATCTGGAGATACACTAGCATGAGTCTGACGCCCTCTCTCTCTTTTTTTCTTTGTTCTTTTTTTTTTGTTATTTTTTATTAAAATCTCCAAATGTGTTAATTTGTCGTATGGTAGGGAAGTTCAGACTAAAAACATATAGAATTTATTAAGGTTTACTTTAATTTACAACACAAATATTGATCTTTGAGGTCTGTACATACAAGTTGATTCAGAAAATGACCGTACAGGAGGATCAGGCTATGTATTTTCTTGCTACTGCAGTGTCATCACACATGTTACACAGCAGTTAAAGATTACAGTCATGATTATTGGTGAGGCTTAAAATGCTAAATAATTATTCACGTCATCCCACTGTGATATTTTAAATAAGAATACTGATATTGCATAGAGTGGTGGACTGAGGTCAAGTTACTGAGGTCTTTGTTCAAAATGGCCGTCAAAGGTGGTGTTTTAAACACATTAAACCATATCTTTCAACCTGAAAAAAAAGTGTAATACCATAGTAACTTTCTGTTTAGGATAAATTAGCAATTTGGTAAATTTTTTACAAGGCATTTAGGTGATCCAAGGCATTTAAATAAATCCAATATTTCTTGAACTTTTGTTCATAATTAAGGCCAAGGCTTAAAAGCTTTGATTCCTCCCCAGGGCTTGAATTGGGTCGGAATAATAATTATAAATAATAATACGAATTCTGACTCATAGTGAACGTCACAGTTTCTGTTAATTAATAGTCTGGTAATTAACTCCAGAGTGGGCCAAAGTGGCAGAAGTAGCCAGAGCCCTTCAGCGCTGCTCGCTGGCCAGTTCGCGTCAACATTTTAGGCAACCAACTTGCGTTCAGCGTTTCTCTGATTGGCCACGACGCCCATGTGACCGCGGCAGCGCGAGAGAGTGGCAGTGCGGAAATACGCTGCATTCTATCGCCATGCTCTGTGACAAACTCTAACCTTAACCAACTCCGAAAGAATGCCTAAACTTAACCCTAACCTTAACCAACTCCGAAAGAATGCCTAAACTTAACCGGCGAAAGAATGCACGTTAAAAAAAAAAGAAAAAAAAAATTGAAGTGATTCGAACTTGTCACCAACCACACCGCAGGCTCCACAGCAAGGCGGCGAACGAGGTGAGCTAACCATCGATGTTAAAAGAGGGGGGATTACGGCTGCATAATGCCGCGGGGGCGTGGCTAGGCGCAAGTTGGTTGCCTAAAATGATTAAGCGGCCAGTTCAGCACCTCGGACAGCACAGAGCTCAGGTAGCCTGCTTGAGCCCTGTCCCACCAAGCAGAGCCCTCCAGCACTGCTCCCTGTCCAGTTCAGCACCTCGGACACACGTTAATGTCCCCATGGGCCGGACACGTCTTCTTTAAACAAGTCAAGAAGAAAACATCACAATAAGTCAAGAACAAAACAAGAACACCATAAAGTCCAAAATTTTTTAAATAAATGCAAAATAAATAAATGCAACACTCCCAGACGTACCCCACGCGAAGGTAAGGAAAAACTCACTAAAACCTAGCAATAGGAAAAAATGCACCACAGGCAGTGTGGAGGAGAGAAACCTTAGAAGGGCCATTCAAGGGGGGATCTCCCTTCTTAGATGTTGGTGATAGTAGTGTTGCAATAAAACAGGCGGACAGTTGGTAGGCATGCACTCATATGCATAGTGAAACACAGATGAGTGCATGCGATACCATCTGAACATTTTGAAAGATTAAAGATAGAGCTGATAGCGATAGCAACTGAACATTTTTGAAAGATTAAAGATAGAGCTGATAGCGGATCTATTTGAGGCGAAGGGGCGGTGCAGATAGGGTCGCATCCTCCCGGTCTTCATCACGGGATGTCCAGCACTCCGGTCATCACTCCGGGACAGCCACTCACAGGGAGACAGGGAGACAGGGGGCGGCACAGAGAGGGTTGCATCCTCCCGGTCTTCATCACGGGATGTCCAGCACTCCGGTCATCACTCCGGGACACGGCGGGACAGCCACTCACAGGGAGACAGGGAGACGGGACAGGCGTTAGACAGTTCGCGTGATTGTGGTGGGCGGACATAGCAATAGATACAAGTGGTAAGCATATATGTGAATAGAATAGATATATGTAGTAGGCATATTATGTGAATAGAATAGAAGTACTTAACCGAGCAATGAACGTCTGAACCACGTTGACAAACCACGGACAGAAGATGGTAAGAAGCTGATCCATGCCCTCGGTGGTGCATGTAGAACAGTCACTGCAATCTTGGCCAAGACCCCGAGACATCCACCACCTTGGTCAGCACTACGAGACAACGACTCAATCAATCACCACGCAGGTGATTGAACATTTTATTGACAGATTGCAGAATGGGTACGGTACAGTACGGCTCGATATCAGTGTCCCCCATTTTCAATTCACAATGAATTGTAAGTAAGAGTGCAATTAGCACCGTGCAAATCAAAACGAAAATTAGAGATTGGAGCGCAATCCATTCTTTGTGGATCCCGCCCATAGTGTTTTGTTGTGAAGCCGGTGTGACCTTGGATTGCCAGTGCCAATAAAGTTAACACAATAGTGTTTTGTTGTGAAGACAGTGTGTGACTCCTTTTTGTTCATTAACATTAGCATTCTTTATTTAAGCCAGGCATTTTCATAGGACAAATTAAGCTGTTACTTGGATTTACTTAAACATTTTATGTCAAGGGGTTCCACGCAACTGTGACTTAAAAGTAACTTAACTTGATTATGTATTTTTAATCAGTTAATTTGTGTTCTCATCTAACATGGTTATGTTCAACTAATGTTAAGTTAAGTTATTTGAATGATGAATATTCCATACAAATTAACTAATCTAGTTAAATTACATGTACTCAATTCACTCGTGTATAATTGAGTTGATTTCATTGAGTCCATATTAAGAAATAAAGTTAAGTTACATTTACTCTATTTACTCATTTATAATGTATTTGATTTCATTGAGTTAATTATATATTATAATATATATATTATATTAAGAAATAAAGTATCTTAGAAGTTACTCAACACAATTGTGTGGAACCACTTGACATAACAAATTTAAGTAAATCCAACGATTTCTTTTTTTTAGTGCAGCTCCATCAAATTGAATGTATGAATTTACAAAAGTTGTTTTAAAAGCACCATCTTCCAATTTCTTCTTTATTTTATACCAATTATTGATGTGATGGTAATGACATTCTTCTTTGACATTTCTGCAAAACTGTTAAATATCGTATATTCCTGAAGGTGAATGTCTCAACCATGTCCAGGCAATATTCTTGAGAAAATGACAATGATGATGAATATTTTATTTCTCAAAAATGAAGTATACCCAAAAAGAAACAATGAAATCTAAGAATCCCACCACCATCAGTTAAGCAGGAAGACCTTGTTCATTTTATGTATCTGTCTCCCACCCAAAGAGTTCTATTTCAGTCCCACCTCCTCCTGCTCTGCTCAGGGAAGTTTAGAGATTAGAGTTTGGTCACCCACTGTCATAGATATAATATATATAAAAATTGGTTGGTCCCCATAAGAGAAAAGATTTAAAGTAACTGATATAGCCTAGTTCAGTCAAGTCTCCAAAAAAAGTATCATGGTATTTCCCCCCCAAGAGTTGGCATTTTGGTCACTACTTGGTATCATGTTTAATTTGGATTCTACCTTTGCTATTATTCAAGTTCAAAAGTGGAACCATGGCGGCGATACATAACTTTTACCCTGGTCAATTATTTATACAACGACTGTGTACCTGAAATGAACACCAAACTACCATGATACTTTTTGTATTGGTCCAATCAAGTCCATGTTCCAAGGTGACTTGTGGAGGGGAGGAGCCGACACCTCAGAGAGACAAAAACATCACAACAGTCAGGAGGATGAGCACGGGAGACGACGCCATTCCAGGAGAGAGGCAAAAGATGCTACAGGAAAGGGAATACAAGTATACATACAATTTATCAGGGTGTAGTCGTTTAAATGTCACTCCAGTTGTAGAATTTTAATAAATCAACAAATAAGGTTGTGATGTGAAATTCTGTGAAACGGTGAAAAATACGTTTTCAATAATAAGCGCACCTTTTTCCATCCACTGAACAGGACATTCACACCTATTGCATTGCTGGAGACGTGGACGACCACGGTAGCAGCAAAGTTGTTGCATTCTCATTGAAGTGATAAAACACTTGAGATAATGATCTATATTACTGAAATATTTATCCAAACGCTATCATACAATTATGAATCATAAGCACCTGTCGCATTCTGTGGTTGATGGAGGAGGACGTGTGGTTGTTGTAGGAGGACGTGTTGCTGCTGTTGTTGTTGGTGTAGGAGGACGTGTTGCTGCTGTTGTTGTTGGTGTAGGAGGAAGTGTGGTGGTGAGGGGCCTGCAAAGGGTATAGCAACATTTTAAATGGACATTCACATTATCTTGCATTAGAAGTGGTGAATGATACAGCAGCAGTGATTATGTTGTGTTCAATTAGTTGTTATACAAGACTTCTCCAAATGTAATAATAATAAACTATTAATGTCATACCGTGAGGCACATAGATCGTGGTTATGATTATGAGAGTGTGTGATCTTCACTGGTGGCAGTTTTGGACATGGCAGAGAACTGCCATTGACAAGAGGAGTGATGTCTATGGAAAAAAATAAACAATTATTGTCTAATGCATAGTTTCAAATAAAGGTGTGACAGACAATTTAAAGTTTTAGAAGCCAGATTGGTGGCGAGTATAGTTTGCCTGCCTGAGAAGGTGAAGAGGAAGGCGGCGCTCCCGCCCTTGAGGAAGTCTCTGGATTTCATGTCGTCCAAACTTTCAAAGTAGCTCCAGCCATACATGGTGTTGGCAAAGGCAATTTCACCGTTCTCGTCGAAAAAGCTTGACCCATTTACATTCGGCTTGCCCCAAAAGAGATGGCCTATTTACAGAGGAGAAGTAGATCAACAAGAGTAAACAACCCACCTAAAAATACTAGAGGTAAAGTATTCGTAGTATTGGTATGTTTCCTTCACAACATTTCAACTGAAAGTGGTGTTTTTCCACTGGGGTTTCGATTAATAATATTTTCAGAGGAAGAACGTGTCAAGCTCACCTTCATAATCAGTTTCAGTCGGGTCACTGACAAAGCTTCTTTGCTTGGACATCTGCAGCTGGATGCTGGGGTTCTGATCCACCGATAGAAAAGTCACCTGCCTCAATGGGCAAGGCCACTGGAGCTGGTCGTCATAGTCACCAGACACAAGACGCACATACAGTCCAAAGTAATACCTGTTAAGCCGTGCAACAATCTGGTAGGCATAGCCTGCACTGCTGTACTGCCGCGGACTGTAGAAATGGGTACGATAGGGATTGGTGGTCAGGAGATGCTCAAAGTCATTCATCTGCCAGGTGAGATGTGGACACTCGTTCTCAGACAGGTTGATGTCGTCGATGGAGAAGCCTCCAGAAGAACTTCCTGGCCCTTTAAGCACCTCAAACTCCACTTGGAAGGGCTTGGTGGCATTCAGGGGAACATGTTGGAGCTGCCAGTGAGATGTTGGTGAACCTGGGGAGAAGAAATAAGCAGATGTGTATGTTATAACTGCGGTGATTACATGTAACCTATACTCTGTGTATCATAAATCAAATTAAATGTATTTGTATAGCCCGAGATCACATGGAATTGCCCCCATGGGCTGTACAAGTATTCTTGTACAAGTCAAGAAGAAACATCACAATAGATCAAAAACAAAAAACACCATAAAATCCAAATATGCGACACTCCCAGACTTTCCCCAATAAGGAACGACTCACTAAAAACCTAGCAGAGACCTGAGAGAAACCTCAGATGGGCTGTTCAAAGGGGATCCCCCACTGGATGTTAGATTAATATAGTGTTGCAATGCATGATAGATGGATAGAGAATAGAACAGGCGAATAATTGGTATGAATGTATATATACATGTAAACACATACTGTATATACATACATGGTAGCAGTAGTATCTAAGGTACATACGAATATTTAGATTTTTTTTATATAAATAGAGCTAACAACAACAACAATAACAACAAGGTGGGGTGGGGTGGGGTGGGGGGGAACTGTACATTGGAGGTGGTTGGGTGGGTGGGGTGGGGGGGTAACTGTACATTGGATTATCGACGAAACCTTACTTGGTCCCAAGAAGAGGGTCTTGTGTATTATTGGGTTAGGACATTTACTGTACATTGGAGGGGGTTGGGTTAGGACATTTACAGGGGCCAGTTTCGAATTGCAGTCTCCCGTAGGTGCTCCTTGAGAGTGGTTTTAAAAGTAGGTAGTGATTCACATTCCTTTATAGCTGTGGGTAGGGCGTTCCACATTGATGTGGCATAATTGCGAAACATGTTTAGTCCCTTGTTTGAGCCGAATCTGGGTTTAACATGATTTGTGGAGCTCCCTCTGGTGTTGTGGTCGTGGTATTCACTGACCTTTGGGAAGTATTTTACATGGGTACCTTAGTCGTGTAGTGTATCTTGTAGACCAGGCCCATTGCAAGTTGCTGTACTCTGTCGTCTACTCTAAGCCATCCTAGGTTGTCAAAGTGGGCAGGGGTGAGGTGGGTTCTAGGAGTAAGGTCAAGCAGTAGTCTGACCAGTTTGTTTTGTGATATTTGTAATTTAGTTTTTAGTGCCTTTGAGGTGCTTTGGTACCATGAGGTGCAAGCATAGTCGTAGTACCCCTGAATGAGTGCTCCTGCCAGAGTCTTCAGGGTATTCTTGTTTACCAGAGAGGAGATCCGGTACAAGAATCGAGTTTGTTGGTTGACTTTTTTTATTACATTGGATGCCATTTTGTCACAGGAAAGATTAGCCTCTAGGATGGAACCTAGTATGTAATTTCATCTTTCCTTGTGTCACGTACGTGGGTTGTTCATTATCATTATTGCCATATTTTTAACACCATGTAACATCAGGTTAGTATATTTAGTATATGTTATGTTATTTTTGTTTGTGTGATGTGTCATCTTCTAATCCTGTTTCTTTCTCCCTTTCCCAGATACCACTTATCCCCCTGATTGAGCTGATTGCACCTGCTTGGTGCACCTGTGGGCAGTCAGTTGGATGAGTGGATATAGCATGGAAGATGACACACACACGGGGCGCCTCTTGTGAATCACTGCCACGTCTCAGAGTGGAGTGAGGAGGTTGCCCTCTCAGCTAGCTGAACTTGGAAGTGATACCGTGTGGTTTCTTTTGTGTCCCATGACTGACACAGTATTATTATTTTGCTAAGTGTTTGTTTGTTTATATGTATATCCTGTTTGTCCTCCCCTACCCTTTTTCCCTGTGCACTATGGTGGAGGTTTTAATCACTATCACCATAAATATATAATTTACTATTTGTAAAATGTCTTGTGTTTACTTCTTTACCTGCCCGGGACTGTGCTTTAAAAGCATTTACTGAGAGGGGCTGTTTTTTTGTTCATGTGCAGCCTGCTCCAGTTACTGTTCTGTGTGGTCATCAGACCTTTGTACATGACACCTTGTGACAATATTGTCACCCACTGTAACTGAGAAGCCGTCGGCCTTGCTGAGTTTGTTATTTGAACCGAAGAGAATGGACTCTGTTTTACCCAGGTGTAATGATAGTTTGTTGTCAGCGAGCCAGATGCAGATTTTGCCTAGTTCCGAGCTGAGGGTTTTTTCAACCTGTAACTTGTTCTTGTCAGAGACCAGCAGGGCTGAGTCGTCCGCGAACAGGAGCAAGTTGCAGTCACAAGCTGACGACATGTCATTTGCATAAATTAGGAACAGTAGCGGTCCTAGTATGCTTCCTTGTGGAACACCACACTGGGAGGGGGGGGGATAGGGTCAGTGGCGTAGCGGAGGCCCCCGCAACCCCCGCGGTGCGGGGGGGCCCCGGAGCTTAGGGGGCCCCGCCCCCACTGTAGACTATCCTCTTAGATTTCGTAACGCGCGCGAACAGGGCGCAGACAGTGGAGCCCAGTATGGTTCTGCGGGGCTGCAGCTGGACGCATCTCGCGCAGAGGGCGGGGCCCCCCCCTCCCTGCTACGATTTGCTCACCTGCGATAGGGCTAGGCTGATAACTAATGTTCATTGGCAGCGTTCAAAACACAGCGGGAAGCGCCGGTAAAAATGCCGCAAATATCCAAGCAAGCGGCGGTGCTTAGAAAAACAAGATGAGAGCGAAAGCCGAACAGGAGACGGCAAAGCTACGAAAAAGAACATCATTGTTCCAGCAGGCAGCAAAGGTAGACTGACTCTAACGTTACTGAAGAATGCATCGGCAGTAAGCTCCCCACCCAGGCCGGCCGCCGCGCCGCATCCACCGCTATCAACACGCCGGTCCAGGCAGACAGACAGCCCAGCCAGGCCCCCAGCCACGCTACAGCCGCCGAGACCCGAGACAGGTTAGAAGAATATAACGTTTTATTCGCCATAACCAGTACGAGTAGCCTACACGTTACATTGGAACTGGAATCTAATCCGTAAATTTTTTAGTACATGGTTTAAGTGGCCGCGATGTCCAGTGTGATGATAATAATGATGTGTGTTGTAGCGGGACGGCCAGTCACGATATGACATGGCACGAGATTATGGGTCATTGTAATTGCGAGGATTTACTGCGGGGGGGCCCCGACATATTGCGCAACGCCACTGGATAGAGTACCGTTTACCTCTACCATCTGTTCTCTCCCCTCCAGGTAGGATTGCATCCAGCTCACTGATAGACTATCAAAACCAATTGCTTTTAGCTTGTCAATCAGAATGGAGTGATTGACAGTGTCGAAGGCCTTTTGTAGGTCCAGCATGACCATGCTGCAGTATTTGCCTGCGACCTATACTCGATGTATCTGAATATAACATTGTACCCTAGATTAGAAAGCCTACAGTAAATGCCTTAAATCTTAATTCAGAACTTTAATCTACAATGAAATTTATATTTCTAATGCCATCTTTGTCACGAGAATCACCTTCTTAATTATAATGATATTGTCAAGTTTGGTAGGATATGTCAAGACACCACATTACCAGTAATCTGTCCCATGAGCCGTAGGTGTCCTGTAGAGTCCGTCTCATCCTGGAACTCTCTGATCCAGATGTTTAGCTCATCTGATTGGTTCCCACTGTGGTAGTAGTAGAACTGGAGACACTGGACGTGACATTCCCTTTTGGGGCTCATCCTCTTGGTCTTCAACCAGGCAGAGTCTCCTTCCTGGCCGGATATTGTGCTAGCGTGCAAAAAGTGACCTAAAAAAATACATTTCCTAATGCATCAGTCAAATTGTCAAACTGAAATTTGTTTATAAATAAAATATGTTTATTTATTTGTTTAAATGATGAATAATCATGATAGTATGACTTGGTGTAAGGTTTACATTAAATAATGAACTGCAAAGTGTCTATTCACTTTTGCTTTTAGCAAGCATTTGCACTAACATTTGCTACCAAACATTAGAGCTATGTCAGCTACCCAATGTTACAGCTAACGCTAGCTAGCTAAGAGCAACAGGATGCTTTATATTGTGGGGTTTGATTGATTGAAATTGATTGAAAACTTTATTAACAGATTGCAGAATGGGTACAATACAGTACAGCTCAATACACACAATTGTTAAGGGGATGCAGACCAGAGAAAGACTTTCGTCTTGTTTACATCAGGGTCCCCCATTTTCAATTCATCAGGACATATATGACATACATGACATACAGATAGTCAGTACTGCTACATCTATACATTTATGACATACCAGATTTGCAAATACAGTACTGTTTGTGATACAGAAGGAGTCAAGAAAAGGGAGTATATACATTTGATGTAGAAACTGTACATTGGAGGAGGTTGGGTGGGGGGGTTGGGTACATTGGGATATTGACAACCATACTGGGTAATTTACATTGGAGGTGGTTGGGGGGGGGGGGGGGGGGGCACACTGTATAAACAAGTAAAACTGTACATTGAGGGGGGGGGGGGGAGACACTGTACAAACAAACAAAATTGTACATTGGACTATTGACAAAACCATACTAGGTAAATGACTGTACATTGGAGGGGGTTGGGTTAGGATATTTACAGGGGCCAGTGTTGAATTGCAGTCTCCCGTAGGTGTCCCTTGAGAGAGGTTTTGAAAGTGGGTAGTGATCCACATTCCTTTACAGCTTTGGGTAGGGCGTTCCACATTGATGTGGCATAATTGCGAAACGTGTTTAGTCCCTTATTTGAGCCGAATCTGGGTTTAACATGATTTGTGGAGCTCCCTCTGGTGTTGTGATCGTGGTATTCACTGACCTTTGGGAAGTATTTTGACATGTACATGGGTACCTTGGTCGTGTAGTGTATCTTGTAGACCAGGCCCATTGCAAGTTGCTGTACTCTGTCTTCTACTCTAAGCCATCCTAGGTTGTCAAAGTGGGCAGGGGTGAGGTGGGTTCTAGGAGTCAGGTCAAGCAGTAGTCTGACCAGTTTGTTTTGAGATGTTTGTAATTTTGTTTTTAGCGCCTTTGAGGTGCTTTGGTACCATGAGGTGCAAGCATAGTCGTAGTACCCCTGAATGAGTGCTCCTGCCAGAGTCTTCAGGGTATTCTTGTTTACCAGAGAGGAGATCCGGTACAACAATCGAGTTCGTTGGTTGACTTTTTTTATTACATTGGATGCCAGGATCAGGAGGACTGAATGACGTGGGGGGGGGCAGACATATAAAGCCCTCCTGCGCCTCAGCGCCCCATTTAGAACATTCCTGAACTTGAACTTCATGGGTTTGTGGTAGATTATTAGTTAGTGGGTATTTCAAAGTACCTCATATTTGGTACCATTCCAATGATATAAAATATGTGTATGATTATCATGATTATTATATTGAACAAATGCATTTTCAACCTAGTGTATGGAATGTAGACAATCTTGTGGGCAATATAGAACAGCTGACTAGATTAGAAATAGCATCTATTGTTCAAGAGTTATGAATGAATGAATGAAACTAAATATCAACAATTAAATCTACAGTTGCCCATTGGAAGGTGTTGAAGCCATAGAGATGCATAGAGTGTCCGTTAACGAGGTATCCTGTTCCTCCCCTCCTCACCTCCTCACCTCCTCCCCTCCTCCCCTCCTCACCTCCTCACCTCCTCACCTCCTCCCCTCCTCCCCTCCTCACCTCCTCACCTCCTCACCTCCTCACCTCCTCACCTCCTCACCTCCTCCCCTCCTCCCCTCCTCACCTCCTCCCCTCCTCACCTCCTCACCTCCTCCCCTCCTCACCTCCTCACCTCCTCACCTCCTCCCCTCCTCCCCTCCTCACCTCCTCCCCTCCTCCCCTCCTCACCTCCTCACCTCCTCACCTCCTCACCTCCTCCCCTCCTCACCTCCTCACCTCCTCCCCTCCTCCCCTCCTCACCTCCTCACCTCCTCACCTCCTCACCTCCTCACCTCCTCACCTCCACACAACACCAGTTGAGTCCAAAGAGATGAAAGCTAGAGGGGTCAGTTCCTACCTACACGGTACAGCAAATTGCACTCACACAGCTACTGTGCCATTAGATTCTCACTGAATTAGCACCATTGTACTGGTTCTTTAAGTGAGACAATCATCTTCTATGCTGTGAGTCAGTGTTGTAGTCGAGTCACTAAATCTCGAGTCCGAGTCGAGTCTCGAGTCCCCATTGTTCGAGTCCGAGTCCAAGTCTGAGTCATCAAAGAAGAGCCCTAGTCCGAGTCCGAGTCCAATTCATCAAGATTGAGTCGACTCCACTCTGGCAGTCAAAGAGCTGACATACAAATAAAAAATGGTCTACAGTAAACATAAATGACACAGCGGTCACCATTTCAAAGGGAGTTTATTTACTTTGTGACACAATAGCCAAACAAATGCACTAGCCATCAATATCTTATGTCAAATGATTAGGGCCTATAAAAAAGAATCCTTCAGAGTCCGAATGCAGTCTATGCTCGAGTCCAAGTCCAAGTCCATTGACTATAGGTCAATAAAAACAATACACAGACAAAAAAAACATTACATTTTTATTTTTATTTATTTTTTCCCTGATTAATTTAGATTATAATCGATTCTAACATATTCAAATCAATGCATCGATTCTAACACATTAGAATCGATGCATTTCGATTAATCGATGCATCGTTACACCCCTACTAATTATAGAAGTGTTGTAAATTAAGAGTTGTCATTGAATGTGACTTTGGCCATCTGAATATTTGTTTATAATACGGAAAGTTGAATGTTGAATACATACATACCTAGTTCTGGAGCCGCTGTAGTGAAATTTGCTGAGAAAAGAAACAAATTGATCATAACATGAGCAACCTGTTAAAAGATGATGCCAACAAATGTCTACAAAAGAAGCAAAATGGTGAATCTATTACGTCTACTAAGTTTGTATCAATGGTATTCTTTACAGAACAGATAGGCCTTCCAGCTCTCTGATTGGTCAACATTTCTATATTACTGGAAGAATAGTTATTTTCCTTATTTCTTACAATAAACAAGACACATGTGAGTGTTAACTAAATTTTTTTAGCATTTTAAAAAGCTTGCATGTGTACTTTATTGTTTGCATTTTGTATGTCACTTCGTACTCTAGGTTGTACTTTAGTTTGTATTGTATATTCTGTATAGTGTTTGGCCTTTATTCTTTTTACCTTTTACTGCATGAAGCACAATCTCAGGGGGCTCATAAGGAACCAAGCATTTCACTGTAATGTACAGTGCATTATATGTGACACATAAAACAAAACTTGAAGTGTTCATCATACCCCCTTCAGGCCTAGTACTTGGTAGGTTGGTGTGGTCAGAATGAGGACCTCCGGAAGCATATGCCACTCTCTCCCAGCCGCCCTGCTTTGTCATTGAACAGAGACTCATCCCACACATGGCCTCATCAGAAACGCTACAGGTCATCATCAAGGTGATAGATGAATCTGTTGATACAAAGTATATAGCATAGAAGATTATGAAATGCTTGGACAGATCAGGATGATGACTAGGCTGTCTAATGACTAAATAACTAGCAGCTTATTATATTATAGCTATCAACAAGAGACACAATATGTTAACCTATTCATAGTATTCCTATGACGTGTTTCACAACACAATATTGTGCAATGCCGCAGCTCATTGGTCACAATTATTATTTAACCCTTTCACAACCACACTACCAAAGGGTAAACCCTTTCACTGCGACAATACAGAAGGTTAACTCTTTCACGGCCACACGACAAAGGGTTAACCCTTTCACAACCACACTACATAAGGTTCTGTTTCGTTATGGATCTCGCTCAGCATCATACTGCACTGTACTTCACTTCGTGCACGAGCACTGAATAAAAAATTCCACCATGTACCTTTACATCCCAACATTCGTCTGGCCACACCCCCATCTGCTTACCTTCATAAGCATGTGTGTGGCCACCTACTCACCTCCTTCTTCACTTTCACCACAAGGAAGTGCCTTCGGTAGATCCCCACTTGACGAGGTTGTTAGTAGAAGAAAGTTGGAAAACAAAAGAACGGGAAGATACGTTGACATCATATCTTTATTTTCTCTCTGACTATTTCGAGAAAATACGGCGATATTGTCTTTGTTACTGGAGTGTCTGGAAGGTGATGAGCATTCTGACCTTCAACGGCTTTTTCGTATTAGGAGCTCACGCCGCTGACATGCTCCCCAGCTACAGTCCTCCTTGCTGCGGCTGGATGGGGTTGCCCTCCGGCCACACAGCTGGACTGTGGGAAGCACCGACTGAGAAGCGGTGGTTTCCAGGTTGGGTACGTACTGTTTTGCTTGCGAGCTCTGGTTGTTGTTGATGCTGTGGGGGTTAGCTGACAATTTACGAAACGCCGACTCCAGGCTGGGGTCCTCTGCTCGGCTTAAACGGCGGTCGGGGGATCTTGGTCTGACGCCCATGATGGCTAATCTAGTGGGCCGCGCTAGGTCCTGGTGATCCCGGGATTCTAGAGCGGATGCTTCTCTGTCCCGTGCAGGCCCCACCTTTCATATAAAAATGAAAGTACACCCTAACGAGGAAATGTGGGCATAGGATCTTCTTTATCGGGAGTTCCATGCTCAAAGTCGGCTGGAGCCCGAAATGGGAACTGTGCTGGCCCCGCTGTATGTCTGGATCACCGTTGAAAACTGTGTTTTGACATTCTTTTTCTTTTCCCTCTTAGGGGAGGGACTTGGACAGCGGCCTGTCTGAAGTGTGGCTTGTTATGTCGTTGTGTACAGTTCAGGTGATAGCTGCTTAGCTGACGTGCTAGTTGTGGCCTACTGTGTTAGCCAGTCAGCTGTTAGCTGTGGCGCTAGCTCGCTGTGTTTACCAGGCTAGTAAACGTTAGCTTGTTGCTATCAGTCGGATGGCTGTTAGCTTAATGCTACACTGTTGAACGTTTTCTATGACTATAACATGCCTTAAACACTCTGACTACGACGTCATGTTTGACAGAGGATGTTAGTCGAACCTACACCGGGAGCCCTGCCAGCGAGGACTGCGTCAACATGGAGAAACGTAGCGGCTGGGTGGCGCAGCGACGCTACCCTCGTCGCCGACACAGGAGATGCTATGTTCAACTTCGGTGTCCCATTAGCCAGATTGCAGTTATCTTGGCCTGCGCTCAGGGTAGGAAAGTCCCGACCGGATTTAAACACTTCTTCTTTCCTTCCCTTCTAAATGTTTTGTAATAACGATGTTTTCCAAAATGTGTGTTGTTGCAATACATTGAGGATACGACGCGTGTTGTGTGTGAATTGTCTTGTCACTGGTATAGCTTCTCTCTCCATAGGAATCGGGTTGTTGTTTACATGTGTAAAAATGATCTGGTTAGTTGTGATGAGAACATGTGTGTTCATGTAACGTGAACTCACAACTAAGGGGGTTAATTAACCTATGAAGCTATGCTTAGTGACATGTGATTGAGGAATGAATTCTTTTCTCAGCCTGTAATGACAATGAACAGTGTGTTCACATATTAACAGGGTTACCTGTTCATCTTGGTCGTATCAAGGGTAAGGAAGGAGGGGTGGTCCCCCCGGTTTCCCTGGGGCTTCCCCACCCTCCTCTCAGACATGTTGTTGACAATATATTGTGTCACTGTGTTTGTGGGGATACGATGTAACCCTCTGGTTAATTGCTGGGGTTGTGCTTTCCGCTTGAGAAACAATTTTTTTTCCTAAAGAAAAGATTTTTTGGTCACTTATTATGTGTGCTTAGCAAGGCCTGTGGCCAATACATAATCGAGGATTCTGTATTCTCTCGTTATGAAAAACGGCGTTCCTCTGTAGCAAGAGTGTACTTTTGCCATTTTTTGTTGTGATGAAGGGTTGTGTGTGTCTTGTGATCTACAACTGGGTTAGGTTTGGCCCACAGAAGCACATATGTAAGTCTGGTACCGGGGCTCTTAGTAAAAATCAGATAGCAGGTTAGCACATGAGCTATGTGAGGCTGTTCGATGCTTCATGTAGCAGGCTATGACTGTGTCATGCTCTACTTGTCATTACATCGTATCATGGGTGTGGGGTCGTAAAGGGATGGTAATCCTTGCCTCCCCTTTTCTGATTGGTCAGGGGTTAAAACCTCCTGTCCTTCAAGGTTCCTGTCACGTTGCTGTTTGGCACGTTACAGGGTAAGAGGGGGGGGGGGGTTGGTAAGACTTCCGTGGGTTGTTCAGGTCCATGTTATGGATCTGTTTCGGGGAGTTGTCAGAGCTCCTCCTCACAAAGCTCCTCCTCTGGGAGAAGTGGCTTCTGTGAGTTCGGACTCTCCTTCCCTGTGAGGGAGCCTCCTCAGAGTTCAGAGCCTCCTCCTCAGATTGTCAAGGTGAGTAGAACTTCAAAAAGGAGTTCTGCTCTATTGTGTGTGTATTCGATTCAATTCGATTATTGAGTGTGTATTGGTTCAGTGCCTCCTCCTCGGAGAGCCCTAACCCAAGTGTTACATACGTTAGCTTGTTGCTATCAGTCGGATGGCTGTTAGCTTAATGCTACACTGTTGAACGTTTTCTATGACTATAACATGCCTTAAACACTCTGACTACGACGTCATGTTTGACAGAGGATGTTAGTCGAACCTACACCGGGAGCCCTGCCAGCGAGGACTGCGTCAACATGGAGAAACGTAGCGGCTGGGTGGCGCAGCGACGCTACCCTCGTCGCCGACACAGGAGATGCTATGTTCAACTTCGGTGTCCCATTAGCCAGATTGCAGTTCTCTTGGCCTGCGCTCAGGGTAGGAAAGTCCCGACCGGATTTAAACACTTCTTCTTTCCTTCCCTTCTAAATGTTTTGTAATAACGATGTTTTCCAAAATGTGTGTTGCTGCAATACATTGAGGATACGACGCGTGTTGTGTGTGAATTGTCTTGTCACTGGTATAGCTTCTCTCTCCATAGGAATCGGGTTGTTGTTTACATGTGTAAAAATGATCTGGTTAGTTGTGATGAGAACATGTGTGTTCATGTAACGTGAACTCACAACTAAGGGGGTTAATTAACCTATGAAGCTATGCTTAGTGACATGTGATTGAGGAATGAATTCTTTTCTCAGCCTGTAATGACAATGAACAGTGTGTTCACATATTAACAGGGTTACCTGTTCATCTTGGTCGTATCAAGGGTAAGGAAGGAGGGGTGGTCCCCCCGGTTTCCCTGGGGCTTCCCCACCCTCCTCTCAGACATGTTGTTGACAATATATTGTGTCACTGTGTTTGTGGGGATACGATGTAACCCTCTGGTTAATTGCTGGGGTTGTGCTTTCCGCTTGAGAAACAATTTTTTTTCCTAAAGAAAAGATTGTTTGGTCACTTATTATGTGTGCTTAGCAAGGCCTGTGGCCAATACATAATCGAGGATTCTGTATTCTCTCGTTATGAAAAACGGCGTTCCTCTGTAGCAAGAGTGTACTTTTGCCATTTTTTGTTGTGATGAAGGGTTGTGTGTGTCTTGTGATCTACAACTGGGTTAGGTTTGGCCCACAGAAGCACATATGTAAGTCTGGTACCGGGGCTCTTAGTAAAAATCAGATAGCAGGTTAGCACATGAGCTATGTGAGGCTGTTCGATGCTTCATGTAGCAGGCTATGACTGTGTCATGCTCTACTTGTCATTACATCGTATCATGGGTGTGGGGTCGTAAAGGGATGGTAATCCTTGCCTCCCCTTTTCTGATTGGTCAGGGGTTAAAACCTCCTGTCCTTCAAGGTTCCTGTCACGTTGCTGTTTGGCACGTTACAGGGTAAGAGGGGGGGGGTTGGTAAGACTTCCGTGGGTTGTTCAGGTCCATGTTATGGATCTGTTTCGGGGAGTTGTCAGAGCTCCTCCTCACGATGTTGCAATATATTCTTTTCAATCTATACAGCTTGCGTGGGAAGTCTCTCTGGGGATTTCCGTCTCCTCCCTATGGCGAGGGTGGTGGGATGTAAAAATGTAAAAAAAAATTACCCTCAGCTGCGTCACGTGGGATTCATGTCGGTCTGTGTTTCTTTCTTTTTTAAATAAAAAGAGGAAGGAACATGAAGCACGACGGCTCCGTGTCATTCTCCCAGGCGACTTGGAGGAACAATGTTTGGTGTCTTGCTAGACTATCCATTGATGTGTTTGGGTCTCGACGCATACATAGTGCTGGCTCGGTGTGTTTCTGTTAAGAATCATGCAGGGGCTAAGTGCGCCTTGGTTGCTTGTTATTAAAACAGCGTTTTTATAGGGCAACTGGGATGGAGTTTTGTCTCTTCCGAGCGCCAGTTACTAGGTTGTCTCGATGAATTCTCGTTCATATCTGGGGGATGTTAACGGAATAGATCAGAACATAGGTAGAGGGGTCTCAGGCCCTTGGGGTGGGCCACTGAGCACGGTCCAAATGGGACCGTCTGGGTGGCGCCCTCTTTTCATGTTTTAGATCGACACGCATACCTACTCCCTCTTCTGGAGTGGGCATGTCGGCGTGGTTAGGACACGGGACTGGTCTGGTCGCACTGGTCCAGGTCAGTTAAACCCGTTGTCCGCCGGGGATGCAGATCTGCTGTTCTGGTACCCTGAGGGACTTGTGCTTTTTTCGGGGGGAAAAATGCCGGGTCGGCCTGGGTGTCACAGGGTTAGGCGTTTTGGAGACCCTTTGTTGGGTACTCTTTTGTACCTGGCACTATCATAAGGGGCTGGTTCTCCTTTCTTCGCTCCTCTCTCACGCATGGCGAAGAGGGGGCTGTTCGGGTGGTCTTCTGGACCTCCTTTGGTAACCCTGTGTGCTTCCCGAGCCGCCGGGCCCGGTCCGTAGTAAAGTTTCGTTGATACCATAGGCCTGGGATAACCCTTTTTTCTTGAGGGGTTATAGGAACAACAACCGTCTGTACCGAGAGGGTAGTTGATTCCCTGGTATGTTGGAGCAGTGTCAACTCCCGGGTTGCCCGGTTGAGTGTGCCCCTGCACGTTCATGACGTCTGCCAATCATGTCAGCCTTCTCTGCCACGACCCCTCTGGGTGGGTTTTTTTTTATGGAGGCTTTGTCATGGTGATCAACAAAGCCAGCATACGCCTCTTCCGCCGGGGGGGGGCTGTTTTCAGCTGACTCCTTTGGCGCCTGTCTCGTCCGCAGTGCTCCAGGCTCAGGTTACAGCCTGCTGCCTGGTTTCCCCGGTGCGCTGCCTGCTTCCGTTGGTTAACCTTTTTGAGTGCTTACGGCCATGCTGACTGCCTGTTCTGCAGTGTGCTATTGGGGGGAAAGGGCCCGCTCTTGGAGGGGCCTTATCCGAATACGCTGGCGATGTGGGGGGCGGTGTCACTAAGTGACCGCCTGGTGGGGTCTTGATGCCCTCTCCGGGCCCCCTTTTTCCAGGGGATCCAGTCCCTTCAGTGGGTCTGGGTCTTCCTTCGCGCTCCACTGCTACAGCCTTGCCACGGGGTTGGGTTTACTCTTGACCCCGTGTTTTTTGGGGGCAGTAACGAGGTTGTTCCTTCCGTTCGTTCCCTGGTGGCATGCGGGTTGTGCGTGTGTGTAGTCGTGGGGTCAAGCCACGGTCTGCTCACCCTGTGCGTTGAGTTGCTTGAGTTCCTCTTCGCATGGTCGGATCCGTCTCCCTCCCGTAAGCCTCCAATAGGGGGGGTATCCTCCATTAGGGAGGGTCGGGGGGCTCGGTCCTCCCCGGTCTGATGGTTGTGGGGGGCCTCAGCGGGGTACATTTGTCGGGCTATGGCTCTCGCTCAGCTCCTGTTATGCAACTGATGCTGAGCGAAGACCATAATGAAATAGAACGTAAGGTTATGTATATAACCAAGTTCTGTGAGTTATGGTGACGCGCAGCATCAGACGCCGCTGCGGCCCTTGATCTCGCCTTGTGGTGAAAGTTTGGGAAGGAGGCGAGTAGGTGACCACACACCTGCTTATGAAGGTAAGCGGATGGGGGTGTGACCAGACGAATGTTGGGATGTAAAGGTACATGGTGGAATTTTGTATTCAGTGCTCGTGCACGAAGTGAAGTACAGTGCAGTATGATGCTGAGCGTCACCATAACTCACAGAACTTGGTTATATACATAACCTTACGTTAACCCTTTCACTACCACACTACAGACGGTTGAAAGGGGTTCTCTAATGTGGTAGTGAAAGGGTTAATGGTGATCACCTGCTATTTTATTACAATCACCATTTCTTTGTGACTAAGATGTCCGCAGTCGAATACTGTAAATGTGTAACTTTTGAAAACATAATGACAATGAGTAGGAAAGAGGGTTTTAATAATACATCGAAATGTATTATTCCAATACGCTGGTCTGTGATAGCGAATATTCCGTTTTCCATAGTCAGAAAGAAGGGAGATGAGACTCCATAGTAAACGGGAAAAGATAGAAAGTGTCTCCATGATGGTTTTATGGGGATAAGGATGACGCATTTCATGTTTATACATAGTAATTGACTGCGTACAGGAAGAAGAGTAATTTCCTGATTCTCTTTTCTTTTTTCTTTTTGAACTCTGGTAGTAACACTCACTGCAATTGTAGAGTCTGTTCAACTTCAGAATGTCATTTGGACTAAATTCCAGACGTTGACCAATCACTTCCTGGAACTGTGGGTCCTTAGTGATGATGGTGGAGCCGTTGCCGTTGCTGAAGGCATATCCACCATAGTGCATCGCTGAGTGGTAGTCATATGGAGTTCCCATGGTGTGGCTGTCTTCTTCACTAAGTTTGCGAAAGTTTCTCTCTTTGCCTAGATTAGAGACACAAGAAACCATATTCAATTTCACAATTATATAGGGGAGGTGTGGGGTCTGCTCCTCGACGTTCCCAAAATAAAGGAGGAGAAGAAAGACTTCTACGAGGTACGGTAACGGGAAGCGAGCCGCCAGGCGACGGAACCTCACAGTGTGATGCTTTCCCGGGCGGTGTTCCAGCCCCTGGCCCACATTAGAAGCTAAAACACACACAACACACACACACACACACACAACACACAACACACACTCCCCCCCCCCCCCCCCCCATCACTCATGTTTACATTTCCAGACCCCCAAACCAATTTACAAGGCTCAGGCCTCATAAAGATTCATAAGCAAGTGAGTGAGCGAGCGACCGGCTTTATTAGATTTCACAGGGCTTAATCATTATTACGGGCAGAGATGTTGTCTCTCTGTCTGTCTGTGTGTGTGTGTGTGTGTGTGTGTGTGTGTGTGTGTGTGTGTGTGTGTGTGTGTGTGTGTGTGTGTGTGTGTGTGTGCGTGCGTGCGTGCGTGCGTGCGTGCGCGCGTGCGTGCGTGCGTGCGTGCGTGCGTGCGTGCGTGCGTGCGTGCGTGCGTGTGTGCGTGTGTCTGTGTCTGTGTGTGTGTGTGTGTGTGTGTGTGTGTGTGTGTGTGTGTGTGTGTGTGTGTGTCTGTGTCTGTGTCTGTGTGTGTGTGTGTGTGTGTGTGTGTGTGTGTGTGTGTGTGTGTGTGTGCACGTGTGATAGCCGCTGTACAACATTTAGTTGGAGCCGGAGTTTGGACCTTATTAGAGGCGCGGCTACAACATCAAGGGGTATTGTGTTATTTCGTTCAGCTTTGAAGGCCCGCTGGCTTGCATTCCTTCACTGGTACACAGGGATGCAGAGAGACGGGGCACGCACATGTTCACACAGGGTACAGGGAATGTACGCAGGCTGTACATTTAGATTCATAGTATATTCTGTACAATTTGTAAAAATTTGTAAAAATACATAAAGTGTGTGTGTATAACATTGCGCCCCCCAAAAAAGGAAATGTCCCCAATTGCCAAGAGCCACGTTTATCATGTCAGGACACATAGAAGCGTGGTAGATCTCTCGATTCACAATTATATATCCCAGTATATTATATATACTGTATAAAAAAGTATTAAAAAAAGATATATATATATATAAATATATATATATATAAAAAAAGAACTATTGATTTTCTAACTTAAACAGCATTGACGTAGAAAAATGTGATGTAGAAATATCACTCGAAATATAGGGTGAATCAAACCTTCTTGAATGTTGGCATAGATAATGTCCACATGGTCGTCTCTGTCATGTCGGGACTGTTCGTGGTAGAAGCCCAGAGCGTGCAGGAACTCGTGCTCCACTGTGGAGATCCCGTCACAATATCGGCCAATGGAGATGACCTGTTCCCCAGCGAAGGCACGCCCAATGTATGACCAGCATCTAAACAGGAAGAGACACGTCAGTAAATGTCACAGTTCACAGCGAGTGTGTGTGTCGTAGTGAGCGTTGAGGAAAGGCTATAGAGATCTATGAAGAGGCAAAAGCCATCCGGGGCGCCGTACAAAAAGAGGGGGGGGAAAGCTTTTATTTATTTTATTTGGGGGCACGCCTGCTCATACCTTATTAAAAGCGAAAGTATAGACGCAGCACGGATAACTTGTGCTTCCATTCAAACAGACGGCAACACACGTGACGTCAAGTCTCGCTCGCGTGAGACTTCCTCTCTAGATACTCTACCTGGCCAGGGTACTCCTGGGTCCTAGTGCCCCCCGATGTTACACTATATGTCATGCACATGTATTTTATATGTTAATAAAATTGCATTTATCTTTAGTCCTAATTCTGTCACTGTTTGTCACAAAGAAGGGTGTATCCGAAAGCTGCCTACAACATTTGTAACATGTGATGAAAAAGTAAACAAATATTTAACTGTATTAGACACTTGTTAATGATGAATAGGCTTCACTTTAGATTGGCCCCCACGATAGCATCTGCAAATGATTTATAGATGTTTTATGAATGTCTTAACAAATCATTTGTTGAACATGAAAAATAAATGGATACACTATAGTCGTTTTTTCATATCTATTTTTCAAAGCATCTACAAATGTGTTACTACACATTAAACAACATTATTTAATGATGAACAAATCAAGTACAAACAATGTTGATAATGAGTTATAAATAATGTAGAACTAATCTGTAAATGTTATACAAATATAGTTATAAATGATTTAATAATCATTTATGAATGTATATAAATGGTTTGTTTATGATTAGTTCATTATCCACTAATGCGTTATAAATACTTTGTAAATGGTATACAAATATAGTTATAAGTGATTTAATAATCATTTATGAATGTATATAAATGGTTTGTTCATGATTAGTTCATTATCTACAAATACCTTATAAATGTATTATAACAGGGTGTTATTATAAAGTGCTACCTATGATGATAATGTGTTCAGCAACATGTGCCTATTACGTCAACAATCCTAAACTAGAAATATAATGAACAGCCAAATTGATGTAAATTGTATTGAGGGAGGCCATTTCCTGGGATAAAATAAATATATATGAATAGAAAATATACAAGTTTTCATCCTACTGAAGGCTTTGTTACTGAAGGTCATGGTTCTCTACGTTAATCTTAGTTATAGCAGTTATCAGTTATTATATAGTACATACCCGGGTAACTTCTGGACAGAAATGTAATTCTCATCATCGGGGTCCTTGGGCTTGAAATCAATGCATGACTTCAACCTGAACTGTTCAAAAGCTCTCAGGATGACTCCTTTAGCGTTCATCTCTTCAGTATGAGTCCATGTGTATAATATCAAGGTTACCATGAACATGCAATGACAAGATGTAAGAAATGTTAGGAACGTTATGTTCACAAAAAATGGACAGATGTGTATGAGATTGTGGTCGTCTCAGGATAATAATGATGTGCTGGGTTACTATATACGGACAAAACTGCATTTACCGAGGTCCTTGTCCAGAACATATGAAATTGGCGATGTCCATAGACTGCCCTCAAAACCGATGGTGTTCCTCATAGTACCGACGGGGTTCTTCGGCGGCACCATGATATCGCCAAAGGTTAAGTCCAAACCTATAACACAAAACAGAAAGTGAGGAATAATTTCCAAAGAAAACTACATTTAAATATTGCCAAAGTATATCAATGAGGAGGCCTTAAAACACCGTTATCCTCTTGCAAATATCTTCAACTTTACCCTTGTTTACATCAGTAATGTCCTTGTCCCAGGCATCAATTTCTAGTAAAAGCAAACAGAAAAGATGGAACAGATATAATTAACTTGGATTGTAAACAGGATATGCATGAACATGTACAATTACTCAGACAAGGTGATGCAAGTATCTTAAGGAATCTATGCATCTAAGAATCTTTATTAAATAGAAATGGACTGCAATTATATAGCGCTTTTTATCCGAAGCACTTTACAACTTATGCCTCCCATTCAGCCACTCACTCACACATTCCCACACCAACAGCAGAGGCAACCATGCAAGGTGCCAACCTGCTCATCGGGAGCAGTTAGGGGTTAAGTGTCTTGCTCAAGGACACTTCAAGCTGACAGGGGAGAAGCCAGAATCGAACCGGGAACCTTCAGATTACCAGATGACCACTCTACCTCCTGAGTCACTACGCCCCACACAAAAAAATTATTATTAGATGAATTAAAACATACCCTTTTTCTTGGGTTGATGCTGGGACACACACACACACACACACACACACACACACACACACACACACACACACACACACACACACACACACACACACACACACACACACACACACACACACACACACACACAAAATTAAGGTTATTAAAAAACTCAGATTTGAATGTGCCCTTTTTATTGTTGAAAATGGCTACTACTGTATTATAAAACAATGCTTTGATTAAAATTATATAATTAAATAGATAATGTATTTGGATATAGAAGATACATAAAAAGAAAAGTCCATATTACAACCAAAAACGTATCTTACCTGAGCGAATGCTGGTGAAACTGCCAAGATCACCATGAGGAGAATGTAGACGTTCATCCTGTGAACTGTAGATGTCCTCGAGGACACTTAGACCAACACAATAGAATAGAATAGAAATACTTTATTCATGCCGTTCAGTGCTACATCTAATCAACGATCGTATGAAAATAACCGTTTCAAACTGCTATTTGTTGTACTTGTAACAATGATTATTTAATTCAACAAATTAAGAAGAGCATAACACAATTATGTATTAGTGAGCATATGAAAATGCCTTTGTTAAAACATTTTGCTATTGTACTTACGACGTCTACGTGCAGCCAACCGGTTGAATGAGTATGTCCTTTGCGGTACATGGCTTATATAATGAGCCAGGAAGCGTAAATGTTTTTGTTCTATTTCAGGGAAACCTCCAAACAGGTTTCAAACAATGACTCCAACTTCACCTATGGACAAAATATGTTGTGTATTCTAGTTATGCAACAACTGGTAAATGTAGTAGTACACAGTAGTAAAGAAGGCGAAGCAGCGCCTCTACCACCTGAGACAGTTAAGGAAGTTCAGAGTATCGGGGAAGATACTCCAGTCCTTCTACTCAGGGGCTGTAGAGAGCATCTTGACCGGAAACATCACTGCCTGGTATGGAAACAGCACGGCACAGGACAAGAAGGCCCTACAGAGAGTGGTGCGCTCAGCCGAGCGTACCACGGGTATTGCACTACCTCCCCTGCAGGTGCTATACAACAAGAGGTGCAAATCCAGAGCCTGCAGAATAATGAAAGACCCCCACCACCCCAATAACAGCCTGTTTCAGCTGCTGAGGTCAGGCAGACGCCTGCGAACCCCAGCTACTAGGACAGAGAGGCTTAGGCTCAGCTTCTTCCCCCAGGCCATCAGAGTCCTGAACAATGAACATTGAGTACCACAGAACACTGAACTATCCACACATGAGCACACACACGACACACACGCTGTGTACGCTCACACACTAGCAGCCACTTTAACACTTTAACATGAGCGGGCACACACTCATGCCGCACACACGCACACTTATGGCCAAAAGGAAAGGCCACTTTAAATTAGTATAACAGGAACAGTGTATTGCACTACCAAAGCTACCTAGCATGTCCTATATGCTCTGTAAATAACTATGTACAGATACCGAGATGTCACACCATGTTACCTGTTACCTGTTTATTGCACAATGTTTTTTTTTTATTGGATTCTATTATATGTTGTACCACTGTATTGCACATCGTTGCGGGCAAGACCACCCGCATTTCATTGTATACTTGTATGCCGTGACAATTAAAACTCTTGACTTGACTTGACTGGTTTTGTTTAATGCTCTTCGAGCTGGGTCTGAGCTCCGCTCTGAGCGCCTGGATACTGGACTTTCTGAGTGAAAGGCCCCAGGCGGTCAGGGTGGGGGGTCAGACCTCCAACACCATCACCCTGAGCATCGGGTCCCCCCAGGGCTGTGTTCTGAGCCCCCTGCTGTACTCACTATACACACATGACTGTGTGGCCAAGTTCAGCTCCAACTCCATAGTGAAGTTTGCGGACGACACAGTGGTGGTGGGGCTGATCTCGGACAACGACGAGAAGGCCTACCGGGAGGAGGTTGAGGTACTGGAACGCTGGTGCCAGGACAACAGCCTGCTCCTGAACATTGGTAAAACCAAGGAGCTGATTGTGGATTTTAGGAGGAGACAGCAGGAGACACACACACCACTGAGGATAAACGGGGCTACCGTGGACAGGGTGAGCAGCTTCAAGTACCTGGGGGTCCACATCTCAGAGGATCTGACATGGACAACACACATAGACTCAGTCGTAAAAAAGGCGAAGCAGCGCCTCTACCACCTGAGACAGTTAAGGAAGTTCAGAGTATCTGGGAAGATACTCCAGTCCTTCTACTCCGGAGCTGTAGAGAGCATCTTGACTGGAAACATCACTGCCTGGTATGGAAACAGCACGGCACAGGACAAGAAGGCCCTACAGAGAGTGGTGCGCTCAGCCGAGCGTACCACGGGTATTGCACTACCACCCCTGCAGGTCCTATACAACAAGAGGTGCAAATCCAGAGCCTGCAGGATAATGAAAAACCCCCACCACCCCAACAACAGCCTGTTCATGCTGCTGCGGTCAGGCAAACGCCTGCGAACACCAGCAACTAGGACAGAGAGACTTCGGCTCAGCTTCTTCCCCCAGGCCATCAGAGCCTTGAACACTGAACTCTCCACACACAAGCACACATGAGCACACACACAACACACACACTGTACACGCTCACACGCTAGCAGCCACTTTAACATGAGTACACACACACTCATGCTGCACACGCTCACACTTATGGTCACTTTACAAAAGGAAAGGTCACTTTAAGAATAGTATAGTATAACTTAAGATTGTATAATATAGCATTGTATAACAGTGTACATAAAGACCCAGTGCCTCATCCGTAGCTAACAGTGTACTGGACTACCACAGGACCTAGCAGGTCCTACCATGCTCTGTAAATAACTCATGTACAGATACCGATATGCCCTACTTTGTTTACTTGTTTTATTGCACAATATCGTTCTATTGGATTCTTATTATATATTACTATTGTATTATGCACATCGTTGTGGGCAAGACCCCCAGCATTTCATTGTATACTTGTATGCCGTGACAAATAAAACTCTTGACTTGACTTGACTTGACTTCATCTATCTCCCCCATCTTCAGCATTCTCTCTATCTCTCACTCTATCTCTTGCTTTGCGCAGTGGCAGTATCGTAGCCTATGAGGTTCATCCGAGGCGCGATTATTGCTAGTTGAAAACGTATGATCTCTCTCATCCTCCTACAGCACAATAAGCCTGATCTCACTTCAATTATAGGTTGTTGAGCTTATAGGACTAGATAGTACAATCCCTTAGATAATCAGCACTTGGTATTGAATGGAGTAACTAATCGACCACAGGAATAAAGGTACATATTGTACATTTTGTTACAACCATAATAGTCTAGATGGAAATAGGGGTCCACACGCACCCCTCGGAACTTTTTATGCCACCTGATTTTTCTTAATCCTTAAAGTGTCTACTTTCAGAATCTGCCAGGTGCCAGGCTGAAATAATGTCCGAAAGGCTAAATCTTTAACTGAGTTGAAAATATAAAAAGAGGCCTTTTTCTTTTTTTGAACAAATGTTTTTTATTTCCCCCTTTTTTTACATAAAACCAGACACACAATACATAAACAATGGAAATCCACAATAAATCACAGGACTATGATTGACACAATAATAACAATAATGACAGTCCAGTACTTAAATCAAAATAAATGCAGATTAAAAGATTTACCCCCCCCTCAGGACCCCCTCTTGGACAATCCATCCATTATTCCGTTTAACACCAGGAATTACAAATTCATATGCTAACCTTTATCTTCTCCACCACCTCTAACCAGATTGCTATGCTGGCTTCACTAACACCTAAAATTCGTGCGGTAGATATCTCTAGATAAATCACATCGAGATAGGTAAGAACCCATACCTTCCGGCACATTTTATCCGGTTGAATCCAGCGTGATGCTATCAGCTTTTTAGCAGCCGTAAGACCGGACAAAATTAGTCTCTTTACCTGTATAGAGGCTGCTAACTGAGAAACATCATTCAACATCAATACAGAAGGCAGTACAGGTATGGTCAGAAATAAAAATTCTGATAATTGCGTGGTTACTTCTTCCCAGAATGTCTTAACCGGAGGGCATTCCCAATACATATGCATAAATGTACCAATATCACCGTTTAAACATAAGGAGCATCGAGAGTCTTGTTTAAGCCCCATTAGGTACAAACGTCTAGGAGTTAAGTAAGTCCTATGAAAAAAATTAAGATTAATCTGTTGATGATCCGGGTTGCGTGATGAAAGCCGTACATTTGCCCAAACTTCATCCCAATCAAAATCTACTTCCAAGTTTGGTATATCCTTCCTCCAGACTAAGTCTAGAGGAAGGACCTCATATGAGGACATAAGTAAGTGACGATAAAACTCAGATACAAAGCCTTTCGATGTCTCCTTTCCATAAAAGAATTTGTGATATCTGTGGTGTTCAAGTGGCACCTTTAATGGAACTCCATGAGCCTTTAAAGCTGCTCTTAATTGTAGATAGAAATAAAAAGTGGATTTGGTGAGGTTAAATGTTAGATATATCTTTATCTATCGGGATTTAAGATAAACTGGCCAAAATCGGCCTTCCTTCCACTTAATATGACTGCAAAGGCTACCTCACTCCCAGTAAATATACCAATGGTAGAACACTTTAGATGTCTTGGAGTTGAGCTATTTCCCACAATTTGCCAAACGGTGAAGTATAATTATACCGGATATAGATAGGATAGATAGGATCACAAACGACTTCGGCAGGTGGTCAAAACTAAAAAACTCAGTACAGGCCCGAGCATCAATAGTTAAGATGAATGTTTTGCCTAGAATCAACTTTTTCAGTTCAATGTTGCCGTTACACCCCCCCCCCCCCCCCTGTTGGTTACTGGCAAAAATTACAATCCGCCGCATATACATTTATTTGGAACAATAAACCTCCACGAATAAAAAGATCCACTGCACAGAGAAATAAAGCCGACAGGGGTTTAACATTCCCAGACTTCAGCTACTATTTTAAAGCGTTCTCTTTAAGACCACTGATCACCTGGTTTGATTCTCAAGCATCTGTATCCTGGAGACCATTAGAGGAGAACATAGTGGCACCACATAGACTGCAGGATATAGTATACACCAACTTATCAATTAAGCAATGCAACTTGAAATTTGGCCCTCTTATTAGTTATTACACATGTGATTCGGATATGGCGTGACACACGAATTTACTAACCAACATAAATGGCATAGTCATTCTCCCCTATTTAATAACAATTCACTCCTTATTGCACAACAACCTATCAGATTCACCAAATGGTAAAAGAAGGGCATACATACATTGGGGGATGTTTTCAACGACCGGGGTTTTTGCAGCTTTAAAGATATATCTAAAAAGAGGCTTTTAAAACTAAATATAAAAAAAAGGGAGTAACAACGTGGCAATGAGCGACTTCTACATCCTCGACCCGGAACCGGAAGATCGCCTTGTTTGTTTGTTTGTTTATTTACACATATAAAAACAATACATATATAATACAATATAATCCACAAGGGATGTGTAGGAGAATTGCCTAAAAACCCTCAAGGGGCTTGCATGTGGCATTCACCAGGAAGCAAAATTACATTATATCAAAATATAAATTGATAGTTTGTTAAGTTCTTCATTTATGACCCTAATGATGGTATCAGGATCTTTATGTGAATAGAATACACTTGTGTCATCTGCAAATAAAATTTTCGACAGCCTGTCTGAGACGTTAGGGAGGTCATTGATATAACAAAAATAACAAAGGCCCAATAATTGAACCTTGGGGCAGACCGCAAAGTAAAGGAAGAAAAGGAGAATTTATCCCATTATAGGATACAGACTGATGTCTATCTTTAAGGTAACTGGTGAACCATAGCAGTGCATTGTTTTTTATTCCAAGATGTGAGAGCTTCTGCAGGAGGATATTGTGATTGACTGTATCAAATGCCTTTGATAAGTCTAAAAAAATACCTATAGTGTTTTCCTTTCTGTCTTTAGCTTTGTATATTTCATTAATTAGATGTGTTATTGCCATATATGTTGCATGTTTCTTTCTGAACCCGTACTGGTGAGTGTAAATAATATTGTGCTTATTAAGATGTTCAATTAATCTTTTATAGACAAGCTTTTCAAGTATTTTTGACAAGGTAGGAAGGATGGATATAGGTCTGTAATGGTTGAAGACGGCTGGGTCATCATCTTTATAAATAGGGATGATCTTAGCTATTTTAAGTTCCAGTGGGACGATTCCCTTCTCCAGTGATGTATTAAAAATATGACATAATGGCTTCACAATGGATTCTTGAATGGATATCAGTAATCTGCCTCCAATACCATCATAACCCGGAGAAGAGTCCCCCAGGTTGATCAAGATCTCCCGAACCTCATCCTCTGTAACCGGCAAGAAATTAAAACTGTCATTGATTGGAGGATTCATAAACTGAAGGGGACTATGGTTACTAAATGGAATCTTTGCAGCCAGTGTTGGACCAACTTCTGAGAAAAAGTTATTAAAGTTATTGGCAATTAATTGCGGGTCAGTGATAATATCCCCATCAACCTTAAATTCATTAGGCAACTGATTACGTTTATTTTTTTTGTTGAGGATAGAGTTAATTGTTCTCCATAAGAGAGTCATGTTATTTTTGTTTTTAGATAATTCCATATTGTAGTAATGCTTTTTAGCTCCTCTGATAATGCGGTTTAATTTATTTCTATAGTTCCTAAATTGAGCAAGATAAAATGGAGTGGGATTGAGAAGATATTTTTTATACAATCTACGTTTAGTATTTAGGGATTTGATAATAGCTGGGGTTATCCATGGTTTGATCAGTTTATGATGAGGCTTGGGAGATGCCTGTACAAGGGGAAAACATAGGTCATAGGCCTGGGAGATACGTTCAGAAAACAAAGTAAAAGACTTTTTTGCATCAACAGAGTGGAGGATATCTGTCCATGGATACTCGCCGACCACTAGTCCAAACCTGGTCAAACTAGCTTCATTAAAGCTTCTCTTATATTTAGGATATAGCATAGATGGAGACTTATCCTGTTCCCTATATAATATGAGAAAGATTGGACAATGATCAGCAATATCCATGCACAGAACTCCTGATTTCATGCGCTTATCCAACACATTAGTAAAGATATTGTCAATCAGAGTGGCAGATGTCTCCGTCACTCTGGTTGGTACTGCAATCATAGGATGAAAGTAGTGGGAATACATTGTGTCAATAAACTCCTTAGTTGAGTTATCATTCTTATGGTTTATAAAATTGATATTTAGGTCACCCATTAAATAGCATTTTTTCCCTTCTTTGGAAATGACATCCAGAACATTTGTTAGATCAGCATTGAATGCAGACAAGCTAAAGCTGGGAGGTCTATAAATACATGCAATAATGGCCTGGTGGGTTTCAACAAACACAGCCTCAGCAGAAAGGGTTAAATACTTTTCAATGTCATGCCTTTCTTTATACAGCATGTTCGGATTGAGATATAGAGAAACACCCCCACCCTTTTGGCCTTCTCTGCATCTATGAATATGCTTATAGTTATTGAATTCATACAAATCAGCATTGTCTTTAGACAGCCATGTTTCAGTAAGCCCTATTACACTAAAAGAGAAGTCAAGGTTAGTCAAACAAAGGCATAAAGTATCATAGTTTTTTGGCAGGCTGCGGACATTGATATGAATGAGGGAAAAGTCACTCCTAGTATTTTGAGGGTCAACAGTGGAATTGAATTCATTCACACTGAAGTAATCAGATATTCCAGAGACTTGTTTCATTTGAGCAAAACAATGTGTGTCAGGGTCATTATTGAATAAAAGGTTTGATGTTGATGAGTCCCGAGATTCACTTTCTGACTGAAGTAACGTAGTGGGCGGGTCCTTCAAAAGTTCATTTACTTGATCATTTGGGTAGGAGTTGGA
Organism: Notolepis coatsorum; assembly: GCF_963971535.1. Lineage (NCBI taxonomy): Eukaryota > Metazoa > Chordata > Actinopteri > Aulopiformes > Paralepididae > Notolepis > Notolepis coatsorum. Next base: position 128,848,666 of record NC_140166.1, on the reverse strand, counting down.
GTTTACATGTAATGAACCAGAGACAGATGTAGGGAAGGTTTGGAGATGAGCGGCAAGTTGGTTGTGTGAGGAAGATGACATGATAGATAGGTGGAGAAAAGATCATTAAAAGGGGTGAAGTATCTTTCACTCCATTTATATCTAAGTTCTGTGATCGTATAGTCTACTCTTCTCTCGGCATTGCTTGCATTTCAGGTGGTTCAGTTCTATTTAAGGAAAACGCAGACTAGGTGGTCTGAATCAAACAAACTGCAGTGTTTATTTCCATTCTTAATAAAACATCTCTATGAATCAAACACGTACATGGTCTTCTTGGTATATCTAATTGTCTCTTTGATGAGGCAGTTGGTCCATGCTCGGATCAGCTGCGGCCGTCAGAGCGTTCTTCTCCTGGGGTTGGTTGTCTAGGCAACCCTGGTCTCCGTGATTCTCCAAGCAGGGAGCGCTTGATTCCGTCTCGGCGGAGTCTGGTGGTTGCCAAGGCAACTCTTCTCCGCGATTTCCTGACGCAGCGCGGGGGCGCTCGTTTTCCTCCTCTCAGGATCGCCTTCCCAGCGTCTCTCTCCGTGGCAGGATCCCCTGCTGCGAAGCGATCGTCTGTCATCGGGTGTCAGTGGCTCTGAGTCTCCGGCTCGGCTCTCGCGTCGCCGGCTTCTCCGTCTGTCTGGTTGCGTCTCAGCGCTCCAGGTCTGTCCCTCAGTCTCCAGGTTCCTTCTGTGTGTGTCTCGCTCCGTCTCTCTCCCCTCCATCATTCAACCTGCAGGTTTTATAGAGAAGAGAGAATCCCCCCCCGCCCTTGCGCCATCCAGTGCCGTCACCCCAGAGAGCATGCTTTTCTATTGGCTAGAAGGTCTCCCCTCTAAGTGACAGTCATTTGGGTCTTGCGAAACAGCGTTACAAGGTGACCTTACAGAGGGGACATGAACTAGTTTCCTTTTAGAATGATTTACCCAAGTGTCCCTGAATGCGACCCTCATACAGATGGAAATATAGTACCCACTCAACCTAACAGTGGGTATCCCAGAATGGCCTGTTTGGTCTGCTAGCTAAAGTAAACAGAACTCTTCTCTGCTGGCCTTCAGGCTGTCACTTTTTGATTTAAAGTTAGTTATTGGGCGCACCATCCCTGTTCGTTGTGTGGAGGAAGATGTGTCATCTGTTTGCCATTTGATCTGTTCTTATTTTTATGGCACTCTGGGCTTTTTCCTATAGCTGCTAGGTGAAGGGTGAAGGGTTGCACTGTTAGCTTTTGACTGAATTCTCCTGTGGCCTTTTCCTGAAACCGCTAGATGATTTTGATCCCTCCTGTAATGCTTATACGGTTCATTTTGATCAATTTAATTTACGACAGGGGTCATCATAGCATGGTAGGTTCCCACTGACTTTCACTCGTGTTGTGTGGTTGGAATCACCCCCTGAGGCTTTCGTGGTTTGATCACCAGTCTGTCATAGTTAATGACGGCATACTTTCCTTCATCCCTTGCCTGTTTCATTGCTGGAATGAGGTCAGCTCTCTTCTTCCTTAACAAGTCAGAGAAGTCCTCATTTACATAAATGAAGGTGTTCTTGAGGTGAGCTCTCGCCTTGGCAAGTATGAGGTCTTTATCCTTGAACCTCAGGAGTTTCACAACAATTGGTCTTGCTTTATCAGTGTTCTGTTTCACACTCCCAGTGCGGTGGGCTCTTTCGATTTCGATGGACTTTGGATCAATTTTCAGTTTGTTTTTTAGGAATTCTCTGACCATCAGCTCAGTATCTGACCAGGACTCATACACATTTTCCTGAGTCAGACCATCAATAATTACATTGTTTCTTCTACTCTGATTTTCCAGATAGTCCATTTTGGATATGATGTCTTTGCTTTCCGGGGTCATACCCTGAGTGGGCAGGGACTGGAATGACGATAAAACTCAGATACGAAGCCTCTCGATGTCTCCTTTCCATAAAAGAATTTGTGATATCTGTGGTGTTCAAGTGGCACCTTTAATGGAACTCCATGAGCCTTTAAAGCTGCTCTTAATTGTAGATAGAAATAAAAAGTGGATTTGGTGAGGTTAAATGTTAGATATATCTTTATCTATCGGGATTTAAGATAAACTGGCCAAAATCGGCCTTCCTTCCACTTAATATGACTGCGAAGGCTACCTCACTCCCAGTAAATATACCAATGGTAGAACACTTTAGATGTCTTGGAGTTGAGCTATTTCCCACAATTTGCCAAACGGTGAAGTATAATTATACCGGATTCCTAGATAGGATCACAAACGACTTCGGCAGGTGGTCAAAACTAAAAAACTCAGTACAGGCCCGAGCATCAATAGTTAAGATGAATGTTTTGCCTAGAATCAACTTTTTCAGTTCAATGTTGCCGTTACACCCCCCCCCCCCTGTTGGTTACTGGCAAAAATTACAATCCGCCGCATATACATTTATTTGGAACAATAAACCTCCACGAATAAAAAGATCCACTGCACAGAGAAATAAAGCCGACAGGGGTTTAACATTCCCAGACTTCAGCTACTATTTTAAAGCGTTCTCTTTAAGACCTGTTATGTACTAGAGGCCTGATCACTCCTGTGTCACCGGGCATGCAGGTGAGGCCTGCCAATTAGCCAATTAGTGCTGATTGGTTACCTGCTGGGAGCTTTAAAGCCAGACCTAGTAACACACATGCACTGTCTGTGCTTAGAGAAAGAGCTGTCACGTTCTTCTAGTCCTGGTCCGTTGGGTTACCTTAGTACTTTGGTTAACATTTATATTAATAGTTCCTTGAGATAGTAGCACTTTGAGTTAGAGCACGGGGTTTTGGTGTTGGTTTGCACATAGGTTGCGTGCCCCTGAGCCAGGGTCGTAACAGTTGGGCGCTCATCCGGGATCTTTTACCCCTAGAACTTTGTTTGGTGGTTTTTTTTTTTTTGTGTTGCACGGGGTGTCATCGTATTATGGTTTGGGTGGTGTTCGTTACATATGGTGTAACGTGGGGGCTGAGCCATTTCATCAAACAGGTGAGTATGCCGTATTTGTTTGTAATTTGATGTGACTACTAATGCTGTTAAAATATATAGTTTAGTGGGCACCACATGTAGATAGGGACATTATTTTCTGGTTGTTGGTTAGCGTCCTGTGCACCACGTACTCCTGGGGCGGTCAATGAAATGATTGGTATATGATCTTTGACTGGTAGCAGGTGTGGTTGAAGAAAGTTAGGTCTACAGGGCATTAGTTTAAGGGTAGGTAGATTAGGGCGGCCAGAAAACACAGGTAGTGTGGTAGGGCTTGATTTAGTGTTTCTTAGGGTAGAAATGTGGTGGGCCGGGTTTTTCTGCAGTTTAGACGTAGAAGCATATGTAGTCATATCAGGTTAGAAGGCGCACCTGTTTGGAATTGTTTGTTGGATTTATTTTGTTTGTTTGAGTGTTTGGTGAGCATACCTGGTAGCACCTAACACCCTGCGTGTATGACACGTCTATTTGGGGTGGGTATGTTTTATTTTTATGTTTTTTTTGCGTCCTAGAAATGTGCGCTCCGTAGCACACATTGCCACCACGTCCCTTTATGGTTATTAGTAGTGGCTTTGGCATTCTGTATGGTTCTTCAGTGGTTCGTCGTGGTTCTTTAGTCGTTCTTCAGTGGTTCTTTAGTCTTTCTTTGGTGGCTCTTTAGGTGGATTGTGTGTGTGCTAGGGTGCTTTTGGCAGCTTTTTGGTGACTCTAAAGTGAACGGGTTGTGGCGCTGGTGCAGAAAAGATGGCTTCCGTTAGGGATTTTGTGGATCACCCTTCACATGACATGTTGGAGAGGTTTTCAAAAGAACAGCTTCTCGAGCTTGCTGTGCACTACAAGGTCGAGCTTACTCCCAGTGAGAAACGTTTGAAACCATCTGCCTTGGGTGCTTTGAGGGTTTTGCTCATTAGGGAACAGGTGCTTGAGGAGAGGGTGGAGGAGACTCCTTTGTCTGACGTGTCTCCGCTATTATCTGGTGCAGAGGGTGAGTGGAGGATTAGGGAGTTGGAGTTTAAGGAAAGGCAGCTAGAGCGGGAGCGTGAGGAGAGGAGAGAGGAGCGTGCGCTTAAGGAGAGAAGAGAGGAGCGTGAGTTTAACAGTGAGCGTGAACTTAAGGAGCGTGAGCTTAAGGAGAAACAAATGTTGCTGGAGCACGAGCGTGCACAGAAGGAGCTTGAATATAAGCATGCTGCCTTGCAGGCGGGTGCTCTGCATCCAGAGTCACATTCCGGGTTTGATGTAGGCAGGAATATTAGGATGGTGCCACCATTTTTTGAGAAAGACGTGGAAAGATATTTTCCCCTTTTTGAACGGGTGGCAACCACATTGAAGTGGCCTGATACCGCCTGGACACTGCTGCTGCAATGTGTTTTAGTTGGTAGGGCACAAGAAGCCTACACTGCTCTGTCCCTTGAACAAAGCGCTGATTATGAGCTGGTTAAAGCTTCCATTTTGAGGGCTTATGAGTTGGTCCCTGAGGCCTATCGTCAGCGTTTTAGAGGTTATTGCAGGTCGGAGGGGCAGTCTTATGTTGAGTTTGGTAGGGAGAAGGAGAACCTGTTTGACAGGTGGTGCACTTCTCAGAAGGCAGAGTCAAGAGAGCAGCTTAGGCAGTTGATTCTCCTAGAGGAATTTAAAAGATGTGTTCCTGATACCGTTTCCACACATCTAAATGAGCGTGGGGTATCGAAGATAGGCGACGCCGCTGTCTTCGCCGATGAGTTTGTGTTGACACACAAGTCCGTGTTTTTGGAGGACTACCGTGTTGAGTCCGGGGATAGGCGTCCTGTTCAGGGGGGCCGTTTCCCAAAACCTGTGTCTGCTGGTCAGTTAACTTCACCTCCTAGGCGGGGTGGTTCTGCTGGTGCATTCCCAGAAGGGATTATCTGTTTTTACTGTAAAGAACCTGGTCATATCGTTGCTGGGTGCCCGGTGCTTGAGCAGAAAAATGTCAGAACCGTGGCTCTGGTAGAAACCATATGCAGGACGCCTATGCCAACGTTAGATGGGGATGGGGAAAGTATCAAACGTGTGGACAAAGAACTTGAGGGTTCCTCAAGGTTTAGGATGAATGGATTTGTTTCCCTGACTAATGCACTAGAGTCCAAACAGGCTATAACAATTTGGAGAGATACCGGTGCTTTTCAGTCCCTCATTCTGGAGGGGGTTTTGCCGTTTTCAGAAAACTCTTCTTTGCATTCCGGTGTCGTTGTTCGGGGCTTTGGGGGTGGATTTGTGGATGCACCTTTGCATGAGGTCACTCTCAATTCTCCCTTAGTATCAGGCAATGTTGTTGTGGGGGTATGTTCTCACATTCCCATAAAGGGGGTGTCCTTCATTCTAGGGAATGATTTGGCTGGTGACAAAGTGTTGGCTACTCCGGTTGTAACTCCCATTCCTGTGGTTTCTGAGGTCTCTAATGAGCTGGCACAGAAACATCCAGGAGTGTTTCCTGTGTGTGCTGTGGCACGAGAAATGTCAAAGGACAAAAGTGATGTTGTTGATACTTCGACTTGGGACATTACACTTAGTGACACATTCTTTGTTGAGTTAAAATGTGTACCTGTTGAGAATTTTGGAAAGCACACTGTGGATGTACCTCTGCATAATGATTCTCTTGATTGTGGTTTTGTGTTAGGCCCGGTGGTGAAACCAGAGTTGACAGGCGTGCCGGAGAAGCATGTGACAGGAGATGATATGGCAGCGCAGTGTCTCAAGGTCTTCCCAGCCTGTACGGTGGCTGAGGCCACGAACAAATTGGAGGATGAGTGTGGGAAGGATGCTATGAGAGGTGCTGTTGTTTCATGTGACACTGTTCTAGTTGGAGAGGCTACTAAGCTTGACTTAGGCTGCCAGCCTTCCCACAGTAGCTCTATTGTCCCTAATGTTTCACTTGTGGGCAGGGATGGTCCCAGTATGTCAGTTGATGATTCTGACATTGATCCACATGTCCACACTGATTCTCTGCCATGCACTAGGTGTGATGGTCAACCTAGTTACCTGTGTCCTGTGGAGCAGGAGCCGCCTTCGCGACCTGGTCTGTTGAGTGGCAGCCATTTTGATTTTGATCAGGACAAAGTTATTTTGGGTGACGCCATTTTAGATGGTGTTCCAGGCGTTATTGTGACTGTCGTACTGCCATGTTCCCGGTACACTGGGGCTGTACCTGAGGCGGTACAGCCTACTCTGGATGTTCACGGTATGCAGTATCCTGAACTGCCAGTGCCAGGTGGGATGGATATGGGTGCGGTGATGGTATCAGTGATCTATGGTTTTGTTGTGCTGTGTTCTGTTCTGTTAAGCGCAGTTCTCAGGTTGATTTTGGTTTGCAGTATAATTTTGACAGATCGGTATCGTTGGTCGTGTTCGACAGGGGCCGACCCGGTTCTTGCCTTGAACCATTTTGATGTTTACGTTGGATCCTCCAGTTTACCCCTTGTTGTGTATACAGACCATAACCCTTTGGTTTTTCTTCGCAGCATGGTGAACTCGAACCATCGTTTGATGCGATGGAGTTTGTTCCTCCAGGCGTATAACTTGGATATTCGCCACATCGTGGGAGGGACAACATGCTAGCAAACGCCCTCTCACGATCATAGTACCGGTGTTTGTGGTACCCGTTATCGCTGTTGTGGTAGTGGCCCTGACAACTAAGGGGTCACAGTTGTTTTTTGTTTTGTTTATGGGTTGTTGTGTAGTGGTTGCCTCTTGGGCAACCAGTTTGGTGGGGGAGGTGTTATGTACTAGAGGCCTGATCACTCCTGTGTCACCGGGCATGCAGGTGAGGCCTGCCAATTAGCCAATTAGTGCTGATTGGTTACCTGCTGGGGAGCTTTAAAGGCAGACCTAGTAACACACATGCACTGTCTGTGCTTAGAGAAAGAGCTGTCACGTTCTTCTAGTCCTGGTCCGTTGGGTTACCTTAGTACTTTGGTTAACATTTATATTAATAGTTCCTTGAGATAGTAGCACTTTGAGTTAGAGCACAGGGGTTTGGTGTTGGTTTGCACATAGGTTGCGTGCCCCTGAGCCAGGGTCGTAACAAGACCACTGATCACCTGGTTTGATTCTCAAGCATCTGTATCCTGGAGACCATTAGAGTAGAACATAGTGGCACCACATAGACTGCAGGATATAGTATACACCAACTTATCAATTAAGCAATGCAACTTGAAATTTGGCCCTCTTATTACACATGTGATTCGGATATGGCGTGACACACGAATTTACTAACCAACATAAATGGCATAGTCATTCTCCCCTATTTAATAACAATTCACTCCTTATTGCACAACAACCTATCAGATTCACCAAATTGGAAAAGAAGGGCATACATACATTGGGGGATGTTTTCAACGACCGGGGTTTTTGCAGCTTTAAAGATATATCTAAAAAGAGGCTTTTAAAACTAAATATAAAAAAAAGGGAGTAACAACGTGGCAATGAGCGACTTCTACATCCTCGACCCGGAACCGGAAGATCGCCTTGTTCATTTTCTGATCTTTGTTGCTGAGCAAAGACAAGGGGAAGGGAGTCAGCTCATACTCTAAGTTTGTCTTGACTGTCTAATTACTTATGTAGCACCCTGAATATGTGGCTATTATTCAGAAGTGCTGACTTGCCTTTTATCTCCCCTTTGTGCACAAAGACATATTAACTAGTTTCCATGGATATTCCCTCGAACAATGACGTGGATTTCCCCTTCTCTCACCGGCTGGAATATGGATTATAAACAGTAAACTAAATCATATTCTATCCGCCCAGTGCTTCCTGTGGGGCTAGTTGGTGGTCCAGCAGGGGGCGGCGGTGGCAGGCGGAGCGCACGAGAGAGAGACAGAGAAGGAAGCAAGTGAACGGGAACGGAAGTGAGGAGGAGCAGCCTCTTCGACGTTGGACTTCGACCTGGGTGGTCGTGTCTTGACAGAGCCCTGTTGTGGACCACACGGGTGAACGTATTGAACTTGAGTATATGACGGGTTATCCTAGAAGTATCCGTGATAGTGTGTGAGTAAGAGAAACCGAACCCAAGGACTAACGTCCATAGATAACGTGTTATAGTAGCAGTGTGTGCGGTGTATTAGCATGCCGCTAACGGCTATATTGACTCCAGTATACACCGGGCGCCAGGCGCTGAAGAGACCGGTGGTGTAGCCAGCCACGTTGCGTTAACAGTATAACCGAATAGCAGGAGGGCTGTCTGGGACCCGCAAGAGTAGCTTCAGTTAAGGTAGGGCGTATTGTCGCGCGTCGACCCAGCGCCGGCCGTCAACAACCAGTCTTCGCCGGCGTTCGACACCTGCTCTGCACCGGCTGTCTTCAGCCCAGCACGGGAGTTTGTCCCGACCAGCAGAGGTCGCCATCACCCAGCACGCGCTCTCAGCCCACTACTGCTCCCTCTGCTCCAGCCCCGCTTGCTAGCGCCCGTGACGAGAGCGTTCGACGCCATCTTGCTACCCGGACGGTGGTGGCGCGGCGAGGCCGCCATCTTGGTTGAGTACAATAGAGCTTCGATGCTCAGGATCTTATTGCACAGTACACAGTGTGATGCGGCCTACGGGTGAAGCTAACGTTGCTAACTACAGTTCATAGGGGTACCCCATAAACATTACCTGCCGGCATTAGTATAGGACTTTTGTTTTGGTAAAGTGGGCCCACCTTTTTCATTTTCTTTGAGTGTGATAACGTGTTTGTTCTTTAATAATAATTTCCCATCTAATTAACCCTTCCCCGGCGGGAAGGTTACTGACCAGTGGTATCATAAGTAAAGCCTTAGAGAGGTATTATCCCTACCATATAATTAAAGCCTGAGAGAGGTATTATACCTGGTACTAACCCAGACGTGGGTGATGAGTCAAGCACATTGGTGTATAATATAAGTGTCTATAAGGTATTGAGTTACAAATTGGGTAATAGTGAAACTCCATTCTATTTGACCCATTGCTATTGAATCTTTGTAACTGACCAGTATAAGTAACATAAAGAATTAGATGGGAGTTCTGTGTGCGTGTCCCTTCCTGAGCCTATAAACAACTATTTTGGTGTGGGTAACGTTAATACCATTAACCCCTTCCTATCCAACTTTCCCCTTACAGTCATTAAGGTTTCTAGTGGTCATCAAGAGAGGGTACTGCTTGCGGGGGGAACGAATCTATTTATTCATCTATCAGTCACTAGGTGTGGGAGGGTTACGGAGGTATTGGGGGAAGTGAGAGCAAGTTGGGGAGTACTGCTGACCGCCCCGGAGAGGCGAGGAAGACCAGAGTACCAGACCAGGTTGGTAAATCCCGGGCCCCATCCACTCTCACTGCCGGCCTCCAGTTTGACGCTCCAGGCCCAAAGACGAGGGTGCTCTACTGTGTCCTGCTACCCAGTGACGGTGCACACCCGTTCCCACGAAGCAGGGATAATCCACCCTGCTACACTTAGGTTGAACAACTTGAGTGTGTTTAGGTGAATCTTCGCCTGTAGCCTACTTTGAACTTCATCTCCATGGTTGATGTCACTTACAGTCCAGCTTTATCTGCATCTCCCTCCCTGCTTCAGCCTCTCTCTCAGCATTGACTGCATCCATCTGCAGTGCTTGTGAATCCTGTTGATAAAGACACAAGCAACTGCTTGTCTTGATCGTGGTCGAGGCTGTTTTCCACAATCCATTTGAGGGCAAGTCCGATCTCTTCAGCGTCTTGCTTCATCCGTTGATATCAACCATGTAGTCGTACTGCACCCAGTGTGCAGGTGTTCTTCATCCGATGACATCTTCCTCCCTCGCAGAGTCTTTTGAATGTTTCTTCAAACCTCTGTTCAAACACTGCAACTATTGGCACTGTGTGTCTGGCTCCCATCTTCCAATCAGGTACCTTCTCCATGAAGGTCCTCATTTCCAAGTTCCTTCTCAGTGAAGGCGTGTTTCATAACATACTGAAAGATGGCTGAGTGCGGCTTGTCAACACACCCTCCATCAGGGCCGGACTGGGGAAATAATTCATACCGGGAGATATAGCGCGAAATATAGCCCCAGTCAGGCCACTTTTTAAGCGGGGGGTCTGGGGGTCCCCCACCAGGAAATTTTTTATTACAAAGACTTAGTTTCCTGCATTCTGGTGAATTTTAGTGCATGTGAATCACAAACTAATGAGCCAACAATTGCTTAGTACAATGTACTGTTATGGACCTCAAATAAAACTGTTGTGGCACTAGCAATGCTACTCTCTCCACCTTCAAAAAGAAAAAAGCAAGAGCACAACATATTTTTCTATTTACTATTATAATACAGTTAACCCTGTTAGGGCCTTTCTTTTTCTTTGTTTTATCCCTCTCTCCTCCACCCTTTCTCTTTCTTCCACTGTCCATCTTGACATCAACGTTAATTGACTTTCGCTCTACTGTATCTCTCCCGAGTCCCTCACTACCTGGCTCATTGCCTGGCTGTTATTCTGCATCTGAGTGCCGTCTGCCATTCCATTCGCCGCCACCGCTGTCAATCAGTTGTATCGCCTGGTCCCGCCTCCACCAATCACAAGCGGCAGCACGGCTCCATTGTGTGTGTGTGATCCGCGTGAGAGAGAGAGTCAGATAGTTCTCCAACTCTGTCGCAGACAGTGAAATCCTGGTTGTTCCCCACCCATCTAGGTTATCTAACTATCGCGCCGCGCCGCCGCCACAACTAGAAACAATGGCCTGACAAAAAAAAAAAAAAAAAAAAAAAAAAAAAATTATATAATTTTTTTTTTTTTTTTTATCTGTGCAGGCCAGGCCACCGGGAAAGCTCCCGGTGCTCCCGATGGCCAGTCCGGGCCTGCCCTCCATTCAGGATGTGGTTGGCTATTGTATTCCCTGGATAGATAAGCTGGATCAACTCTAGGATTCTTGAATCCTCCATGATATTAATATTGATATTATTAGGACCCGAGGTAGGAGGTGAATCCCACCGAACCTGAAGAGAGAGAGAAGAGAACAATGAAATAAATAGTTATAATTATAATTCACTGTACCTTTCAACTAAAGTTCAATTTAAATATCATAATATTGCCAAAGAATTAAGCTAGCAGGTTGATGTTGATGATGATGGTGGAGCATTTGACTGTACAATGATTTCATCACAACGGAAAAAAAGATCTGGTTAGATTTTAACTTTAATTTGAAATATAATTCATATTATGGTGAATATGTTATGGTTGTAATGTCATAGCACAAACATATTCAGAGAAAATAATGAAATGTGATGTCATTTCTTGTGATGATTTTATGTTGACTATCATTATAATTTACTGCAATTTGGGGTGAAATGTGCAGTTTCTAAAGGTTTTAAATGAATCACAAATTCTGCCAAAACACAGTGAATGGTTCCCATGGTAACTAAGGACTCTGGCAGAAACCACTGGATGGCATCTGTGTAGATACTGGTCTAAGAGGAAGAAATATATAATTTTTCTATCACTCAATTGTCATTTATGACCAAAGTAACAATTATGTGTGTTGTCAACAATTCATCAGTGGCTTCAACTATTAAAGACCAAGCTTTTGGATATTATTGATTCACCCCAACTGGTTGAATCTTTTCAAATTTGCTGTGACCTTTCATGCCCAGTAAAGGAAGAACCATATAGATTTGTGTGACCCCAAGACTCTAGCACCACCATCTAGTCAAACGTTCACTTTCCATATGAGCATATCTCCTGATCCATTAGACATGGCTCCTCACGAACAATAAGGACCTAGTGCTTTTTCCTATACAAACCATTTAGTTAATTGATAGTTAAAAAAAACCATATGACCGCCGTAGGGCTGTCCCCGACTAAGGATTTGTATAGTCAATTTGCAGTCGCCAAAATTAGCCGATAGTCGACTATGAAAAGAAAAGAAGAAAAAAAAAGTATAATATATATCTTTTTTTTATCGTTCCATTTGGGCTGTGGGGGGTGCTTAATGTCTGAAGGAGTCGACGGAAGGCTTCTTGTCCTCTGCAAAAGCATGCAATTGGTCCACTGATGGATACATCTTTTTTTTTTTTTTTTTTTTTTTTATTGGTCTTTTTCCCCCTCCATTTTCCTCCGATTTTCTCCCATCCCAATGTTAGTCGTATGCCAATTCCCAGTCCCTTCCTGGTCGCTGCGCACTTACCCCCCACAGTCAGATCATCTGGGAGAGTGGAGGCTACCACGTGCTTCCTCCGACACACGTCCAGCCAATCACCGCTTCTTTTCACCTGGCAGCGCAGATTCTCATTGAGAGGGCGTAGCGTGTGGGAGGACCACACTATCCCCCTCACGTCCAATCCGCGCTTAGCAGGCGCCCCGACCGAACTGTAGGAGTCGCTGTTTACAACGACCCGGACCCACCCCGCCAGCTTCTCCCACCCTCTGATACAGCCAATTGTATCAGTGCAGACGGCCAGCCAAGCTGGTGACAACCCCGGAGCTGTGAGCTGGATTCGAACAGGCAAATCCAGCTCAGCTCCGGGGCTGGTGACGAACGCAATCTCCGCTCGGCCAGGATACATCTTTTTTTTAAACAATATGTTTATTGGTATTTTTTTCTTTTTTGTCAGTTTTACAGCATCAGTTCAACAGTTCAACATCAATACAAAAGGAAATGCTGCCAACTGCCCCCCCTCCCCTTCACCCCGAGTTACAGAAAAATAGATACAAATTAAACCACCCCCCCCCCCCTGAAAGAAGTAAAAATGTATATAAACAAAAATTAATATAAACAAAAATAAAACCTCAAGGCCAGACTAGGACCTCAACAAACTTTTTTTTTTTTTTTTTTTTTTTACACAACTTGAGAATTTAGTAAGCCCAGTTACACCTGAACAGGTGCCCATACTTCTATACCAAACAAATAAATATCTAACGGTACATGTTTTCTCTTCAAAGAGCAAATAATAACATTTACAGTATCATTCATTGCAATATATACCCATCAGAAAGACAAAAGCTAGCATCATTAATAGCCTACATCGTCAACCTACTATGTAATCTGTTCTAAGTATTGCCTAAACCCAGCCCAGCATTTATCGAAGAGATGTGGTTTTTTCTTAAGATTGAACATTCTTTTCTCTGATGCCATGTACGAAGAGATTTCACTAAGCCACATAGACATGGGGGGGGGGGAATTCAGCACTTTTCCACAGCATGGCAATACACTTGTTCCCTGCAATCATGGCCAATTTAATGATCCGCACCTTGCTTCTCTTATCTGGAGAGATGTCAGACATGTCTCCTAATAATGCTAATTTAGGTGTACATGGGATCTCAAACCCTGTGATCTCTTCGAGAATCTCCCAAATTGAGCCCCAGTAAGGTCTTAGTTTGTTACATTCCCAGAACATGTGGAGCAGGCTACCTGTTTCCATTGAGCACCTAGGGCAAAGGTCAGGGATAGCGTCATTCATCCTGTGAAGTCTTTCCGGCGTAAAAATAGGTTCTATGGAGAATGTTAAATTGCATACGTTTATGTCGAGTGTTATATGAAAAAGATAGTGCGGACTCACATAGTGATTCCCATTCATCTTCATCAAAGGTACAGTCCAGGTCCCGCTCCCATTTGTTCTTGGCGTTTATGGGTATTATTTCTGTAAAGGTCAGAATTCTATTATATGTTAATGATAGGATGCCTCTTGTTATGGTTTGTAACCGACCCCAATCGCACAACACAAGACAGGTATGAGGGTAAGCCAAAACAGGGCAAATATTTATTATAGAACAAAAAGCGGCACAGTCCCTTTAAGGGAAAACACAAAAACACTAGAGTCAAGGAAATATGGAAAATGCGGCACTGTGCCTTTAAGAGGCGAACAGGCTAAGGGACTAAGGCTAAGGGCCAGGGCTAAGGGCCAGGGCTAAGTGTCAGGGCCAGGACCAGGGGCACTGGAGAGGGGGACAGGGACAGAGGCCCGGAGAGGCGGGCTGGAGACAGGGACAGAGAACAGGGTCAAGGCCTTGGACAGGGCGAGGGCCAGAGCTGCTTACAGGGATGAGGACAGGGTTCCGACGGCGGAGGCCGGGCACAGGGGACAGGGGCCCGACGGCGGAGGCCTGGCACGGGGACAGGGGCCCGACGGCGGAGGCCTGGCACGGGGACAGGGGCCCGACGGCGGGGGCCGGGCACGGAGATCCTCCTCCCGTCCCTACACCGAGTAGGGCTCTGCTGCTCAGGAAGGAATCCTCCTCCTCGGATGCTACAGACGGGCAGCGCAGAACAAAGGGGGTCCCAGGGGAACGGGATGGGAACAAGCCATCCTCCCGTGGAATACTAGGGAGCGACGACGAGCCTGGGTCCAAGGGGAACGGGATGGGCACACGCCATCCTCCCGTGGAATACTAGGGAGCGACGACGAGCCTCACCCCAGGAACGAGGATCACGAAGAGACGCCTTCCTCCCGTGGAATCGGGAGCGATGGCGAGCCGGCTTGACGTCTGGAGTGGGAACACTGGAAAACCTCCCGTAGAGAATTAGAGAGCGAAGACGGTGTCCCACTCCAGGCAAACGGCGACAGGTGGTGATGGCTGGCACGTCGTCTCACGCCGGAGACGCGGCAGGTGATGGTAACGTACAGGATGGTAACGTACAGAACTCCATGAACACAGAACGACCCGACCAGGACTGGAAGGGAGGTCCAGGTATATAAAGCCCTCTGGGGCGCTAATCACAAACTATGACAGCTGCGTGAAGGTAGTCCAAGGGTGGGGGCTGGTGAAGGAGAGTAGACAGGGAAAAATCTCGCAAGGGTGGGGGCTGGTGAAGGAGAGTAGACAGGGAAAAGTTCAGGGAACAGGGCGAATCCTCACAGTACCTCCCCCTCCACGGGAGCCACCGGGCGACCGAAAAAATCAGACAGCGGGGCAGGGGACAAGACAAAGCAACAAACAAAAAAAATGGGCCAAGCTAGCAGGGGAAGCTACACCTAAAGTGGGGCTAGCAGAGGGACAGGGTAGCTGCCAGAGCATTGCTAGCTACAGGGCCTATGCTAGCTGTAAAGCTACATTAGCATAGAGGCTGCGCTAGCTGCCGGAACTAGGCTAGCAGACAGGGCTGGACTAGCAAAGGAGAACAAGCTAGCTGAAAGGACAGTCCTAGCTGTGGGGAACAGGGTAGCTAACAGGGGAGCTAACGAGGCTAACAGGGGAGCTAACAGGGAAGCTAACGAGGCTACCAGGGGAGCTAACAGGGGAGCTAACAGGGGAGCTAACAGGGGAACTAAAAGGGGCTAACTCACATACACTGTTTGTGCTGGCTGGGGTCGTCGACTGGTCGGGTCGTACTGTTATGGTTTGTAACCGACCCCAATCGCACAACACAAGACAGGTATGAGGGTAAGCCAAAACAGGGCAAATATTTATTATAGAACAAAAAGCGGCACAGTCCCTTTAAGGGAAAACACAAAAACACTAGAGTCAAGGAAATATGGAAAATGCGGCACTGTGCCTTTAAGAGGCGAACAGGCTAAGGGACTAAGGCTAAGGGCCAGGGCTAAGGGCCAGGGCTAAGTGTCAGGGCCAGGACCGGGGGCACTGGAGAGGGGGACAGGGACAGAGGCCCGGAGAGGCGGGCTGGAGACAGGGACAGAGAACAGGGTTAAGGCCTTGGACAGGGCGAGGGCCAGAGCTGCTTACAGGGATGAGGACAGGGTTCCGACGGCGGAGGCCGGGCACAGGGGACAGGGGCCCGACGGCGGAGGCCTGGCACGGGGACAGGGGCCCGACGGCGGAGGCCTGGCACTAGGACAGGGGCCCGACGGCGGGGGCCGGGCACGGAGATCCTCCTCCCGTCCCTACACCGAGTAGGGCTCTGCTGCTCAGGAAGGAATCCTCCTCCTCGGATGCTACAGACGGGCAGCGCAGAACAAAGGGGGTCCCAGGGGAACGGGATGGGAACAAGCCATCCTCCCGTGGAATACTAGGGAGCGACGACGAGCCTGGGTCCAAGGGGAACGGGATGGGCACACGCCATCCTCCCGTGGAATACTAGGGAGCGACGACGAGCCTCACCCCAGGAACGAGGATCACGAAGAGACGCCTTCCTCCCGTGGAATCGGGAGCGATGGCGAGCCGGCTTGACGTCTGGAGTGGGAACACTGGAAAACCTCCCGTAGAGAATTAGAGAGCGAAGACGGTGTCCCACTCCAGGCAAACGGCGACAGGTGGTGATGGCTGGCACGTCGTCTCACGCCGGAGACGCGGCAGGTGATGGTAACGTACAGGATGGTAACGTACAGAACTCCATGAACACAGAACGACCCGACCAGGACTGGAAGGGAGGTCCAGGTATATAAAGCCCTCTGGGGCGCTAATCACAAACTATGACAGCTGCGTGAAGGTAGTCCAAGGGTGGGGGCTGGTGAAGGAGAGTAGACAGGGAAAAATCTTGCAAGGGTGGGGGCTGGTGAAGGAGAGTAGACAGGGAAAAGTTCAGGGAACAGGGCGAATCCTCACAGTACCTCCCCCTCCACGGGAGCCACCGGGCGACCGAAAAAATCAGACAGCGGGGCAGGGGACAAGACAAAGCAACAAACAAAAAAAATTGGCCAAGCTAGCAGGGGAAGCTACACCTAAAGTGGGGCTAGCAGAGGGACAGGGTAGCTGCCAGAGCATTGCTAGCTACAGGGCCTATGCTAGCTGTAAAGCTACATTAGCATAGAGGCTGCGCTAGCTGCCGGAGCTAGGCTAGCAGACAGGGCTGGACTAGCAAAGGAGAACAAGCTAGCTGAAAGGACAGTCCTAGCTGTGGGGAACAGGGTAGCTAACAGGGGAGCTAACGAGGCTAACGGGGGAGCTAACAGGGAAGCTAACGAGGCTACCAGGGGAGCTAACAGGGGAGCTAACAGGGGAGCTAACAGGGGAACTAAAAGGGGCTAACTCACATACACTGTCTGTGCTGGCTGGGGTCGTCGACTGGTCGGGTCGTACTGTTATGGTTTGTAACCGACCCCAATCGCACAACACAAGACAGGTATGAGGGTAAGCCAAAACAGGGCAAATATTTATTATAGAACAAAAAGCGGCACAGTCCCTTTAAGGGAAAACACAAAAACACTAGAGTCAAGGAAATATGGAAAATGCGGCACTGTGCCTTTAAGAGGCGAACAGGCTAAGGGACTAAGGCTAAGGGCCAGGGCTAAGGGCCAGGGCTAAGTGTCAGGGCCAGGACCGGGGGCACTGGAGAGGGGGATAGGGACAGAGGCCCGGAGAGGCGGGCTGGAGACAGGGACAGAGAACAGGGTTAAGGCCTTGGACAGGGCGAGGGCCAGAGCTGCTTACAGGGATGAGGACAGGGTTCCGACGGCGGAGGCCGGGCACGGGGACAGGGGCCCGACGGCGGAGGCCTGGCACGGGGACAGGGGCCCGACAGCGGAGGCCTGGCACGGGGACAGGGGCCCGACGGCGGGGGCCGGGCACGGAGATCCTCCTCCCGTCCCTACACCGAGTAGGGCTCTGCTGCTCAGGAAGGAATCCTCCTCCTCGGATGCTGCAGACAGGCAGCGCAGAACAAAGGGGGTCCCAGGGGAACGGGATGGGAACAAGCCATCCTCCCGTGGAATACTAGGGAGCGACGACGAGCCTGGGTCCAAGGGGAACGCGATGGGCACACGCCGTCCTCCCGTGGAATACTAGGGAGCGACGACGAGCCTCACCCCAGGAACGAGGATCACGAAGAGACGCCTTCCTCCCGTGGAATCGGGAGCGATGGCGAGCTGGCTTGACGTCTGGAGTGGGAACACTGGAAAACCTCCCGTAGAGAATTAGAGAGCGAAGACGGTGTCCCATTCCAGGCAAACGGCGACAGGTGGTGATGGCTGGCACGTCGTCTCACGCCGGAGACGCGGCAGGTGATGGTAACGTACAGGATGGTAACGTACAGAACTCCATGAACACAGAACGACCCGACCAGGACTGGAAGGGAGGTCCAGGTATATAAAGCCCTCTGGGGCGCTAATCACAAACTATGACAGCTGCGTGAAGGTAGTCCAAGGGTGGGGGCTGGTGAAGGAGAGTAGACAGGGAAAAATCTTGCAAGGGTGGGGGCTGGTGAAGGAGAGTAGACAGGGAAAAGTTCAGGGAACAGGCGAATCCTCACACCTCTAGTGTGAATAACTTAGAATATCATCTATGAGGAGGGGTTTTGGAAGAATGGAGTTTCCTCCCTGACCTGTACCTATGAAGTGTCTGACCTGTAGATATTTGAAGAAATTAGTAGTTGGAAGGTGGAAGGTGCCGCGTAACTGTTCAAAGGACATAAGTATGTTATTATCATATAGGTCCCCAAAAGTTTTAATTCCCTGAGTGTACCACTTCTTGGTGATGCCATCTCTAAGTGATTCTGGTAAAGCTGGATTGTTGTGGAAGGGAGTCTTCCTGTGAAATGCAATAAAGCTACCAAGATGTGTCTGAATCTCAAACCATGTTCTTGCTGTGTGTTTAATAAATGGGTTATCTGAACTATTCTTCAGGGCAGGGGCGTCCATTTGGTATGGCAAGGTATGGCACTCGCCATACCTTGGCCAAAATAAATGTAAAAAAAAAAAGAAAAAAAAAATATTTACAATTTTTTATGTTGATTTAGAATTTGAATGTCAACATTATGAACGAAGCTTCGAACTATTCGGTACAGCCCTAGCATGTTTTGATATTGTCAATTATCTCACTTTTACTAGGTGACTTTTGCTGTGACTAACTGAAATATGACCCAAAAAAAGGAAAATGGACATAGGGACGTTTTTTTTATCAAAGGGCAGCAGAGACAAGTGCTACAGGGACACAGGTAAGGTCTGGCTTAGTGATTATAATAGTGCAGTTCAGCATTCAGTAACCCATACTTTTTGATACTACATTCTGTTGAACACACACCTCAAAACCGTACCTAAGGAAAATTGGCTCAATTGCAAGAAAAGTAATAGACAGTTATGATATTACATTCTGCATAATTCGTATGCAAAATATTGTGGTTCCCTGCTTTAGTCTGTTGACACATTTCTATACTAAAAATGCTTGTGTAGTCCTGTGTCATACCTAAATGTCATATAACTGAATTGTATAGAAACAACTCACCAAAAGTGACTATTGCACAACTGATTTGACACCCACCCTTAACCCCCCCCCCCCCCCCCCGCCTACACGCCATACCTTGCCTTTTAGTGAAAGGACGCCACTGCTTCAGGGTGTGGTACGACCTGATAAAAGGAATTCCGGCCAGCGGTACGTCCATCATATGGCATTGTTCTATTTGTCTCCAGGCAGGGGAATTAGTCGACTCATTCTGCCAAATCCACAGAGCCCTTGTCTGTGCAGCCCAGTAATAACGTTGGAAGTCCGGGAGTTTCAGTCCACCACACTGGGGGGAATTATATAGGGTTTTAATTTTAATTCTAGGGACCTTCCTCCTCCATATGAATGCAGATATTATCCATTGTAATTTCTTGAAGAAGTTCTTATGTATAGATATAGGGAGGGTTTGAAAAAGATAGAGAAATTTAGGAAGGACGTTCATCTTAATGCAGTTCACACGTCCGATTAGCGAGAGAGGTAGCTGCATCCATCTATCTAGGTCCTTCTCCACTTTTTTAAGTAGTGGGTCATGATTTAGTAAGAAAATTGTATCTATCTATCTATCTATCTATCTATCTATCTATCTATCTATCTATCTAAAAAAGCAAAATAAATTAAATAAAGATTAACTATTTGGTTAGGGATCTTTAGACCCAAATATTTTACAAATTGTGAGTTCCACTGGAAGGGGAAATTGGACCTTGGTATTTTTTCGGCCATTGAGTTAAGGGGCATGGCCACGCTTTTTTGTGCATTAACCTTGTAGCCTGAGATTACATTATACTTTGACAGTAGTTCCATAAGGGCAGGCATGGATGAGTCAAGATTGGTTAGAAACAGGACTATGTTGTCCGCGTATAAAGAGATGACATGGCTCTCAAGACCCACTTTGATCCCACTAATAGTGTTGTGAAGGGCCAGATTAAACCGAATATATATATTTATTTATATATATATATTTAATTGTATTTGTATATTCTCTAATATTCCCTGATATCCCTTGTATATTCCTTGTACAATATGCATTGAATATCCATTCTAGCCTACTGAACATCCCATAATAGTCTCCATTCTACTATTGGTCGAGACCTTGGTGCCAGGCTGCCATACCCCCCAGACCCAGTTCAAACGTACCGCTCAACATGTACGAACAAGTCCTAGTTCCGCGTAGGAATCTGGCTACCGCACCACTAATGGGACTATTTGTTCATAGTGCGTATATATACTGCGCTACTAAAGTAGGACTTCCTTTTCAGTCCAGTTTCTTACCCTCCAATAGAGTGACAGACGTAAAGCCTCCCCGCGACGCCACGTGTGGGAGTAAGGCCAAGTTCGGCCTACCATCGGTATTGAGACATCGTGTATATTAATATTTGAATAGTCATATTTGGCACTATATCGTCGAGTTGGACGTAGTCTATTAAGCTAATAATAGTCTGTTAATATATAGTGCTTCGTGCGGTGAGAATACTACCGTAGTCAGCACCCCATCGTTTCGGGCAGAAAACTGGCTGCTTATCTAGGATGATCGACCCCATGTGAGATTGCACCCGAGGAGCCCCAGAGCCGACGAGCGAGTGGACCTGTATACCGGATTATTCTACCGACGACAGCCCGCCTTCCCAGGCACGGATTATGCTTTGTATACGTTGATTATTCCATGGATAAAGACCCCCGACACTGCCGTGTGTTGGAACCCCCCCCCCTGGAGAGGACGCAAGGTGAGGAGACGCTCTGCAAGACGAGGTCGCTTCACGTCTCTCCTCCGTGGACCGGAGGACGCCGGCCCACAAAGAGTCCATCTGCTTTCATCTGCGGTCCAAGGATCGCCGGCGCATTGAACGGCACTACAGTGGGTTCACCTGGGATACCCTTGGCCGGATGAGGCAGCCGGACTCTACCCCCCCCCCCCTTCCTACTCCTGTCGGCTTACAAGCGACCGGATTAACCCCCCCTAGTGTATCCAGTCTATAATCATTAAAGTATCATTGCTGTTATTCCTTAACTATTCCAGGTCGTATATGTACCACCTGCGCCTTCAGAGATTGGACATTCTCTATTGATATACCGACGAATACTCTTGCCATAAAAGTGCATACTAATTCCCATTCATAAATGTGATTGATTTGATTAAGTGCTTGCTCTACACACCATTGCTGTGTAGAAATAAAGACCTATTTCTAATTCGTACATTTGTGTTGGATCCGTTTCATCTACGTGACAGTGTTCATCATAATATATTTATGCCGAGTACTGGGTGGCCGAATATTAAGTACAAAGGTAGTGGTAGTAAGTATCATATCTAGTAATACAGTCAGGGAATTGTACCCCTCAGTTACAATTGGTCCTTCGAGCCGGATGGTAATTAGTGTAATATTAATATAGTGTTATTAATATTGAAATGGCCTATGATGAACACTCCACGAAACGATCCTCCTAACCAACGCCCGCAGCGCGAACGACGGCTCCCTCAGTACTTAGAGGCTTACGCTGTCAGTCAACAACCTAGTCTTCTACTAACAGTAAACGCGGTAAAACTAGAAAGTAAAAGTATGTCTAACCCCAACGCCCAGACTACCCCGACCATAGAGGCCCCTACGGGTTCTAATGTAACTGACCAAGTTCACGGTGGGGACCAGTGGGAACCAGACATGACTTCACACCCCGCCAGTACTGAAGAAGTAGTCCCCGACGAGTCCCGGGAGGAATACAACGCTACCGAGAGAGAACTCGGCACGGAAGAAGACGGGGAGAGCACCGTGGAGATAGAGCTCCAAGGCTCCGCAAGGAGTACCCCGAGGGAAGGCTCCCCTATACAACCGCCTTCTCCCAGCGAGGCAGAGAGGACCCTACAGCAGGCCTTCCTCATCAGCCTGAACGCCGCTGCTGAACGCGACCGACTGCAGATCCAGCAGCGGAGCGAAGAAGAGCATATACGTCTAGAAATAAGACGCATTCAGAGGGAAGAGAATGTGGCCCGAGACCGAGCAGACAGCCAGCGAGCAGCTGCTGGTGCTCTACGGGACGCAGAGCGCGACAGACAGCAAGCGCAACTAATAGAACAGCTGATCAGACGGACAACACCGTCCCCCTCCGCCAGAGGCTCCAGGAACTCGTCTAGACACACCTCCAGGGCGGCATCCCCTAGCCGAGTAAACAACCCTGAACTTGACCAACAGACGAGGTCTATACCCCCCACAGACCACCTCCCCCCACCGGTCCAAGCGAGACCTAGCAACCGGGAAGGAGCAGCATATCCTGTGGAGAGGCTAAACCAGAGACTACAAGCACTGGATGACCTAACTGAAGACGAAGAGGAAGATGAGGAGAACCACGCCCGACGACAGCACAGTACTCTACCGGACCAGGAGGTCCGGTACAGCCCAGGTTATACTCCCGCGGAGCTGCGCTACAGACCCCCGACTCTATACACGGGTGAGCACGACGCACGACCCGCACCGAGGAACAGCACCTGGACAAGCGGGCCATGGTACACTGCCGGTACCAGCCCATACCAAGGAGCGGGAGGAGACTCGCCTAGGAGGCCTCTCCCCCAACGCTCGCCGATGTATCCACAGTCAGCGTCATACATTGGCACGCCTATGGTACCCGACTTCACCCAAGAGAACCGGGCCCAGTATACAGAACTCCGCATGTGTCTGGAGACCATGTTGGTGGATGTATTGGATGAACGCCACAAATACGCCATCCTACTGAAGCACTTAAAGGTACCCCGCGCACATAATATAGCGCTCGCCTACGCGACTTCCACCACCCCATACACAGCAGCGCTGGTAGCATTGGACCAGAGGTATGGGCGCATATGGGATTACGTGATCCAGGAGATCCGACACATCGACCGCTTACCCCCAGCAATAGACAATCGAGCACTGGACGACCTGTCCATCAGAGTGCAGTCCCTGGTAGGGATGTTGGGAGCGCAGAGAGAGAAGGGGAGGCATGAACTTTACGCCAACTCAAATGTGGAAAGGATCTTGGAGAAGCTGCCGCCCGCTCGACAGGAGCGTTTTAGGCGGCAGAGAGACCACCGAGACCCGAATGGCCCCGAACCGAACCTCCTCGATCTAGCAGACTTCCTGGCGAGAGAAGTCAGCAGCCTACGGCTAGATACATTCGGACGGAGCACCCCTGGCTCCAGAGAAGGAACCAGACGACTAAATGATGGAAGAAGATCGGTGACTGTGATGCACCAATCGGAGTCAGTACCGAGCAGCAGGAGCCACAGTACCCCCTCCAGAACGGAGAAGTGGAAGATAGTGTGCCCCTACTGTGAGAAAGAACACTGGCTAGCGCAATGTGACTCCTTCCCCAAGCTGAACGCGGAGGAAGCAAGTCAATGGATAAAGTCCAACAAGCGCTGTTTTCGCTGTGCGCGCTCACACATGGCAGCCGAATGCCGCTTAAAGAAAAGGTGCACCAAGTGCGATGGAGCCCATCTGGACATACTTCACGACAGTAACAGACGGCGCCCTTCACCCGCACCATCCAGCAGCAAAGCGAGCGTCATGTACATCGATCCCGCCAGCAGCAGTGGAGCCCGAGTACTCCTAAAAGTAGTGCGTGTGACACTAAGCTACCAGAATAAAGTCCTGGACACTTACGCCGTCCTCGATGACGGGTCAGAGAAGACCCTTCTGCTCGCCTCCGCTGCGGCCCAGCTAGGGCTGCGGGGAAGCGAAACCCAAATGACAATTCGGACAATAAGACGAGATTTGAAGACGATAAAGGGCGAGAATGTCTCATTCTCTATCGCAGCAAGCGGCCAGCCTGAGCGACGGTACCAGATTACAGACGCTTTCACCAGCCAAGAAATAGGACTGTCGCGGTACACATACCCCGTCGCCAAGCTGATGGAGAAATATGCACATCTGCGCAAGTTACCGATCCCGCTCATAGACAATGCTATGCCGACCCTGTTGATAGGCTCCGACCATGCAGACCTCATTGTCCCGATAGACCGGGTTCATACCGGACCCCGAGGCTGTCCTGCAGCAGTCGAGACCCGTTTGGGATGGACTCTCCAAGGCCCGCTCGCCAAATCTCTCAACCGAAGTACAGCCACTAGATGTCTCCACTCCCGAGTCACAGAGGGAGAAACCGCACTCCTGCAACACGTAGAGCGGCTATGGACCTTGGAACAAATGCCCTTTAAGAACGGAAAGAAAGACATTCGCTCTAAAGATGACATTTACGCCATTCACCTCCTCGAGACAGGGACCAAGAGAGTCCCGGTCAACGGCGTGTTGAGATACGCCACGCCACTCCTGCGGCGAGAAGGAATGCCTACTTTCCACGCCAAGACAGACGCCACAGAACGGTACCTGCTGAACACGGAGCGGCGCTTAGCCAAGAACCCCGCCCAAGAGAGTGTATACCGCGCTGAGATTGAGAAGCTCATCACAGCGGGACACGTCACAAAGATGGACATTAAAGAGGCTGACCAGACCACTGAATCGTGGTACGTGCCTCACCACAAGGTCCATCACAACGGTAAAGACCGCATAGTATTTAACTGCAGCTACCAGATCGGATCCCAAAATCTGAATAAAGAGTTACTGCCCGGTCCCACACTCGGCCCCTCCCTACTCGGCGTTCTACTCCGCTTCCGCCAGGAAAAGGTGGCCATCAGCGGGGACATTAAAGGAATGTTCCTGCAGGTGAGATTAGTAGAGGAGGACAAGCCCCTGTTACGGTTCCTATGGAGAGAGAAGCCAGGAGATGAGCACCCAGCCATCTACCAATGGGAAGTCCTCCCCTTCGGAACGACGTGCAGCCCCTGCTGTGCTACATTTGCACTACAGAAACATGTAGCAGAGGACCCAGCAGCGGACGAAGAGGTCCGACACAGCGTAAAGAACAGCTTCTACGTAGACAACTGTCTACAAAGCCTTTCAACCCAGGAAGAAGCCGAGGCTCTCCTGATTAAACTCCGCGCCTCATTGATCAAAGGCGGCTTTGATCTCAGGCAGTGGGCCAGCAGCGATCCGCAAGTACTGCGCAGCCTCTCCTCCGAGGACAAGGCAGCCAGCAGCGAGACCTGGATGGCTACAATCCCGGGAGAAGCCCAGGAGATGACCCTGGGATTGGTGTGGCGATTCAAAACAGATTCGCTTCACTACAGACACAAGCCCCTGACTACGGAGCAGGGAAGGCCGGCGGCGGCGCCGACCACCAGACGGAGTGTGTACACAACACTCGCCCGACAATATGACCCGCTAGGATGTATTCTACCGTACACCACCAGGGCAAAAATGATTGTACGAGCATTGTGGGACAAGGACCAGGGCTGGGACGACCCCATTCCCGCACACCTTGCATCCACCTGGAGAGAGTGGGAGATGGAGCTCCACTCACTCCCAGGCGTTAATATGCGCCGAAGCTACTTCCCACCCACGGTGAGGCCAGAGACATGTAAAATGGACTTACACGTCTTCAATGACGCCTCAGAGGTCGCATACGGATCAGTAGCCTACTTGCGGGCCCAAGAAAAGGGGGGAGAGATCTACACAGCATTTGTCCTCGCCCGCTCGAGAATAGCCCCACGCAAGCAACAATCTATCCCACGTCTAGAGCTCTGCGCAGCCCTAGCCGGAGCGCACCTAGCCACGCTCATCCAACGTGAGCTCACCATACCGGTGTCTAGAACAATCCTGTGGTCAGATTCCACGACAGTACTCGCCTGGATCAAATCGGACTCATGCAAGTACAAAGTCTTCGTGGGAGTCAGAGTCACCGAGATTCAAGACTTAACCGAAGAGTTAACCGGAGAAACAGAGTGGCGCTACGTTGATACAAAACAGAACCCAGCTGACGTCATCACCCGGGGGATGCCCCTGGATGACCTCACCCGTCACAATGCTTACAGTGACGGCCCCGCATTCCTAAGACTCCCGGAAGAACAGTGGCCCATGCCTATCCCGAGGGAAGCAAGTCCAGAGGAGGTGGAAAATAAGAAGCCTGTGTTCTGTGGATTGAGCACTGTTATCTCCGCAGACCCCAACACACTCCTGATGGGGCGGCTAGATCCTGCATTACCCCAGACAATGTACCGGCCTGAAGAAGCGAACGGCCGACGAATGTGGAGGTACAGCCAAGTATTAGCCGACAAGTTTTGGAGCAGTTTCCTACTACACTACCTACCGTCTCTACAGACCCGCCAGAAGTGGGTAAAGGAGAGAGACAATTTGACAGAAGGAACAGTCGTCATGATTATTGATCAATCACTGCCCAGAGCTATGTGGCCGGCCGGCCGCGTAAGCAAAGTGATCACCGGTGCCGACGGCAAGGTCCGAGCAGCTGAAGTGCTTGTCCAGGGTCGCACTTACACCCGTCCCGTGGCGAGACTCATAGAACTGCCCCGACTCCCAGACACAATCGATGATGACCATGACCCTATAACCCTATGACTTTGTGAAGTTGACTGACCCCTACAGCAAACCCTTATGTGTAAATACTAAATAGACAACGCGATTAATCTGTCTCTGCTTAACTGATTAGGTCTGGGACCAATCAGGGGGTGGCTGTTGTGAAGGGCCAGATTAAACCGAATATATATATTTATTTATATATATATATTTAATTGTATTTGTATATTCTCTAATATTCCCTGATATCCCTTGTATATTCCTTGTACAATATGCATTGAATATCCATTCTAGCCTACTGAACATCCCATAATAGTCTCCATTCTACTATTGGTCGAGACCTTGGTGCCAGGCTGCCATACCCCCCAGACCCAGTTCAAACGTACCGCTCAACATGTACGAACAAGTCCTAGTTCCGCGTAGGAATCTGGCTACCGCACCACTAATGGGACTATTTGTTCATAGTGCGTATATATACTGCGCTACTAAAGTAGGACTTCCTTTTCAGTCCAGTTTCTTACCCTCCAATAGAGTGACAGACGTAAAGCCTCCCCGCGACGCCACGTGTGGGAGTAAGGCCAAGTTCGGCCTACCATCGGTATTGAGACATCGTGTATATTAATATTTGAATAGTCATATTTGGCACTATATCGTCGAGTTGGACGTAGTCTATTAAGCTAATAATAGTCTGTTAATATATAGTGCTTTGTGCGGTGAGAATACTACCGTAGTCAGCACCCCATCGTTTCGGGCAGAAAACTGGCTGCTTATCTAGGATGATCGACCCCATGTGAGATTGCACCCGAGGAGCCCCAGAGCCGACGAACGAGTGGACCTGTATACCGGATTATTCTACCGACGACAGCCCGCCTTCCCAGGCACGGATTATGCTTTGTATACGTTGATTATTCCATGGATAAAGACCCCCGACACTGCCGTGTGTTGGAACCCCCCCCCCTGGAGAGGACGCAAGGTGAGGAGACGCTCTGCAAGACGAGGTCGCTTCACGTCTCTCCTCCGTGGACCGGAGGACGCCGGCCCACAAAGAGTCCATCTGCTTTCATCTGCGGTCCAAGGATCGCCGGCGCATTGAACGGCACTACAGTGGGTTCACCTGGGATACCCTTGGCCGGATGAGGCAGCCGGACTCTACCCCCCCCCCCCCCTTCCTACTCCTGTCGGCTTACAAGCGACCGGATTAACCCCCCCTAGTGTATCCAGTCTATAATCATTAAAGTATCATTGCTGTTATTCCTTAACTATTCCAGGTCGTATATGTACCACCTGCGCCTTCAGAGATTGGACATTCTCTATTGATATACCGACGAATACTCTTGCCATAAAAGTGCATACTAATTCCCATTCATAAATGTGATTGATTTGATTAAGTGCTTGCTCTACACACCATCGCTGTGTAGAAATAAAGACCTATTTCTAATTCGTACATTTGTGTTGGATCCGTTTCATCTACGTGACAGTGTTCATCATAATATATTTATGCCGAGTACTGGGTGGCCGAATATTAAGTACAAAGGTAGTGGTAGTAAGTATCATATCTAGTAATACAGTCAGGGAATTGTACCCCTCAGTTACAAATAGATTTATGTGACCTTATTGCGATTACCAGCGCAAAAAGTGTAGGGGAAAGAGGACAACCCTGCCTAGTACCGCGCCTTAGAGGGAAAGAAGGTAAAATCTCTGAGTTGGTCTGTATCCTGTAGGGTTAAGGTACAGCATATGGATCATTCTTAGCATATTTGGGCCAAAGTTCAAATGCCTTCTCCGCGTCCAACGAGATCGCTATGACTGGTCATTCTCAATGGAGTAGTTGAACATTTCTAGGAGAGGGTCTATCAATTTGCTAATAAATGCCTTGTAGAAGTCTATAGAGAAGCCGTCCGGCCCTGGAGCTTTCCCTGGCGTCAGTTTTGATAAGGCATCTAGTATTTCTTGCTTAGTTATCTCCCTGTCAAGGTCCCCCCTTGTACCTTTTGTTAAGTATATCTAGGTTGTCTAAGAACTCACACATCTCCTGTCTCTTCTCCCCCTGCGAGGAGTAGAGAGACTTGTAGAAGTCTGAGAAGGCCCGATTTATGAGCAGTGGGTTACGGGTCAACTCCCCTTTGTTGCTTACCCTAATGGCCGGTATACACCTAGCAGCATCCTCCCTTCTAATTTGCCACGCTAGTAGTTTCCCTGCCTTGTCACCCTGCTCGTAGTAGCGATGTTTCAACCTTGACATAGCGTTTTCTACCTCTCGCGAGGTGATAATGTTATATTCTGCCTTTTTTGCCGTTATCTGATCCAATAAGGTCTGTGATTGTAATAGGGAATGTTGATTTTCAAGCGCTTTTATATCAGTCTCTAGTGAGCGTAATTTGGTCTGATATTGTTTCTTTTTCCAGGAGGAGTAACTAATAATGGAACCTCTTATGTAAGCTTTAAGGGTCTCCCTTAGACTATAGCTGGGGAGGCAGAGTTTCTATTAATCAGTAAATACCAGTCCAACTGTTCGTTAATTAATTTGATAAAGTCTTTGTCGCTATTTAGAAAGTTAGGAAACCTCCAGCGTTTGGTGTTTGTGTGAGAGTCCCTTAAGGCTATTTTAATCAAAAGGGGGGCGTGATCTGAGTGTGTCATGGCTAAGTATTCGCAGGACGAAACAAGATGGAGTTTTGCTGTATGTATAAAGAACGTATCAATCCTAGAGAAGCTGTTGTGCATGTGTGAGTAGAAGCTATATTCACGTTTATATGCATGCCCCTCCCGCCATATATCCAATAAATTAAGATCTATAAGTAATTTTTTAAGGGCCTTGGCTGCTGAGGTTAAAGGTTTAGGGGTAGGGGATGATCTGTCCATAGCAGGGTCTAATACCAGGTTAAAATCACCACCAATTATAAGTTCTGAGGGGGTGCATGTCACTTTAAGAAAAATGTTCACATAGAAGTTAGGGTCATCGTGGTTAGGACCATATACATTTAGCACCAGTTGGTCTCCCATATATCCCCTGACTAAAATATATCTTCCCCCTTTATCCTTTTCAATTAGATTTGGTTGGAAGGGAATCCCTTTTCCTACCAGAATAGCCACCCCCCTTGCTGAAGATGTAAATGAGGAGTAAAATATTTGACCTTGCCATTGTTTCCCCAGTTTGCTGTGCTCTGTGTCATTCAAGTGGGACTCTTGTAGGAAGGCCACGTCTATTTGATGTCTTCTGATGAAGCTAAGAACTTTACGGCGTTTAACTTGCCGGTTAAGACCATTAATGTTCCAACTCAGACACGAGTATGTCATTCACCCATGTGGTTGGTATAGCTGGTTAGTAGGACACTGGGATACCTGAAATCATAGTATACAATACCTAGATGTGTAAGCATTATAAACCAATTCACAAAAACAGTCCAGTCTGAACCCCTCCCATTTCCCCTAAAACCCCCCCCCCTTCCCATAAAAAAATACCCTGGTCTATCGAAGAGGGACAAAGAGGAGGAGTTTTCCTGGAGTTCACCGCCGAGGGATCCACCGATCCACCCAGTGCTAAGTACACCATAATCCTATATTTCCCTCCCACACTGCTATTTCTCTACTTCCTCCCTGCCACTCTTGACAATACAATGTGTCTCATACCTATATCCACAATCTGCTCCTCCAGAACTGACTCTACCCATCCACGCCAGTTTGCTAGCAACCCGGCTAATCTCTCCTACCCTCCTACAGCCACTAATACACCTGTCACAGTACGGGGAGGCTTATGGAATTGTCAATCAGCAGTCAAGAAAGCTGACTTCATTACTGCCTACGCCCATAGTCTAAATCTGCAGCTCCTGGCTCTAACTGAGACCTGGATAACCCCCAATAACTCATCAACACCTGCAGCATTATCTACAAACTATAACTTCACTCACACACCTCGACCTTCCAGACGGGGTGGAGGCACTGCCCTCATGACATCTCCTTCATGGGCTACAAACGTAACACCCCTCCCAGCACTGTCACTCTCCTCTTTTGAATATCATGCAGTATCTGTCTCTAATCCTTTCAATCTCACCATTGTTACACTCTACCGCCCTCCAGGTACACTCGATCACTTCACAGATGAGCTGGACATGCTTCTTAGCTCCTTACCGGAAGATGGTACCCCTCTCCTTCTACTGGGCGACTTCAACCTGCCTGACTCATCTCAGTCAGTCATAGTAGTCTCCCTCCTACAATCGTTTGACCTGACTCCCACTGCCATGCCTCCCACCCACAAAGCAGGCAACTCCTTGGATCTCATATTTTCCCGTAACTCCAGCATCATTAACACCACGGTAACTCCCCTACATGTATCTGACCATTCCTTCATATCCTTCTCACTAACTCTCATGCTTAACCGAAAGGTCTTCACCCCAACTCAAACAGTCTCACTCAGACGCAACCTGCCCTCCCTATCCCCCTCCACCCTCTCCTCTGACATACTATCCGCTCTACCTTTGAGTGACACCTTCTCTGCTCTCTCCACAGAGATGGCAACCTCCACCCTCCTTTCAGCCCTTGCAACCTCCTTCGACAAGCTCTGTCCCCTCGTTGAGAAACCTGCCCGCCGTTCCCCACCCAGTCCATGGCTGACAGATCCAGTGAGAGAACAAAGACAGGTCCTGAGAGCAGCTGAAAGGAAGTATAGAAAGTCACGCCTCACTGCTGACATCGAAACATATCACAACCTCTTGTTAACATTCTCCAAAACCATCACTAATGCCAAAGCTTCTTTCTTCCACCATAGGATCGAGGCCTCTGCCAAGAATCTTCGCAAACTGCATGCTACCATGTCCTCCCTCCTCACTCCCCCCCCCACCCCCCCCTCCCTCATCTTTCTCTGCCGAAGACTTTGCGATCTTCTTTGAGGAAAAAGTGAAGAACATCCGCAGCTCCTTCTCCCAACCCCCACCCATTCCAAATGCTGAATCGAGAACCTCATCCTTCACTCTGTCATCTTTCTCTCCCATTACAGAAGCAGAGACCCTGACACTGGTAACGTCAAACCGTCCGACTACTTGCCAGCTGGACCAGCTACCCTCCCCACTCCTCCAGACCATAGCACCAGACATCCTCCCATTCCTAACTGCAACCATCAACTCCTCACTCAACTCGGGGGTGGTCCCCACCTCCCTAAAACAAGCCAGAGTCACGCCGCTCATAAAAAAACCAACCCTGAACCCTACCGTCATAGGCAACTACCGTCCTGTCTCTCTTCTCTCCTTCCTTTCTAAAACACTTGAACGTGCTGTATCCAACCAACTTACTACTTATCTCTTACAGAATGACCTCCTAGACCCTAATCAGTCAGGCTTCAGGACTGGTCACTCCACAGAGACAGCCCTCATTGCGGTCACAGAGGCACTTCACTTAGCAAAAGCGAAAGGCCTCTCCTCTGTCCTGATTCTCCTAGATCTATCTGCAGCCTTCGACACAGTCAACCACCAGATCCTCCTTGCGGCCCTCGCAGGAATGGGAGTGGCTGGCTCTGCGCTGACATGGCTGTCATCATACCTCAATGACCGCTCCTACCAAGTGTCATGGAGAGGGACCCTGTCGGCCACCCGCCCCCTGCGGACGGTTGTCCCCCAGGGCTCGGTTTTAGGACCCCTTCTCTTCTCCCTCTACACTAAATCACTGGGTAACATTATCACGTCTCATGGCTTCTCCTACCATTGTTATGCCGACGATACTCAACTCTTCCTCTCCTTCCCTCCCTCAGATATCCACGTCTCTGTGCGGATCTCGGCCTGTCTGTCCGACATCTCAGCCTGGATGACGTCCAACCACCTCAAACTGAACCTAAGCAAAACAGAATTGCTCCACCTGTCGGCCAAATCCTCCCCCCTAACCGACCTTTCAATCACAGTCGAGAATGCAGCTGTGACTGCGTCCCCGACCGCCAAGAACCTTGGTGTTGTCCTCGACGACCAGTTGAACTTCTCTGCTCACATCGCAGCGACGACCAGAACCTGCCGATTCCTCCTGAGCAACGTCAGAAGGATACGCCCCTTCCTGACAAAAGAAGCCACCCAACTCCTCATCCAATCAACAGTCATCTCCCGCCTCGACTACTGCAATGCACTGCTCGCTGGCCTCCCGGCCACTGCCACTAAGCCTCTTCAACTCATTCAGAACGCAGCGGCCCGCCTGATCTCAAACCTACCGAAGTCGGCCCATGTCACCCCACTTCTTAGGGACCTGCACTGGCTCCCCATTGCTGCACGAATCCGCTTCAAGGCCCTCGACCTAGCATACCGTGCGGCAAAGGGAACCGCTCCCGCCTACCTCCGGTCAATGGTCTCTAACTACACACCCTCAAGACCCCTACGCTCTGCATCTTCTGGCCGCCTCAGACCTACTCCTATCCAAGCTCCGGGAGGGTCATCAAAGAGAAGTCGCCTATTCTCAGTCCTTGCCCCACAATGGTGGAATGAACTACCCACCCCAGTTAGGACAGCCGAATCACGTCCAATCTTTCGCCGTCGACTAAAGACGCACTTCTTCAACCATTATCTGAATTAAAAAAAAAAAAAAAAAAAAAAAAAAAAAAAAAAACCCTAACTAACCGTACTGTCATGCACTTGTCCTAATAAACTAACCTACACTGTAGCACTCAACACTTTGATGAACATTGTTGCTCAGCTGATAGAGTTGTGCCCTTCCTGATGGCTTGTCGTACAGAACTTGTAAGTCGCTTTGGATAAAAGCGTCAGCTAAATGACTAAATGTAAATGTAAATGTATATATCCTCCCATAATATTGCGTAGTAACATACCCTATCCTAACAAGTGGAGCCGGGCTGCCTACTTGGTTTAGGTTAAGTAATTAAAGGTGTGGGTACGAACAACTCCTTTAAACATTTCAAAGCATGCATATATATATACACCCTTTTTCTTTCTTTCTTTTTTTAGTTTTCTTTTTTTTCTTTTCTTTTTAAGGGTAAGATCAACGCTTAAAATGCATAAATGTATATATGTTCCTTTTTATTTTATCATATGCTATGCTGTTGTGTATATATCATCACAGTCTCAGGTCCTAGATATAGAAATATGGGATATGGCGCCCCAGACATAGAAGCACTACGTGCTGGATTGCACAGGGGAGATACATTACAAGGAATATGGGGCTGATTAAAATAGTATCGTGGAATATAGACGGATGTCATCATCCCATTAAGAGAAAAAAATACTGACGTTCTTGAAACAAAAAAAGACGGATATTGCACTAATTCAAGAATCACACCTGAATGAGGAAGAGTCGGCCAAGCTTAAGAGGGATTGGGTAGGACAAATATTCTATAGTACATTCTCTTCTAGGAAGAGGGGGGTGGCAATATTGGTGAGAAAAAAACATAGACGTTAAGGTGCACAATAGTTTCTCGCATGATGAGGGGAGATGGGTTATATTGGATGCTGATTTGGAGGGACAGAGGACTACATTAGCTAATATATATGCGCCCAACGTGTCGTCCTCAGACTTTTTCCATGAAGTATGTGAGGTGATTAGGAAGATAGGGAATAGCAACGTAATCATAGGGGGGGACTTCAACCTGGTTGGAAACACCTTGCTGGACAAATCATATCAACCCAGGACCGCTGACAACGCAGGGAGACTTGCGGTCGGTGTACTGGTAGAGGAATTGGGTCTAGTGGATATTTGGAGGGTTATGAACCCACAGGAAAGAGACTACACGTTTTACTCTCACCCACATTCCTCATACTATAGAATAGACTATTTCCTGATCTCTAGCGCACTGGTAGAACAAGTAGCAGATACTGGGATAGGGAACATTGTAATATCTGATCATGCTCCAGTTGATTTGGTAATCACATCCATAGAGGAGGGGCAACGGTCTCTGAGATGGCGATTCAATAACCTAATGTTAAATGATGAAGTGTCATGTGCATACATTAGAACTATATTTAAGGAATTCTGGGAACTTAATGAAGGGTCAATAGATGATAGTGGCATAATGTGGGACACATGTAAAGCTTATGAGAGGACGACTCATACAATACAGTGCAATACTAAAAAGGGCAGAGAAACAAAAAATGACAGCATTGGACGAAGAAATTAAAGCACTCTCGAAACAGCACAGTCAGAGACCAGACCCAGAAACATGGAGAAATCTGAACAAATCCAAATATGAATTGAACAACATATACCAAAAAAAGGCTGAATATGCTTTATTTAGGACCAACCAAAGATATTATGAACAAGGAGAGAGAGCGGGTAAAATACTAGCGAATCGGGTTAAACAAATGCAAAATCAAAATATTATATCCTCAATTCATGATAAGGATGACAAAATTATTACAGACAAAAAGGAAATTAATAATGTTTTCAGGTGCTTTTACCAGGATTTATATACCCCACAGGCGGCGGTGGATCAGGTAAAAATGGACGCGTTCTTCAACAAGATTGAATTACCGTCGTTATCGAAACAACAAGTAAAATCAATGGAGGGGGGGGTCTCGATAGAGGAAATACACGCGGCAATCAACAGCCTTAAATTAGGTAAAGCACCAGGAGACGATGGGTTTACTCCCGATTTCTACAAACAATTCAGTGATATAATCTCTCCAAGACTATTGAAAGTATATCAAGATTCATTGTTAAAGGGGGGCTTGCCCACTAGCTTGAGATCGGCCACTATTACGTTACTACAGAAAAAGGGCAAAGACCCTCAATACTGTGGGAACTATAGGCCTATATCCCTGAGCAATTTGGAAGAAAAAGTATTGGCAAAAATACTAGCGAATAGAATAGAAGATGTACTACCAAGTTTGGTACACTCAGACCAAGTGGGTTTTGTGAAGGGGAGAAACTCAGCTGATAATATTCGCAGACTCCTACACATAATGTGGAAGGTTAGGAATGATGTAGAGCCTACAGTGGCCTTCTCATTGGACGCCGAAAAGGCCTTTGATAAGGTTGAATTTGCATTCTTATTTCACACGCTAGAGCGCTTCGGATTCGGACCATTGTTTACTG
The DNA here is from genome assembly GCF_963971535.1 of Notolepis coatsorum. NCBI lineage: Eukaryota > Metazoa > Chordata > Actinopteri > Aulopiformes > Paralepididae > Notolepis > Notolepis coatsorum. Next base: position 128,813,221 of record NC_140166.1, on the reverse strand, counting down.
GGTGGGTAAAGCTGTTGTACACAAATCCGATGGCCTCTGTCTTGACCAACGGGATCATATCCTCGCCCTTTAATCTAGGACGGGGGACGAGGCAAGGTTCTCCGCTTTCTCCCCAAATGTTCGCGTTTTTCCTCGAACCACTTGCTATCGCACTAAGGACTAATCAAGACATCAAAGGGGAAATAGCGGGGCAGGTGGAACATAAACTATTTTTATATGCGGATGATATCTTATTGGTATCCAGCAATCCCCAAACAGCAGCTGGGGTCATTGGAACTGTTATCGAGTCCTTCTCCGAAATATCTGGATACACAATCAACTGGAGCAAATCAGAAGCAATGCCTCTCTCTAAGTGCTGTCCCCCTGCTATTAGGAGGGGATGGCAGTACAGGTGGATGCCGTCAGGGTTGATATACCTAGGAATAAAGCTGATCCCAGGTCTGAAAGAGATAGTACAAGCCAATATTGCCCCTATAATCGAACACGTTAGTGCTCTGACCCAGAATTGGGCCAAGATGAATATGTCCCTCCTTGGGAAGATAAACTTAGTAAAAATGATATTGGCTCCCAAATTAAATTATATCCTATATATGCTGCCGCTGACTCTCCCGACTCAGTTACTCAAACAGTATGACAAAGTCATTAATGTATATTTGTGGGGGGGCAAAAGGCCGCTATTTGGACGGGCCAAAATGTATTCAGCAAAGGAAAATGGCGGCTTATCCCTGCCTAAGCTAGACTGGTATCACTATGCATTCTCACTCTCCCAGCTCTCCAAATTGAATCACTCGACTGAGGAGGCACCTGCTTGGGTCAAGATGGAGGAGGAAATGGTATATCCCTCATCTCTGGAATCCTTCCTGACACAATCAGACAGACCTATACCTTTTAAGAACCCTCTAATGGCGTTTGCCAGGGAAACTTGGAATCAATCGCACAGGCTGACTGGTGATAGCCCATATCTAACTACAAGAGCCTCTATATGGTATAATAAAAAACTAAAGATTGGCAAGAAATCAGTCATATGGGATGCCTGGATTGAAAGGGGGATACATGTACTAGGTGATATAGCCGGGGAAGATGGGGTATTACCTTTTGAGGATATTAGAGAGGACTTTGGTATAGATAATAAAAACGTCTATAAATTCCTACAGATTAGACATTGTATATCGTCATCAATGGGAGGGCCAAAATGTGGCCCGATTACTGCAATTCAAGAAATATTTTATAAAGGATGGCGTAGGAAAGGCGGTGCGTCAAGATTCTATGATGTTATAAGGGAACATAATGCACCCAAGTTGGCGGGTCTGAGGTTGAGCTGGGAGAACGATGTACGTGAGGATATTACTGAGGAAATATGGGAGAAGCTGGTGTCCAAATGGGGTAAATTCTCTCGGGAGGCACAATCACAACTTATCTTTTACAAAGTTTTAAACAGAAGCTATTGGACGCCTAGTAAACTGGCCAGACTAAAATTAAGGGACTGCTGGAGATGTGAGAAGGAGACAGGCACTTTACTACATATGTTATACGAATGTGAGAAAGTCCAGAAAATGTGGGATCAAATTGTGATATTCCTAAGTAAAGTTCTGAATGTAAAGGTAAATAACTCCCCAATGGCATGTGTTTTGGGTATAGTACCGAAAGGGATTAAACTGCCTAAATACCGGGGAATGTGGTATAGAATGGCCATGATATCAGGATGTAGAATTGCATTACAACATTGGAAATCCACATTGATATTACTTTTAAAGAATGGATGGAACTAATGTTCCGGACAGCATCATATGAAAGGGTGACATATAGAGTCGCAGGGAGAGAGGATATCTTTGCTGAGGTATGGGACAGTTTTCTACACCTGACTGAACATTCTGGGGACGAATGATTAAGGTGGGGTTACAGTGTTATCAAGGATGAATGTGAAAAAAGGGGGATCTGACCTGATGGTACTTATACTTTATATTGTATTATGTATGTATGCATAGATTGTATGTCCGGATGGTGTATCTATGGAATGGCCACTTTCTCTATCACACTCTCACATGCGCATATCTAGCCGCATACGCATGTCTAGGACACACATACTCGTATGTGTACATAACAGAATTACACACACTCATATGCACAAGGCTGAGATATACATGCCAGAGGCACACATACATGCACATACTCACTTGTAGGAAACAGGCATACACACATGTACTTATACACATAGTTGAAGCATAAGCTCTCACTTACACATATAGGGGATATACACATACATAGGGGACACACACATACATAGCTGAGACGCACATGCATATACATACCTGAGATACACACTCACACAGGTGGCAGAGACACACATGGATACGAGACACACACAAAAGGTAGGATTACAGTCACATACCTGAGAGATGCACACACACACACGTATGAGACATACACACACACACTTACGTGATACACGTACCCACATACACATATCTGAGACACACATTCATACATGCTCTCACGCACACCTACATATATCTGAGACGCATCCTCTCACATGCAATATGGAGAAAGATGGCATCCCGATAGAAGATGCAGCACATACCTGCTCGCAGCTAGATCGGTCTACATATAACGTATGTGCATCAGGGATATATATGCACAATGTATAGTAATGTTTTTTTTTTGTAAGTGCTTTTTTAATTTCCATGTCAGTTGTTAATGTGTTTGTATGAGTCTTTTACATGTTTTGTATGTTGTTACAAAAAAGAAAAAGACGAATCTTGGATGTTGCATATTATGCTGTGGAAAGATATATTTTTGAATATTGGAAAGATTTGTGCAAAAATATCAATAAAAAAAATAAAAATGCATAAATGTAATGTGCACACATATATATAAATATGTATAAATATGAGACTTCCGGTTACGCTACAACATGTAGCACACGCATTTTGCAATTGCTCCGCTCCCACTAACGCTAATTTCGTTTAAAAACATTATTTGGACAGTAAAGAAAGAGAATAGACCACATCGTATGTATTGTTAAGACCCTCTACTAACCATATCAAAAGACAATATGGTTAAAGGTGGAAAGAAGGCAGAGAAAATAACTACGGCAACTTCAACGGCGCAGGACGTAAAAAAACGAGAAAGACGCGTCCTAACCGTCGCTGGTTCTGAGCCGACGGCGACAAGCTCCGAGGAGGAGAAGGAAGAGGACAACTTACCGGGATCATCGATTACGGTCCCCGAAAGAGAGTCAATAGAGACCAACATAAAAGAAGGTACAGATTCAAGCTCCGTGAAAGGGAGAGCAGCCAGATTTATGGATTCCAACGTCACTGCATCTATCTACCATATGCCGTCAACTGAAGAAAGCAGAAATCCACCCGATTTCAACACACTGTCTAACCTGATGGTAGAACAGTCTAACCTGATGAAAGAACAGTTAGAACAGTCTAACCTGATGAAAGAACAGATGGTAGAACAGTCTAACCTGCAGATTACACACATCAAGGCGCTCGAGGCAAACGTCGAGGCTAAATTCGATCGCATCGAGGCTAAATTCGATCGCATCGATGAGAAATTAGAAGAAGTCAAGAAAGCGATCGATGCACAGTCAAAGCGAATCACGACAGTGGAGATTTCGGTGACAGAAAACACAAAAGCAGTCAAGGCGAACGAAGGTATCATGACAGAGATGGGAGAAGAGATGGAAAAAGTGAAAGATGAATACCGGAGGGAAATAAAATTGCTTAAAAACGAAGTGATGGAGAGGCAACTAGAAACCCATCGTTACCACAGGCGGAATAACATCCGCATTGTGGGGCTTGATGAATCAGTGAACTGCGATGACATCAACTTTCCAAAAGAGTTATCAACGATTTTGGAAAACTCCGATCCAAACAAAGTGCCAGAAGTGGAACAAGTTTACAGAATTGGTTCCCAGGGGCAAAATATCAACGGGCCGAGAGTCATCATTGTCACTCTGCGGAAAACTACAACAAGGGATTAAATCATCAAATATGCTCGCAACCAACGTGGGAAGCTGAAGTATGGTGATAAACCAATATTTATCTACGAAGATTTGAGCAGAGAGGCCATCATCCGACGTCAACCATACAAAGATGTGATGCAAAAGCTGTACATAGCCGGCCACAAGCCAAGGCTAGCATATCCGGCGCTGTTATCATTCTTGGACAATAACGGCCGCAGGTCAGGTCCATTTACACCCTTTGATGCTGAGGATTTCCTGAAGCAAAATGCAGCAAATAACCCAAAGCATGACGAAAATGCCGGAATCAGTTAAGCCTCTCTCTAAATATATACCAGTGTTGGAATGACTTTATTGTGTTCATCAATGAGGTCATTCCACCAGTGTTGGAATGACATTGTTGTGTTCATCAAAGTAGCAAACGATATGCAAGTCGTCTATAACAAAGTGTACTGTGTATAATACGATTCATAATACATTATAATTTCAGTCTCTGGTCTCTGAGGGGACAAATAAATATCAATGCAAAAAGATCTATCTGGAATATTCTGGGTTTATCGCTCAAATGCCCTGGGTCTCTTAGATCATTCTGGAATGTAAAATAGTCTAGGCACTAGTATATTCTACAACCTTCTAGAATATAAGGCACCATGACAACGAAGCATACAACTCTAACAATAACATTCGGTGTGCATACACATAGCAGATAATAAATTAAATGAAGTGCAATCAGCCCTTAATAATACTTTAAAATTATCCACACATAAACGTATGAGCACAGCAAGGTTATTCTAACAATTTAAGTAATCACTCCATTAAAGGCACATTGAAGCGCTAAAAGGCGCTGCTTTTCTATCTTATCTAATCAGTTAAATCGGTTCTAGTGGCTTCTCCACGTTGATAATTATTTATCTCTTATTCCTTATCTATATCTTTCCATTGATTTTTATTTTATTAAATTTTTTCTTCTCATTACTCTATATTTTTTAAATATAATTTAACTTACATTGTTCTTTTCCAATGTTCTTCACATTAAGGTGTCAATATTACTATATATTTTTTAAATATATTGTAACTTACATTATTCTTTTCCAATGTTCTTCACATTAAGGTGTCAATATTGATCTACAATCTTTTCCTTTTTTTTTCCCCCACACGTTGGTGGAGGGTTCAAAGGAATATGTCGATAAAGGTTTATTCTCTTTTTATTTTATTTTTTATTTTTATCTTTAGGTTATTTATCACAATACTTCATTACAGTAAGGGAAGGTGCAAGACCAAAAGCGACATTCTATTGCAATAGAATGGAAATGTTAGATACTATGGCAATGAGCATAGGAAAATTAGGATTACAATGCTCAGGTTGGGCAATCCGGTGGACCATGGGAGAAAGTCAATCGCGGAGGATGTGTTCTTGGAACACAGGCATGTTCGACTTTCTGGGAGAGGGGAAAATAGGGGATTTTTATTTGTATATATATATGTTTTTAAGCTCAGCTCTCAACGGGACCTCATTAATTGGATGTGCATCTATTGTAGCTTCATACTCCAGAAACATTACCAAAAACTACACGAAAACATGCATAGACTATGGCTAGTTTGAATATAATGGTATGGAACACCGGTGGGATAAACAAACAACACAAGCGCAAAAGCGTGCTTACACTGATGAAAAAAGAACATGTGGACGTGGCACTATTAAGCGAAACGCACATTTTAGAGGGAGACATAAATACGTTAGCGGATAACATATACCATAATATTGGTCACTCTTCTTTTGCTACGAGAACTAGAGGGGTAGCCATAGTCGTCAGACGCAAATTAAATATCGAATTGAAAGGGGTATGGTCGGATGCTGAGGGGCGCATAACTATAGCTAGGATTATACACAATAACAGGAAAATTGCATTGGCAGCGGTATATGCCCCGAATTTGTACGAAGTGGGTTTCTTCACTTCACTAACAGGAGAAATGTTAAACCTTCCCGAGTACTCATATATAATAGGTGCGGATTTTAATGCCATTTGGAACCCAAGGATGGACAAAACTTACCTTTCCTTCTCCAGCGAACAAAAGAATTCATCTAAAGCATTAAAAGATTGGTCGAAATCAACAGGAGTAACTGATTTATGGCGTTCACTTAACCCCATGACCCGCAAGTACTCCTGTCGTTCGGCGAGACACAACACACTATCCAGAATTGATTACGTCTTTGCATCCCCGAGAATATTTGATAAATACGAAGTGGAAATGACACCCAATGCGCTATCAGATCACTGCTACTTAATCCTGAAAGCAACATTTGGTACACTATCTACCCGGGCCCCAAGATGGCGTTTTAATTCGATGCTGCTTAACAACAAGGAATTCATTACACAAATTAAAGAAGCTCTCACAGTATTCCTACAAGATAATGCTAACTCGGTGCAAGATCCCAGAATATTATGGATGTCGGTAAAGAATATGATCAAGGATTTCTCGGATAGATTTACCTCCATATTGCGCAAAAATCAAAACACAAAACTGTCTGAAATGGAAACGCTTTACTCAACGCTTTTTAATTCTTTAAAATACAACAACTCTACTAGACTAGATAACCAAGTTAACATTCTAAAGACAGAGATCAAAGCAATGTACAGACAAAAATCGGAATTGCAAATACGCAGCACTAGACAACAGCAGTACTTCCAAGGTTCTAAACCTAGTCACCTATTAGCCATGCGACTAAGAATTAATGCAAAATTTGCAGATATAACTGCCATTAGGAAACAACAAGCTCTAGTAACAGAACCCAAAATAATAAACGATACATTCAAAGAATTCTACTCCGATTTATATAACTCAGAAACGACCTTTGATCAAGACAAATTAGACACATATCTTAATCAAATTACTCTCCCTAAACTTACGGATGAAGACGCTAAACAGTTAGAAGTACCGATCACATTAGAAGAACTCAAGAAGGCCATATCCGGAATGAAAAACGGCAAAGCTCCGGGAATTGACGGTATCCCATCAGAAATGTACATTTCTTGCTGGGACATATTTGGACCCTTATTACTAAATATGATCTTATACTCAGTCAAAGAGGGAAGCTTCATTGAACACCAAAATACCGCACTCATTTCAGTTCTTCACAAAAAAGACAAAGACCCCACTGAATGCGGTAGTTACCGTCCTTTAAGCCTCCTCGGAACCGATGTCAAACTGTACTCTAAGATATTAGCCATCAGATTGCAAAAGCATATGACGTCTTTAGTTCATACGGACCAAACAGGCTTCATAAAAGGTCGCCTGATCAATGATAACATAAGGCGAATACTGCACGTACTAGATACAGACAAAGAGGACATCACACCTAAGGCGATACTATCCCTGGATGCTATGAAAGCATTTGACAGGTTGGAATGGTCGTTTCTATGGGCAGTATTGGAAAGGATGGGGTTAGGAAAAGGTTTCATTGATATGATTAAAGTACTATACAAGGACCCATCGGCCAGGATTACAACAGGCACATTCATCTCCGATATCTTTCCGGTATCGCGCTCAGCCAGACAAGGTTGCCCTCTTAGTCCCGGACTATTCAATCTATCATTAGAACCTTTAGCACAATTTATAAGACAATCCCAACACATAGAACCAATAGTAATCAAGGGCACACATCATAAAATTAGTTTATATGCGGACGACGTAATATTGTTCATGCAAAACCCCAACAACACATTGCCGCTTATACTCAAGTTGATAGAGAACTTTGGTGATTTATCGGGATTTAAAATAAATTGGCCTAAGTCGGCTTTTCTTCCTCTTAACACCAGTGCAAAAAAAGAGACAACCCTCCCAGGTGCGATACCCATGGTCAAACATTTCAGATGCTTGGGTGTGGAAATATTTCCCACCATAAGACAAACGGTGAAGCACAATTACACAAAAATACAGAACAAAATCAAGGACGACCTGGACAGGTGGGCAAAACTTAAAAACTCAGTACAGGCAAGGGTATCAATAGTTAAGATGGATGTATTACCAAGAATCAATTTCTTCAGCTCAATGCTTCCGTTACCTCCTCCAGAGGGCTACTGGAAAAGATTACAAACCTCCACATACAAATTTATTTGGAATAACAAACCACCTCGCATAAAAAGATCCACCGCACAGAGAAGTAAAGCAGACGGTGGCATGGCAGTCCCAGATTTTTTACAATATTTTAATGCCTTCACATTAAGACCATTGAAGAAGATATGGTTTGACCCCGAGGCTTTGGTATCTTGGAGAAAATTAGAAGAAAACATAGTAGCCCCACAGAGATTGAAAGACATAGCATACACTAAACTTTCAATCAAGCATTGTGAGCGAGAATTTGGCCCAATAATAACCCATGCAATCAGGACATGGCGGGAAACACAAAGGAAATTTCCTAACCATCAAGTATGGCATAATCACACTCCCATATTCAATAACAATGCTCTCTTAATGGGAAAACGACCTATAAGATTCCCTGTATGGGAAGAAAGAGGCATACACTCATTAGGGGATATTTTTAATAACAAGGGCCTCTGTAGTTATGTCGAAATATGCATAAAGTTTAACCTCACCGAGTCCACATGGCTTTTTTACATACAGTTACGACTTTGTATGAGATCTCACGGTGTTCCATTACACATACCAATTGAACACCACAGATACCACAAATTTTTCTATGAAAGAGATACATTGGGAGGTTTTGTATCAGGTTTTTATTATCAATTACTAACGTCCTCGTACGAAACCCTTCAACTAGACAATGTCTGGAGGAGGGATATACCAGACCTGGAAAATGACTTTGATTGGCAAGGAGCCTGGGCAAATGTCCGACTTACATCAAGGAACCCGGATCATCAACAAATCAATCTGAACTATATTCACAGGACATACTTGACTCCTATAAGGCTGTGCAAAATGGGGCTTATACAAGACTCCAAATGCTCCCAATGTACAAATGGGGACGAAGGAACATTTATGCACATGTATTGGGACTGCCCACCAGTTAAGGCATTCTGGAAAGATGTGTCCCAACAATTATCAATACTCGTATTTTGGAATATACCTGTACACCCCGCGGTATTGCTATTGAATGATGTTTTTGAGTTTGCAGTGAACCCACAACTAAAAAGATTGGTTTTATCGGGTATCACAGTAGCTAAAAAACTGATTGCATCACGTTGGTTTCAACCGGAAAAAATGTGCCGGAAAGTGTGGTTTCTTACATATCTTGATGTGATATATCAAGAAATATCAACAGCAAGAATTCTGGGGCTCAATGAATCCAAAATGTTAATGTGGTTAGAAGTGGTGGAGAGAATAAAAGCTAGCCTATAATGGTGATGTCTGGTTAGGAGTGAGGGATAATGGAGGTACTATCCAAGAGGGGGTCCGGGAGGGGGGGATTTGAGCTGGAGCATATGTGTGTAGGGTTTTAGAAAATAGGTATTAGGGGTATATTATATACTAACATTTATATAATTGTAACTTCGCTGGATATACACGGTATACGGTTAAAATGTTATTATTGACTATTTTTGTTTTATCCTGTTTCTGTACTTGCATATATTTTAACCACCTTTACTGAAAGTTTCATTATACATTGTGTGTTGAGTACTGACTTTTAATAAGTTTTGTTTTGCAATAATAAAAAAAATTTAAAAAAAATAAAAATAAATACATGTACACCTACATATACCCATAAGCACATAACCATCTTGAAATTAGCCGTAGTAATATGAACTCACATCAAAAGGTCCTGTGAGGCTTAAACATCTCAAGTCCAGTGTCGCCAATAGTGACACATATTACCCGGCGGCTATTATTTCAAAAAGTTATTAGAGTATGAGGCTTATTGCCTGGTATGTGTCTTTATTTAGCGCTCCTTTCTGGTCGAGTGAAGACCGCTGGATCCCTTTAGCATAGACGGGTGGTGTTTACTCAGATACATCTCCGCCGACCCCCGGTGAGTTGAAGGTGCGTCTGCCCTCCGGGAGCTCCAAGCTGAAGGAGACGTTGTTCTCGTGTAGCTTCTTCTTCAACGGCATGAAGGCCTTTCTCTTTTTGTAGAGGGCCGTGGATATATCCTTGAAGATCTTGATAGTAGAATTACCGTATGCCAGTGATTTCTTTTTCCACGCCGCGTCAAGGATTCTGGTCACATCGGTGAAACGGAGTAGGTGAATCACTATGGCTCGGGGGAGGCTGCCCTCTTCGGGACGGCGTTGGAGTGTACGGTGAGCCCGCTCTATCTCAATGGGTGTCTAGGTCCAGTATTTTGGGGAGCCATTCTTGTAGGAAATCGATAGGGTTTTTCCCCTCCACATCTTCTGGGAATCCCACCAGTCGCAGATTCCTTCTTCTCCCTCTGTTTTCCAAGTCGTCAAGCTTTTCTTTCAGACCGCAGATTTCCTCCTCTGTGTTTTTTGTATGATCGCTGAGGTCTTGGTGTAGGGAATTGAGGCTATCACCGTAGCTAGCTTGCACTCTCTCCATTTCTTTAACACGTTGCCTGGTTGTCATTGATAAGTCTTTCCACCGTGATGCTTAGAGAGTAGAGCCATATGGAATCCGCGATCACGGAATCGCGGACGGAATCGCGGAATTGAGCAATAAAAATGGAATCAACTATAAAAAAAATAAAAAAATAAAAAACGTTTTTTATTTTATTTTATTTTTTATTTTTTTTATGTTGTGGGACTTGTACAGCACTTTGTTCAACTTTGTCAGTGCTGTAAAGTTTAAACCTTTTTAAATCTTAGACAAACAAAACACTTTGCTTTCATGAAATATTGTAAGCCGTCATTTGAGAGTTTATAAAAGCAGCACAATGAACACAAATCTGTCAGTGCAGAGTCCGACCTCATCTTAAATAACAAACAGCATTGCTTGTTGTAGTTAACAAAGAGAGGCAGAGTTGATTTTGCAAAAATATATATAATTTTTTTTTTTAATAGTCGAATTTTATTTTCATATTCGAATCCCCTGCCCATCGAACGAAAGCTTCGAAGTATTTAAGACAGCCCGTATCCCTCTCATTTTCCAACGTATTGTAACAAAGAGGATTCGAAGTATTTAAGACAGCCCTATTAAATTGACTGTTATATCTTATTAAATTGTGGACATTTATTCATTCCCACTTATTAGACACTATTTCTGATGGTAAAATGAGCGTACAAAGCAAAATACAGAATTCTGAAATATTAAAATGGAAAAAACGGAATTTGGAAAAAAATTAAACGGATTTCATATGGCTCTATTAGAGAGTTCATCTTAAGTTCCATCATGGCTTGAATTCTGTCGAATACTTTCTCCAGTTCCCCAAGAAACCATGTCGGCGGTGTTTCATCATTAGCTTTGACGTTAGCTGGTGCGTTAGCTCCTTGCGGTCTCATGCTAGCACTAGTGCTAACGCCGGGCGATGTCATCGGCTTCCTGCTCACTTCAGACTTTTTGGGTGGCATTTCTTTGTTGGATATGTGATTAATAAGCGTGAGTTGACATAAACTAGGCAGAGTATGTTCGATACATCAGGTTTTTGTGTAGGAGCACATTCCACTACGTCCTTTCTCTACGCCGCCATCTTGGAACCCCCTGATGGATACATCTTGATATTTGTCTAGTGTGTTCATTAGATGGGTGAAATCCTCTTTCAGTGCCTCTGTGCCTGTTTTCTTAGGCAGTTAGCCTCTGGTATGCGTGCCATTAGCGTTAGCCACGCTTCTAGGCCTCTTTTCTTTTGGAAAGAATGATACAAAAATATATATTTATTTATAATTTTTTGCATTCGACTAAGAGGTTGGCAGTCGACTACGGCTCCTTTCGATCGATTCGTTTCTTTATTAGTTGTCATACAGAAGTACAGAATACTTTTATACAACTTTCTGTTACGCTCCAGAGACTGTGCTAGACAAAAGGATAAGTATAAAATAAAATAAGCATAGCAAGTATAAAATAGAAGTCACGTACGTAGACACAAGTGTTCAGTATGTACATATGTACAAAGTTCAATGCAGAGTAGAAGTAACTGAGTTACCATACAATATACTATACAATATACTAATTACAATATACTATATAGTGCAAAGCAGAAATGGGATGAGGTACAATTTAGGTACAATTTACAGTAAGGTGTACTGAGGTATGGGTTGTAGTGCAAATTCTTTGCCAATAAATATAAAGTGTGTTTAGGTGTTCTAAAGTGTGTAGAGTGGGTGCTGCAGTGTGTTGTTTGTTTAAAGTGAGTGTGTGCGTGTGGATGTGTGTGCTGTGAGTGCTTTTGATGGTTGTTGCATGGTGTTATTGTTCGTTGAGCAACCTGATGGCCTGGGGATAGAAGCTTCTTCTGAGTCTTTCTGTGCTTGCCATGAGACTCCGGTATCGCTTGCCTGACCGCAGCAGTTCAAAGAGGCAGTTGTTTGGGTGGCTGGAGTCTTTGATCATTCTCTTAGCCTTCCCCCTGCACCGCTTGTTGTAAATGTTCTGGAGAGTGGGAAGCCCCCCTCCAATTGTGCGTTCGGCTGAACGGGCCACTCTCTGTAGTCTGCTGCGGTCTTGTGCGGTGCTATTCCCAAACCAGGAGGTGATGTTGCCAGTCAGGATGCTCTCTATTGTACATGAGTAGAAGTTCTTAAGGATCTTCTGACTGACTTGGAACTTCCTTAGGCGCCTGAGGAAGTAGAGGCGTTGTCGTGCCTTCTTCACAACACTGTCAATGTGTGTGGTCCATGTCAAGTCCTCGGATATGTGGACTCCTAGGTACTTGAAACTGTTCACTCTCTCAACTGGTGCCCCGTCGATGCTGAGGGGGCTGTAGTCTCTGACCCCCGACCTCCTGAAGTCCACAATCATCTCTTTTGTTTTGCTGACGTTCAGGGAGAGGCAGTTCTCATGACACCACTACTGTGTCATCAGCTAATTTGATGATTGTGTTGTTGTTCCGCTGTGCCACACAGTCATGTGTGTACAGGGAGTAGAGGAGGGGACTCAGAACACAGCCTTGGGGGGCCCCTATGTTGAGCATGATGGATGAGGAGGTGCAGTTGCCTGCTCTTACCACCTGGGGTCTACCCGTCAGGAAGTCCAAGACCCACTGGCAGAGATCATAGTTCAAGCCCAGGTCCCTGAGCTTGGCTATGAGTTTGGAGGGGGCTATGGTATTGAATGCTGAGCTGTAGTCGATGAACAGCATTCTCACATAGTTCCCCTGCCTCTTGTCCAGGTGTGATGCTGCTGTGTGCAGCACATGGGCTATGGCATCCTCCGTGGACCTGTTGGGGCGGTATGCAAATTGCAGGGGGTCCAGGTTGATGGGGAGGGAGGAACAGATGTAGCTTCTTAAAGCACTTCATGGCTATGGAGGTGAGAGCTACAGGACGGTCGTTGAGGCAAGCGGGCGTAGATTTTTTTGGTACAGGGATGATGGTGGACTTCTTCAGACAGGTGGGGATGACAGCCTGTTCTAAGGACCGGTTAAATATGTCAGTGAATACCGGGGCCAGTTGGTCGGCACAGACTTTTAGGACGCGGCCGGGGATAACGTCCGGTCCTGCTGCCTTCCTGATATTCACTTTCTTAAAGGTCCTCCTCACCTCATGTTCTGTTATTCTGAACACTGAATCTCCATCAGCAGCGCCCCCCCCCCTCCATTGCAGTGGTTTGTAGGCTGGTGTTGTTATCCACAGCCTCAAACCTCGCATATTGAGATAATTTGCTAAGGAGATGTCACTGTTCAGTTTGAGGGAGGTGCCTTTGTAATCTGGCATTAGTCATTTGGCCTCTTTATATTAACTACTCCTCAATGACTTGCCTGATCATGATGATAGTTGAAATGTGTTGTTACTTCGTGACACAGTCGAGCAAATTTTGCATAAAACTGTCGATTGCATTCTGAAAGTAAATTGGTCACTATTCTGGAACCATTTGTAGCAGATGCACAAGAGGGCACAGACAGGGCCGCCTCAGGGGGGTGTGCGAGCAGTGCGGTTGCACAGGGCCTCGCGGGAAGGGGGGCCTCGCACCAATTTTTATTTTTTTTTGCGAGGCCCCCCTTCCCGCGAGGCCCTTTTTCATCACAGACCTAAAATCTAGTTTTGCTTATATGCTTATATATTTCACATTAGACATGTTTGTAGAATGTTCCTGGCTCTGCGGCTCTGCACTATTCTCTATTGGAGCTCTGGGGCTCTGCAGATTGGTTTCAAGAAGGGAGGGGTTACATCATGTGTATGCCGGCGTGCGTCAGCTGCGTTTGACTATTTCGCGCGTGCAGCTTTGGAGGTTATGCTTAGTTATGCCAGCCAAAACGAAGAGGACGGTCATTCGGCAGATGGAATGAAGATGAAAGTTGTTGCATGTTAGACAGTTCAGTCAGGCTAGCCATCCTGGCTAAAGGCAGGGACAGCTAGTTAGCTTTAGCTACGTTATAATATTGAGTGCTAACGTGTGGTTCAGTCGGGATAGCCATGATGATGTCGGCTAGTAGCTAGCTTAGCTAAAGGCTAACTAGCGTTAGCTAACCTAGAGAGAGCGCGTGCAGCATTGTTATGCCAAGATGAAGAGGACGGTCATTCGGCAGATGAACTTCGTCAACTCCACGCGGTTGTCTCCATCCTCTTCGACGTTTGGTGAGTTTTGGTGAGTTTTTAATGCACTCTATTCTATTCCCGCCGTGGATATATCTCTCTCTCTCTCTGGAGCCAAACGGGCCGGCTAGCTGTTGTAGTAGCTAACGGTGTGTGGCCTGGTGTCAGCACCTGGTGCGAGGGAGGTGAGCTTGGTGTTTCATTATGAGAATATCTCCATGCTCAAGTCGGCAGGCCTCGAAACACCTGGCGCCGTTCTTGGGAAGGGGAAATGAAAGAGGCTGGACTGGGATGGCACAACATCGTTCGGGAGGCCAAAAACCGCGCAACATGGAAAGAAATCGTCAGTGGCCTATGCTCCGCAGGGAGTGCAAAGGCTTAAGTCAAGTAAGTCAAGTCAAGTCGGCTATAGTCCGCGAGGGACTTGTTGCCGGCACCGCTATGGTAAACACCACTCGGTAGTGGGACGTGTATTGCCTTCTTTTTCCCTTCCCTCTTCGGATGAGAAGAGGAAAACACAGCGGCTGTCTGAAGTGTTGGCCTGTATTGCTTTTCTCACGTTGTACAGTTTTTCAGTGGTAGCCGCATAGCTTGCTTTTGCGTTAGCTAGTGGTTAGCGATAGCCGGGTTGAGCTAACTGTTAGCCAGTTAGCTGTTTAGCTACGACGTTAGCTGCTAGTTTTCGCTCGGCTGGGAACGTTAGCTTGATGCTATCAGTTAGCCTAGAGTTAGCTGTTAGCTTGTGCTACGACCATTGACATTAGCCGTGAGAATAGCAGGCCCTGGCACTCTGACTACGACATCATCTTTGACAGAAGATGTAGTCGGGCCTGCACCATGACAAGGCTCCGGCCATAGCTTCTTTTTGTTCCGCCAGCGAGAGGCCTTTCGTCAACGTGGAGACCTGTGTTGCGGCCTTTCGCCCTGCGTTCCTTGGTGCAGGTAAGATGTCCATTGGACATTACCCCACTCTTCCTTCCTTCCCCTCCCGAATGTTTTGTTAATAACGATGTTTTTTTCCAGGCAAAACATATGTTACTTCACAACATTTGGAGATACGACATGTGCTGTGTGTGAATTGTCTTGGTCGTTTGTGTAGCTTGGGTAGCGTTGGCCAAAGCTGTGTGTGGCCTGGTGTCAGTACCTGGCTACTCTATTTGCAGTTAGCCTATTTAGCTGATGTCGGCCATTGGCTCCTTGCTACTTTGTTTTCTCTGGTATAGACCCTCTTCTCTTTGGATTTAAGTGTTGATCTTTGTCCTTTTGGATCTATGTATATTCATGTTGCCTTTGTGAAGTTATCTTTTCCTTCTGTTTTGTTCTTCCATTAAAAGTTGAATATCCTTTAGGGGCTCATCTTTGCTTATCTCTCTCATACATGCTCTCTCTCTAACACACACACACACACACACAGACATGCTCTCTCTCTCTATCACACAAACACACATGCTCTCTCTCTCTCTCTCTCTTTCTAACACACAGACATGCTCTATATCTCTCTCTAACACACAAAATGACATGCTCTCTTTCTATATATTTCTCTCTCTTTCTAACACACATATACATGCTCTCTCTCTAACACACACACACACAAACAGACACAGTAGCGGCTGGTGCCGCTGGTGCCTTGTGGGTCGCAGTTCACGTTAGGAGGTCGAGTTGAAAATGTAATGCTCTGAGATGCTCTGGAGCAATCTCTCTCTCTGTCTCTCGGATCAATCAAATCAAATAATTAACACATGCATGTTGTCATTTTAAACAACTCACCATTCATTCATTATGCATCAGCAGCAGCTAAATTAATGTTATAGTTCACAACACAGCAGCGCGTTTTGAATCGCTAGCCTATTATCGTCTCAGCAAGCACAGTCAATACTTTTTTCCGTAGCCGCATTTCGCGGAGACAGCTGTGTATAGCGAGAGAGAGAGAGCGAGAGAGAGAGAGAGAGAGAGAGAGAGAGAGAGAGAGAGAGAGAGAGAGAGAGAGAGAGAGACTCACTGTTTAGTTGAAACGTCCAGGGCAGGAGGGCTTGTAAAGTGTATAATCCACTGTTGATGTATTCCAGACCACTGTCCACTGTGTCCAGACTGCATCCGCCATATAGCTTGTTAGCCAAGTGTTAGCTTGTTAGCACCACACAACACAAGTACATTTCTTTGTCCATTTCCGCGTCGAACAGACTGCAAACTACCTGGCGTTCTATCGCCATGCTCTAAGACAAACTCTAACTCTACCAACTTTGTGCCTAAGCTTAACCGTCTAAAGAACTTGCAGTCACGCTCTAAGACAAACAGCTGCATCTCACAACAACACAACTATCTCTCTACCACCAACCTAGGAATAAGCTAGAATTGGAACATTCGAAATTGGATTCGGCCAATCAGAGATCGTCTCCACGAAATTCTGCTACGGAAAAAAATACTGGCGTCGGCCAATCAGAGAGCGTCTCCGCGAAATGCGGCTACAGAAATTCTTGACGCTGCTGCCTAGACCGCTTCAAATCGCGCCCGGATTCCAACATAATAGTCATATTTCAACGCACAACGCGTTACGCACTGATTGGCTGCGACGGATACAGCGATCAAACCATGACGCGCACTCAGAGCGCTATCGCGTCTAGCCCGGGCCGAGAAATACAAAAAAAAAAAAAAAAAAAAAAAAGTGAGTCACTTCCTGTTCAAGAAAACAAGTATTTTTTATTTTATATAATAACGTTATATTGTGCATTGGAAACACAAACAACCTTAAAATGAGTAAATATTATTAATTTTAAACATGTTTATATTATTTATAGGGCTGTAAAACAAAAAACTAAAAAAGAATTTTTCTTGTTCTCTCATATAACCAGGGCAGGGCCTGAGGGGGGGGCGGCGCCAGAGCGCCCCTAGTGGCGAGCCGCCACTGAACAGACATGCTCTCTCTCTATCTCTCTCTCTCTGGCCTTGCTCTGGTGGAGGGTCAGGGGCATTGCCGGGTCTGTGCAGCGATAACACTGTATATTGACTGTAGAACGGGAGCTCTCTCTCGCTCTCTCTCTTGCTATATGTTGACTGTATCATGCCCAGCCTCGGGCAGCGTTATTATTTAAGAATATGTTGACTCTGTATGAAAAAAAAAAAAGAAAAAAATTATATTTTTTTCTTTTTTTCTTTTTTTACCTTTTATGGGGGGGGGGCCTCGCGTTTAAATCTTGCACAGGGCCTCACATTTCTCCCAGGTGGCCCTGGGCACAGATGCACTATAATAGAGAACTTTACAATGCATTCACACGCGCAGGAGAGGCTTTCTCGAGTATTCTTCTTTCGCCAGAGAAAAGGACGTATATATCCGCGGAAATATCCCTCTCGTCATAATATCCTCGTTTCCAGAATTTCATTGGCTACAAAAACGGTCAATAATTTTTACTGTCAGAAGTGACTGGTCCACCGGAGGTGGTAACTTTTTCTAAACTGACGCTCGTTGGCTGTTTGGTCTTATACCCCGAAATTGGAAGCATGCAATAGGCCAACTAGGGTGTCAATCAAACAGCAGCAATTTTTGCTTTCTATTGATCTGTTGGTTCATAGACAATAACATAGCGTGATGGTGACAGATAAAGGCATCCGATGGTTAATCACACTATAGCATGCAGACAAAGGTTTTAACCATCCACAACAGAAAATAGTGATCCTCGTGCATTACCAATATTTGATTCTTCTCTCAGACGGACGTGATGGAACTGTGGAGGTTTTGCAGTTGGAAAAGTGCCTCATCTAAATTTCACAACAGAGCATACAATTTCATTGAAATGAGTCTACAAATGTTTGAAACCTCGAAAAACACTAGCTACGGTGTTAAGTCAGGGCGAGGCCATAACAGCAACCCAGTATGCTATGTAAAATATAAATAAACCACAGTTTCACATGACAATGTCTTTAACCACTTAACTGGTAGTGGCCCGGGCCCTCTTGAGGACGATTTGTCCACCGGTGCGACACACGCCACTTTGGCAACCTCTAGCGGCTCGGGTGTGCATCTTTTTTAATACAATATATGGAATTAAAGCCCTATTTGTTGCCTGTCGATTGCCATTTCAGGCAGCTAAATCTGTTCAGCGTTTCTCGAGTTACATGCCGATATGTGAGGTGTGCGCCAAAGTACACGGCAGACCTTTTTTTCTTTTTTAATACCACCCCCAACTCCCGAGGCTCTAGCTCTGTCAATCATTTGGCGATCTCGAACATTATTAGACAGGGTTGTAACCAATTAGTGTGGCTTTCCAATGATACCCCACGTGTGTTAGGGTGGCGTCTAGGTTGGAACCTAAGAGCAGAACACAAGGCACAGGAGAATAAGGCGGTTTAGGGTGTTTAATTAGTACCAGGCATTGACAAGGCAGATAGTGAAATGTACAGAGGAAGGTCACTCCATGTGATCCCAAGCTAGTCAGGTGAAGCAACACTTGGACAAGGAGTGGCAGGAGTGCAGGCCTCATATCCAGGCTCGTGATGACGTGATGAGTCTCAGGTGTGTAGGATGACCGAGGTAGACAGTGTGAGGAAGAGGAGACAGGAAGCAGCCCATATAAGGGCGTGGAGACCTGGAGACCACCCGAATCAGGGATCTAGGTGAAAAGTCACAAGCGAAAACAGGAAGAGAAAAAAACTAAACGGTGAATGAATTGAAGTCAATAAGAATCTGAAACCTGGAGAGCTTCCCCCCCCAGTTTACCAAAATCGCTCCTAATCACTCATTTCTGAACAGATTTTTTATGAAATTTGGACATGTACTACATAAGACTTCAGGCTATGGATGGACCCAGGGTGTTTTCCAGCTCATACCAATTTCTTTGGATATATACTTTTGGATATTGCAACTACTACAGAAAAACGTGAGTAACAAGTTCAGACCTATGTTACTCTATTTCATTAGCACTAAAAGTACGTTTTTTCTTTATTGTATCAGAAACTTCAGAACGTTATCTTTCAAAAGAGACCAGGCTCATGCATGTGCTATAAGTATAAAGTATAAAGATCAGCTTTGCAAAAGAAGTATGCAGTCCTCAAGTTCAAGTTTAAAAATGGCCACTTTTCTGGGTGCCAGTTAAGAGGTATCACTGATGACTGTTACACGGGACAACTCTAATGGCCACCTTGAATTGGGTTAAAGGAACATGACAACAATATGGGAAATGCACTTACAGTCTTCTTCAGAGTCAAACAAGAAGATAGATATACATTTTCTCTCTGTGCGTTCAGTATAAAGCAATCCGGCTCAAATCAACATTTTATTTTATACAAGTACAATGTGCAGTGAAATGCTTGTTGCTGAGTCTATTAAGTGTGCTTCTATACAATAGATAAAGTAAGAGTAAAAAAGTTAACAAAAAGATTAAGATAGTTTAAGATAAGATCATTTATTTTAATTATTTTAATAAGATATTTCTTTATTGATCCCCTCTGGGAAGTTCGGGTTTAAGTTATTTGTTACAGTAAATAACTATGAATGTCACCTACTTGACTCTATATACAGTACAACGGGACTGGGGCAAAGTGTCCTAACCTATTTGGGCCCAACAGGGACAATGTGTTGCAAAGGTCTTCAGAAGAAAGGTAGACAATGGAACAAAACACATTCTCAGTGTCTGCTAAATCTTTCATCGGGCTAATCTTTTACACAGAGGTGACAGCCAATGACAGGACCTGTCACTTTGTTGTTCCACTACTTGCGACAGTTGCAGAGATTAAATGACTAATGGGAAGCTGTTTGAGGATTGGTTTTCTTTGTGTCTGCAATAATTATGTTATGTCATTGCAGTTAGTTACAGTGTAGGACCTTGCCTGTTTTACATAATAGTAAAAACCAGCTTATTCGCCTGGGGTAAATCATCAGCAATGTTTCAAGTTACACGTTTGTGAGAACTGCAGAGAGCTGGTCCTGCAACACTGGAATAGTAGCACCCCAGTCTGCAGTTGCTTTTAATTGTTATATATATATTTATTTATATATTTTTTTTATTATTATGTGTATTTATTACCGTGTGTGCTTTATTATGTACTGTATTATGTACTGAGTCAAATGGCACCAAAGACACTGACTGCACTTCCCTGGGTCAGTTACTCAGGAAATGTAATTAGTTACTTATTACTGATTACGCCTTTAAAAAGTAATCAAAATTACTTTACTGATTACTTTGTATCAAAGCAATTAGTTACGTTACTAGTTATATTACTTGTTACTTTCTAAATGTAATCTAACATTATAGGGGGACAAAAAGAAACACATTGTATGCTGGCAACGATATAATGCAGTAATGCAGCATCACTTAGTAACTGTAATATGATTATTATTTTGGAAATTGCAAAGCATTAATTTACTTGTTACTGGGAAAGTAATCAAATTACTTAGTAACATGTTATTGCCAACACTGGTCCTCAGCAATACACCAAAAACGCCAAATGTGAAGTTGATCGGAATGTGTGTGTGTGTGCGTGTGTGTGTTTGTACGTATGTGTGTGTACATGTGACGTGCCATCATGCTGGTTTCCCCCTGAATTTGTGTCACAGGTTGACAGCTCCGACCGTGCGTACATGACATTCTAAATTCTGTGCGTAGGAGATTCTTAGAGATCCGACCACGAAACCGAGTTCGCAAATAGAAAGTTCCAATCACTATTGTGAAGGTATAAGATAAAATACAAGATGTCACGTCCATATCCCACACACCAGAGCGGGGCGGCAGAGAGGGAATGGCACACCCTTTTCGAAATAGCTAGGTGTAAGCTAGCAGATAGTAACCTACCTAAGAGCCTGTAACAGCGCTGACAGGAAAGAAGTGTAATCTAGCCAGAATGCACCGATTTGGATCAGTATGTTATGTGTACCTGCAGGACAGGAGAAGTGTTATGTGTGCCTGCAGGACAGGGGAAAACCCAAGTCCAAGGATGTAAAAGGATTTTTCATAGGACACAACAGAGGAAGTCCTGCTCTCCTAATTTATCATCCCGGTAAAGGGATAGTGCTGAAACGGCAACCTGTGAGAGCGAGGACACAGACAGAGGAGCCAGAGCTGGACTTCAGAGCAAGGTGTGTAAAAATAGAAACACATCACCCCAGTGTACTTAGTACAGTTGCGCAGACAGACAGTCAGCAACCCCCAGAGGGCGATGACGAGAAGCACCTGAGGGTGACGTCAAGTGCCTCAAGCAGTGGGAGGTATTCCACAAGGGAACACAGACCCCCAGAACGTCTGACAGGCTATGCCAGAGAGTAACGAGGAGGACAATACACCTATCCCCGTTGAGCACTACTACAGGGTAGTCAGTGGGGTAGATCCGACCTTTAAAGAGGCCACAATGTCCCCCGAAGAGGGCATGCATACAGTGGGAGGGAAAAATGGATGTATTCAACCAAGTTACTAGAAGGCAGGCAGTCAGTGGGAGGGAGATGGGGGGGTATTCAACCCAGGAAGGTATTGAAGACCACGGTAAATACAAAGTATGGTTCATAGAAAATTGATTGAATGCTGAAGAATTGAGCCATATATTTGGTCCCACGTTTAAGTACAGAGGTGGATGAGTTACCAGGTTTAAAATGCTGAAATGGATCATATGTTTAACCCCATGTTTAAGTACAAAGGTGGGTGGTTTACAATGTTAAAGTACAGAGGTGATCTATGTTTAAAAATACAGAATTGGAGGATTTGATCATCGCTCCAGACCAGAAAAGAAAGACCTAGGCAGGTTAAACCATTTTATAGGTATGGACTTCGAACAGTCTGTCAATTGTATAAAAATATCCCAGAAGAGATATGGGGGAGAAGGTCCTGAGATGTTTTTTTTGTTTGACTGAAGTGAGAAATGTATAGATAAACTGTGGGTAACTTCATTCTGTTGAACAGCCTGTACTCGCCCTGACCTATGTTCTGTAGTGAGTAAGGATGTCATAATATAATTTTTGTTGATCCCACAGAGAATCATTGAACTACGTCAAAATATGTTTTTCCGTTATCCCAGAGGTGCTGCAGACGGACAGCAAGGGCTTAAAGGCTTAGAGCCTACAGGGATACTATCAGCCTGTGAAGCTGAGTATATATCTCTAGCTATGACAATAAAAATGTGTTTATCTAGAGCTACTGCTCGAAGTGATGAAGATAAGGTTATGAATGCATTGTTCAAGATGTAGTAGGTAATTGAAATATATCCTCTCTACCAAATATGGTGTTTTTGTAGAATGGGCGTTCTGTCTAAACCGTTTAAAATGATGAACATTGTGTATATATGGAGACTGTTGTTTATAAGGACAACCAGGGGACCATTGTGATTATTAGGAACCTGAGGTGTCAATATAGATGTAAACATGTCATTATAAATAATATCATCTCATCAGGTATGCCATCAGATAAGAAAGAATGACACCGGTTTACTGTCCAACGGACAACAGAGTAATAGATACTGTGAAGGAACCTGTTTTCAAATGAAAACTGATGTGATTTGCAAGGGTCATGTTTAATGTGAAGGTATTGGATGTCATACCCTATGAATGTTTTTGAGTTTATATATATATTATTTCCTTTGTTAAAAATGTTTTTCCCAGAAGTCAGCCAGTACACTAAAAAGTGGGAGTGTTGAGATAAGAGACTCTGTATGGGATTGTTAGTAACTGTCCAACTGTACATATGACTGTTTACACTAGTAACTGTTTACCTGTGTAGACAATTGTCTCCCTCAGTGATTGCCTTGGTGCATATATATCTGTCCCCACTGGAGGGCGCTCTGGGCGTAGCCACGCAGGTATTCTACCTTAGGGCGACTATAAAAGAGGTGGTGCCCGCCCCTATCGTTCTCTCTTGAGTGTTGTACAACTACTGCTTATGTGTGAATAAAAGAAGCCACGCCAGTTCAGGCACAAGATAGAAACCATGCCTCTTGACCACATTATTGACGCCCTGAAGTGAGTTCTGCTAACACTGTTGCACTCAAGTTCGACACTGTTTGACGAACATTGTTACTTAGCCTTCCTGCTGACTTGTTGTACAGAACTTGTAAGTCACTTTGGATAAACGCGTCAGCTAAATGACTAAATGTGAATTTAATGTTCAGCATCTTTAAACTCCTGTGTGGTATTTTGTTTTTCCAGTTTTAAAGTTATAGATTCATTCAAACCTTTATTTATTGTCGAAAAGACAATTGAGGTCACCCTCATGTTCAATGTCGTCGAGACTTTACATACATTTCAATGAACACATTTCTACAATATAACAATAATAAATATTAATAACTATCTATAATATAGTACTTTTCACACATGTGAGTGCCCCACAGCAATTAGTATAAAATGAACATAGGCATACAATCAGCACCCCCCCCCCCCCCCGGAACAGCCAGTCCCCCAAACACCCTATACATCAATCCCAACCACAATAGATGTCTTAAAGCTCCTGCGATTATTGATAAATACCCCTCTGTCCATACTGCAATCATACATGTTGGAGCCAATGATGTCATGGCAAGACAATCTGTCAACCTTCAATCAGATTTTGAGTATCTGATAATAATTGTTGAGATAATGGGCCTGGCCCCATTCCATCTCTGGGACATGGGCATGGCTCAGAATGTCGTCTTTGTTCAGTCAATTCAATAATTTGAATACAGTATATGCTTATTAGTATAGTATATTATCGGCTCAAACAAGGGACTAAACACGTTTCGCAATTATGCCACAACAATGTGGAACGCCCTACCCAAAGCTGTAAAGGAATGTGAATCCCTGCCCACATTGAAAACCGCTCTAAAAGAGCACCTACGGGAGGCTGCAATTCGAAACTGGCCACCGTAAATGCCCAAAACCCCCACCCCCTCCTAATAGACAGTCTCCTCCCCACCGCATGTATATATTCCCTCCCCGCCGTATGTATATTTCTCTCCCACCCACCCACCCCCTCCGAATGTACAGTCCCCTCCCCTCAAGTCATATGTATATACTCTGTCAGGATCTAGGGGTAACAGTACTGTATATTTGAATACCGTTTATGTCACAAATGTATCAGTACTAAATACCTATATGTCCCTATGCCATAAATGTCATGTATGTTGTGTATGTCATAAATGTCTATATGAATTGAAAATGGGGGACCCTGATGGAAACAAGACAAACGTCTTTCTCTGGTCTGCATCCCCTTAACAATTGTATGTATTGAGCCGTACTGTATTGTACCCATTCTGCAATCTGTTAAATAAAGTTTTCATTCATTCATTCATTCATTCATTCATTCATTCATTCATTCATTCATTCATTCATCATTGATTTGGGAATTTTTGTCTGGATAATGAGCATATTCGAGTATTTGATTAATTGATTGATTGATTGATTGATTGATTGATTGATTGAATACTTTATTTTGACACAAATCGTAGGACAAAAACATTTTAAAAGACAAGACAATAACAGTGTCAACAACGAGTATAAACAATATCTGTGTCCATTGCATTATCTGTGCTTTCACAAATTCATATTAGAATTTGGGCTCATCCCTAATAGCTAGTATGATGAAAAGCAGGGATTGTGCTTTGTTAAGAAGCAGATTACAACTAGGGTTCCAAAAATCTGAACTATCCCTAATATAGAACTACTATATTATGTGATTTCATCCTGCTGTGCTGTTATAGCATAGCAATTATAGTACTGTAAATCATATGCATTGTAGTGTATGAATACAGCATATGATGGGGATCATTCTAGCAATAATTGGCTTTACATCTAATTTTATTTATAAATTAATAAAGATTTTGTTTTCTGTGTAAATTATTGGCAGTTGTCAGCTTGATTCTTCAAGGTTCCAACAAGGTTCACACACGATTCACATACTTCTGTAATTTAATAGTTTTGTTTAATACTGCTTAGTAATTCCATGCACTACACGTTTCATTATGAGAATGCTTTCTGCTTCCAATGATGGTGTTGTTTTGTGACTTGGATGATAATGAAAAATGTCAATGATGTGAATACATGTCAAACTCACTGGAGCCCATGTTTAGGATCTTGTTCTAACATAGAGCTTTGACATGCTTCTGTGACCATGTTGCCAATGTTCTGCAAGATCACTAGAAATATCTTATGTTGTTTACATTTTCTCTTTATAGAACCGAAAACCAATATGAGATCAAAGCTGAATCAACACACATCAGACAAAGTGTATTTGAGGGGCACAGGATGCAGCCATAGGTGCAGGTCAGATCCTGGGACTTTGGGAGAACAAGTTTACCTGGTTATCGATCATCTTTGAGAGATGGCGCTGCTCCGACCGGCTGCCTTTCTGTTCGCTCCGTCGAGACTGTGTTTACTTTTGTTAATATTTATAGTTTTTAGAGTTTTGTTCGTACCAACTGTTGGTGCATTTAATGTATATGACCGTCAGTCACTCATAGACATTGGATTACGGGAAACTTACCAACTGGATTACTCACTGGACCAGATCCTTTGTTCCCAGAGCCCAGGAAAAGACGACGAGGAAAGAGGGCTGGGATCCGTAACAGGCTGAGATCCAGACGCCACCGTACACCACTGCCCAGTATATTGCTAGCCAATGTACAATCAATTGACAATAAACTGGATGACATCCGAGCAAGGATTCAATATCAAAGAGACGTTAGGGACTGCAACGTCCTCTGCTTCACCGAGACATGGCTAACACCGGACGTCCCAGATCACGCAATTCAACCAGCGGATCACTTCTTTATCCATCGCAAGGATCGGTCATCAGAGTCCAGTAAACAACGTGGAGGAGGTATTGCCTTCATGTTTAACAAAAATTGGAGCGATCCAACTAACGTGAAGGAATTATCCAACCACTGCTCCCCAGAACTGGAATATATAACCATCAAGTGTCGTCCTTTCTTCCTCCCGAGGGAGTTAACGGCGATCGTCCTGATCGGAGTGTATATTCCACCGCAAGCCAGCAACAAGGTTGCGCTCTCCAGACTACACGACGAGGTAAATAGAATACAAGTGGCTAACGTTAACGCCACCATTGTGGTGCTGGGAGATTTCAATAGCGCCAATCTGAGAAAGGTATTGCCTGACTTCTATCAGCATGTGACTTGCAACACCAGAGGCGGTAACATCCTAGATCACTGTTACACGCAATTTAAAGGTGGCTACAAGGCTCATTCTGATAGTGGCTTTGGTAAATCAGATCACACGTCCATTTTTCTTTCACCAAAGTACAAACAGAGAATTAAAAGTACTCCCGTAGTCTCGCGAGAGGTGCAGAAATGGGATTTGACGTCAGAGGAGACGATCCGGTCAGTGTTTCACTACACAGATTGGAATGTGTTCCGCGACACAGATAACATTAATGTCTACACGGAGACAGTGCTGGACTATGTTTGTACTAGGGTGAAAGAAACAATCCCCACTACCAAAATGAAAGTTTACCCAAATCAAAAACCCTGGGTAGACAAATCCGTCCGTGAAGCTCTGAGAGAGCGCACCAAAGCATACAACGACGGCCTAGTGGCAGGCAACATGAATGACCACAAGGTGGCGCGATACAACGTAAGGAGGACAGTGTCAGAGGCCAAACGGCGCTACAGGGATAAAATTGAACTCCAATTTGAACAAGCTGACTCTAGAGCTATGTGGCAGGGGCTCAAAACGATGACAGACTACAAAGGCGCCTCCCTCAAACTGAACAGTGACATCTCCTTAGCAAATGACCTCAATACCTTCTATGCGAGGTTTGATGCTGGTAATAACAACACCAGCTCACAAGCCTCGGCAATGGGGGGGGGGGGGTCGGCTGCTGATGGAGGCGCAGTGTTCAGGGTAACAGAGCATGAGGTGAGGCGGACCTTTAAAAAAGTGAATATCAGGAAGGCAGCAGGTCCGGACGGCATCCCCGGCCGCGTCCTAAAAGTCTGTGCCGACCAACTGGCCCCAGTATTCACTGACATATTTAACCTGTCCTTAGAACAGGCTGTCATCCCCACCTGCCTGAAGAAGTCCACTATTATCCCTGTACCCAAAAAATCCAAGCCTGCTTGCCTCAACGACTACCGCCCTGTAGCTCTCACCTCCATAGCCATGAAGTGCTTTGAGAAGCTAGTAAAGGGCTACATCTGCTCCTCCCTCCCCATCAACATGGACCCCCTGCAATTTGCATACCGCCCCAACAGGTCCACGGAGGACGCCATATCCCATGTGCTGCACACAGCAGCATCACACCTGGACAAGAGGCAGGGGAACTATGTGAGAATGCTATTCATCGACTACAGCTCGGCATTCAATACCATAGTCCCCTCCATACTCATAGCCAAGCTCAGGGACCTGGGCTTGGGCTATGACCTCTGCCAGTGGGTCTTGGACTTCCTGACTGGCAGACCCCAGGTGGTGAGAGCAGGCAACTGCACCTCCTCATCCATCACCCTCAACATAGGGGCCCCCCAGGGCTGTGTTCTGAGTCCCCTCCTCTACTCCCTGTACACACACGACTGTGTGGCTCAGCGGAGTAGCAATACAATCGTCAAATTTGCTGATGACACAGTGGTGGTGGGCCTGATCTCTGCCAACGACGAGAGGGCCTACCTGGAAGAGGTCAAGGTCCTGGCGGGATGGTGCCAGGAAAACAGCCTCTCCCTGAACGTCAGCAAAACAAAGGAGATGATTGTGGACTTAAGGAGGTCGGGGGTCAAGAACTACAGCCCCCTCAGCATCGACGGGGCACCGGTTGAGAGAGTCAACAGCTTCAAGTACCTCGGAGCCTACATATCCGAGGACTTGACATGGACCACACACATTGACAGTGTTGTGAAGAAGGCACGACAACGCCTCTACTTCCTCAGGCGCCTAAGGAAGTTCCAAGTCAGCCAGAAGATCCTTAAGAACTTCTACTCATGTACAATAGAGAGCATCTTGACCGGCAACATCACCTCCTGGTTTGGGAATAGCACTGCACAAGACCGAAGCAGACTACAAAGAGTGACACGTTCAGCCGAACGCACAATTGGAGGGGGGCTCCCCACCCTCCAGAACATTTACTACAAGCGTTGCAAGGGCAAGGCTAAGAGAATCATTAAAGACTCCAGTCACCCGAACAACTGCCTCTTTGAACTGCTGCGGTCAGGCAAGCGATACCGGAGTCTCAAGGCGAGCACAGAAAGACTCAGAAGAAGCTTCTATCCCCAGGCCATCAGGCTGCTAAACGAACAATGAATGAACACTACACAACAACAACCACCAAACGCACATAGCACACACATCCACACGCACACACCCACTTTAAACAAACACACTGTAGCACCCACTCCACACACTTTATAGCACACACCCACTTTAAACAAACACACTGTAGCACCCACTCCCCACACTTTATATTTATATTTATGGATGAAGGATTGCACTACAACTCGTACACCTTACTGTAAATTGTACCTAAAATTGTACCTCATCCCATTTCTGCTTTGCACTAGATAGTACTGTACATTAGTACACTGCATAGTATTGTGTATTGTATATTATATGGTAACTCAGAACATTGTACATATGTCTATACCGAACACTGTGACCTCATTTTCTTCTTCTAAATTCATGCTATATTATGTTATTATGTTATTTGATACTATCTTGTCTAGCACAGTCTCTGGAGCGTAACAGTAAGAAGCATTTTGTATGAAAGTATTCTGTACTTCTGTATGACAACTATTAAAGAACTTGAACTTGAACTTGAACTTACCTACACATAGGTGATCGTAGCTATGTTTCACCTGTTTCAATTTAAATGGGCCCCGCCCGCCTGTTTTTCCTTCAACGTATCAAATGATAAATCCTAATCCTGGCATTACAAGTGTAATGAATGTGTCTGTGAACAGATATCACAATCAATACAGACATTCAACAGGACTTTCTGATATGTTCCCTGGCAGGACGAACACTAGGGGGTGCTGCGGGATAATCAGACTGGTGGTCAGAATAACGACGTCCGGTGTACAGGTGGAAGACACGAAGAAGCCAGGAACACGCCCTCTCTCTGCGCTGACCGTGGACGAGAGCAGGTGTGCGATAGCGAGCTCCCGCGAGCATCAAGCTAACGGCTAATAAAGTGGCCCAGTGACTAAGTGTAACGCTGTGTATAGTGTATAAGTGTATAGTGTAAAGTGTATAGTATTGAGACCTTCGCGCCAGCGAGGAGAACGGTCAAATGACCCACGTGAGAGGACGAGAAGACTCTGTGAATTAGAAGTCTAGGTCGTGAGCTCAGGTAGCCGCACCGGCTATTAGGTAACGTTCACCGTGAGTTAGCCTGTTAGCTCAGCTCGTTGCGCGCCCCAAGCTACCCGTGGAAGGAGGACGATTCAACCCAAGGCTTCTACTGGACGCTTCCAGCAGACCAGCAGACCACCTACTGACTACCCACATCATCCCGGCCGGGGTGAACAAGGTGACGGTTTACAGAGACCCCTTTTATCGCCGGAGGAGCACCCACTTCATGCTACAGTACATGCGTGCTAAAGCCAGCCATGGCTAGACTGTGTAACGTGAACTTGCCATTGTTAGTTAGCGCCGTGACGGTGAACTTTGCTAGGCACGCGTGTTCATTAAAGGGACAACCCGTGCTTTCTCCTGGTCTCTGGAATACAGCCTTTTATTTGCTCAGGCTCTCAAGCGAGTGAAAGGGCCATTGTGTTTGCGGCCACAACGTACCAAAGCTACGACCCGGCACTCCAACAGGGTTTTCTTTATTCTTTTCTTTCTTCTTTTATTTTGGTAGTAACTTTAATGTGCCGGCTTAGTATAGGTGTGGGCCAGGGGCGGAGCTAGGGGGTGGCTACCTGGGCTCAAGCCCCGGATGTATTCTTAAAAGCCCCGAATCTATTTAAAAAAAAATAAAAAAATAAATAAAAAAAAGATTTTTTTTAATTTTTTTTACAATTCATCATTGTTACATGAAAATATGTTTGCACCAGATTTAGCAGAAGCTAATTTCCATCTGTGGTCTATCCAGGGACGCGGGAAGGGGGGGTGCGGGGGGTGCTGCAGCAAATTTTTTTTATGACAGTATTTATATATTTGTATATACTGTAACTGTATAACTGTAACACTGTATATTATAAGTTTATCCTGCTCAAAGCACGTCACCATTTTAATATTGTGTGTATTGAGCCGTACTGTATTGTAGCCATTCTCCAATCTGTTAAATAAAGTTTTCATTCATTCATTACACTACTGTATGTACACAATCATACGTGTAAAACCGAGTAGATTTTCGAGTGATGACAGACTGTCACAGACTGATTGAATGACAGGTGAAACAACTAATTGTATTCACCTCCTGTCTCCCGCCCTTCCCACGCGCCACGAACCACTGAGCTACTGTGATACAGTGCTTGCGCAGTCAGTCGATTTGAGCTAGTAGTCAGACTTTGCTAGCACAGAATGTCTCACTCGCAGAAAAGAAAAATATCAGATTTATTTTCGAAACGTCCCGCCGGTCCCAGTGACAGTCCCACTAAATCTGATAAACGTCAGAGAGAGACAGAGACGACAGGTTCAGCCTCAGCATCAGGTATTGAAGAGTTATATATCAAATGCAAAGTAAATTTCTCTGGGGGGGATTATTATAGGCTAGCATGTGTCAATGATTAGCAGTTTTTCGTAAGGATCCCGCCTCCACCAATCACATGCGGCTCCCTTTGTGTGTGTGTGAGAGCAAGAGAGAGAGAGAGAGAGATAGTTCTCCAACTTGTGTGAGTTGCAGTGATCTCCTGGTTGTTCCCCACCTAGGTTATCTAACTATTGCGCTGGTGCAAATAGAAACACTGGCCTGGCCTGCTTCTAAGTTCAGTGGCCTGACAAAAAAAAAAAAAAAATTATCTGGCGACCCCACAGCACCCCCTGCCGTTTTATAGTTCCCGCGTGCCTGGGTCTATCCAGCTGCTATAACTGTATTTGAGTGAGTTAAGTCTTGGTGTTATGGTAGACTCAGACCTAAGCTTTAAATCACAATCAACAAGTTGACAAAAACTTAATTCTTCCACCTTAGAAACATAGCTAAAGTACGGCCATTTATAAATCAAAAGGACGCTGAAAACCAGATCCATGCCTTTATCTCAAGCCAACTCGACTACTGTAATGCACTCCTTACCGTCCTCCCGAAAAAATAGGATGATAACTATTTTATTGCAATGCACTATTGCATTATTTTATTCTATTTTACTAACTATTTTATTGCACTGCACTATTTTACTTTGTATCAGTGAATCATAGACGCCTGGCCATAAGAGCATTCGGAGCATCTCTGCTCTCCCACTATTGAACTTGGAGGAGCAAAGGTATGATCTTGCTCCACCACTTTTTGATTATATGAAAAATATGATATATCCCCCCCCAATATATAAATCTAACCATAACTACGTTATGGTTAACTGAGTTTTATAGTGAAAAGAGCAGCTTTATTGGTCAAGATTGAAGGCTCTATATTGCAGGAAATTGCACGTACAGGTTCATTAAATTCAAAAAAATTCTGTTGTGGAGGGGGTCGTGCCTGAGCCCCTCCAAACCACCCCTTGCCTGCCAAAAAAAATAAAAAAATAAAAAAAATTTAAGAAAAAAAAAAAGGGGGGGGGGCCATCTGGGCTAAGTCCCGGATCTCCTACAATCCTAAATCCGCCCCTGGTGTGGGCCCACGTGGTATGTACACGTTCTAGGTAGGGATGCTCGATATTGGCTTTTTTACCGATACCGATATACCGATATTGTCCAACTCTTAATTTCCGATACCGATATATGCAGGGTTCCCCCCCCCCCCCAAAAACGGAATAATTTCAGGTAATTAACATTACATATGTCTTGTTGTGGAATTAACACAACATTATGCATAGTTTTGACAATAAATAAAATCTGAATTTGTTCTTACTTGCTTGCCTGGCTAAATAAAGGTTATAGAAATGTAAAAAAATAATAATAATAATATATATATATTTTTTGAAAACCGATAGATATTTTCCGATATCACATTTTAATGCCAATATCGGCCGATAATACCGGTAGGCCGATAATATCGGACATCCCTAGTTCTAGGTTACCCGCGGGGTTGAACCGTGATTTGTACCCGTTCTGCATTGTGCTGCTGCAGCACCTCCTTAAAGGGAACGTGCACCATTTAATAATAATTGTAATAACATGTTTCTGTGACTGCTCAATTCCCAATTTAAGTAAAGTGAGACTGATAATTGGATTCGCTGTGTGCGTGTGGTTTTATGGCGTCGTACTGTCTAACTACTTTTAATACCCTGTATTTCACCCAGCAGGGTAGGTGTTAATTTCAGGTCTCTCCACAGAGAAAGGTATGGTACTGCTTTGGGGAGAATTACACCAACCACTACTTCCACCGGGTGTGAGGGGGTGTGGAGCATACTAGGGGAGTGTGGGTGATTAGGGTTTACTGAGTATTGCCCTTAAGAGGCGGGAATGACCAGTACACCAGTCCTAGGTCAGAAAATCCTAAGGCCCTATAGGTCACCTTTGCTAACCTTAAGCCTAGTACCTCAACACTGCAGTCAGGGACCCGGCTGGACTTAGCTCTGCCGGGTGC
This sequence comes from Notolepis coatsorum, assembly GCF_963971535.1. Lineage (NCBI taxonomy): Eukaryota > Metazoa > Chordata > Actinopteri > Aulopiformes > Paralepididae > Notolepis > Notolepis coatsorum. The sequence continues at coordinate 128,780,078 of NC_140166.1, read as the reverse complement.
CTACTATCCGGTGCCAGTAGCATATCCCAAGTAGGGATAATCCACCCTTCTACATTTGGCATCACGAACAGGATCAAAATCCAAACCAAATTCCTTTAAGCGACCTGTCGAGAGACCAGAAATGGCCGAAGAACAAACCCGCGCCGCGGAGGAAATGGCGGCGAAATACGAGGCGCTCCAGGAGAAGTATGCGGAGCAGGCGGTGCGCCTAGAGCAACTGAGTACCCAACAGACTTCACCCGAGGTGAAGGAAGAGGGGGCGGATCCCATGAGGGACTTGACCGAACATATGGAGGCCCTGCAAGGCAGATACCTTGACCAAGCGGGCCATATGGACCGACAGACGGTGCTCATGGAGCAGTCCCGGACGGACCAGAGAGAAGCACTGTCCTTGGTCCAAGCCGTCCTCAAGAGAAGCCCCAGCGTGCCCCAAGTGACCCCCCCGACTGTGTATGTCCAACGGGACCGAAAGTGCAGCGAGTTCGGTGGGGGAAAAGAGAGGGGAGAGCTGTCGGTTGAGGATTGGATCCGGGCGATGAAGTCCCACTTCCTGACCAGCAGAGTGCCAGCCGAAAACCAAGTGGAGGTCGTAAAACTACACCTGAAGGGCGAGGCCAAGCATACGGTGAGGTTCATGTTGGAAGAGGATCACCAGCAACCGGAAGCCCTGTTCCAAGTGCTAGAAGCGACCGATGGAGACAAAGCCCCAGTCAGCGTCCGTCTGGGGGAGTTTTATGACCGCAAACAAGCAGCTGGCGAGACCGTGAGGCAATACGCCTACGACCTACAAGAGATGCTTCGGCATCTGAAGAGGCGGGCGTCCGACCGGGTTCCGGACACCGCCACCTTACTGCGGGAGCAGTTTGTCCTGGGCTTAAGAGATGATGCGCTGCGACGAGAGATGAAAAGATACTCAAGGGAGAGGGGGACGCTGCCGTTTATCGAACTGATGCTGGCCGCAATTGACTGGTCTGAGGAAGAAGAGGCCCTGTCCACCGCTAAGAGTCCTGCCAGGGGCGCGGTGTGCGCCGCCGCCGCGGAGGAGCCCGGACCCTCCCTTAGTGTACCCGCACTACAGGAATCCATTCGACAACTGGTTGCTGGCCAGGAGCAGTTACTCCGGCCCCTGCAGCAAGAGAGGGACTCGCCCCGAGGAGGCTCCGCTGGACGCGGACGGCGAGAAGACTTGCCCCCTACCCCGCGTAGACTACCCCGCCGGAGCGAGGATGGGAGACTGATCTGTTACGCCTGTCAACAGCCGGGACATATCAGTCGAGAATGTCCATTCCAGACCGGCGGACCACGCCCAGCCCACGCCATCGCGCCCGAGCGACCGGGTCCACAGGGCCCGTCCACTCGAACCCGAGGCATGGTCGACGCCGTAGTAGGCGGAGCGGCCAACTCAGCAGCGGCGAGCCTACAGACCGAAGATGTATATGGGGGTTGCTACACCCTAGATGTTCAAATAGACGGCGTCAAGACTTGCTGTCTCCTAGACACCGGGTCCGAGGTGACCACCATGACGGAAACACACTTCAAGCAGCAATTTAAGAGAGAGAGACTGTCCTCCGCCACTTGGGTCACCCTGACGGCTGCTAACGGCCTAGAGATACCAGTGGTTGGTTGCCTCTTCGCAGACGTGGAATGTCTGGGGATGAAGTTCCCCGGGAAGTGTGTGTTCGTAGTGAGGGACGACCCTAACTGCAGCGCAGCGAGAAACGCACCCTGGCCTTCTGGGGATGAAGACGCTCTTCGCCGGAGTAGATGGGATACGCAGAACGAGCCGTCACCGCTCCGACACCGGAAGCGCCGCCCTGCGCCACGTCGTCGCTGCAGTCGCCCAAGAGGAACAGGGCTGCAACGACCTGGGAAAAATGGGATACGTGAAGGTGGCCGGCAGAGACCCGGTAGTCATTCCCCCACACAGTGAGGTGATCGTCCAAGGCCGCTGTGGGACTTCGGCGAAGATACAATGCCCAGTAATGCTGGAGGGAACTCCAACCTACCGCCCGGCCTACTGGTGGCCAATGTGGTGACCCACGCCACGAATGGGAGGGTACCCGTGCAGCTGTTAAACCCTACGGACACAGCTATCGTACTCCTGCCCCGGTCCAGACTGGCGGAACTATACCGCCCTCGCCAAGTGCTGCCTAAGGAGAGGGTGGTCGTGGAGGAAGTGGCCGGAGGATTGAGGGTAACGGCCATTGGCGCCGGAGACACCGTGGGCCCCGTGACCCCCGACGGGAAGACCAGACGATTATCGGTACCCGTACAAGCGAACCTCCAGGACCTCACCCAGGGGCAAGTGAACCGACTGAACCAGGTGTTGGAGAAACACAAGGCTGTGTTCTCCGTAGACAACGGAGTTTATGGTTACACTACCACGATCACCCACTACATCCCCACTGGAGACGCACCCCCCATCAAACAGAGGCACCGTAGGATACCTCCCCACATCTTCCAAGAGGTGAAACAACACGTGGCGTTCTAGTGGAGAGCTGTAGCCCATGGGCATCACCGGCGGTGATAGTGATCAAGAAGGACGGCTCCGTGTGGTTCTGTTGTGACTACCGTCAACTGAACAATGCGACGCACCGAGATGCTTACCCTCTACCCCGAATAGAGGAATCCCTAGACACCCTCGGACAGGCTATGGTCTTCTCATCACTCGACCTCACGGCCGGCTACTTCCAAGTGGCAGTGAAGGAGGAAGATCAGGAGAAGACTGCCGTCACTATGCCCTTCGGCCTCTACCAGTGGACCTGCATGCCATTCGGGCTGTGTAATGCGCCGGCGAAGTTCCAGCGGTTGATGACCGCGGTTCTAGGAGACCTGGCCTTCGACGTTCTGTTGGTCTATCTGGATGACGTGTTGGTGTTCTCTAGCGACTTCGAGAGCCACTGTCAGAAGCTAGACCTGGTGTTCGGACGCCTCCGCGAACACGGCCTTAAGCTCAAGCCCCGGAAATGTTTCCTCTTCAAGGCGGAGGTAAAGTTTCTGGGACACATCGTTTCTGCGGCCGGGGTTCAAGTCGACACAGACAAAGTAAGGGCCCTGGAAGACTGGCCGGTGCCACGTTCGGCGAAAGAGGTGAGACAAGTGATCGGATTCATGTCCTACTACCGGCAGTTCATACCCCACTTCGCCCAGGTAGCACAACCACTACATACCCTCATGGGGAAAGAAAAGAAAGGGTTTGCCAAGGGCCGGCCCGAGCCCTTCCAGTGGACTCCGGGCTGCCAGGAGGCCTTCAATCATTTACGGGGGTGTCTAATGGCGCCACCCGTGTTAGCGTACCCGGATCTCCGACTCCCCTTCGTGGTAACCACAGACGGAAGCTACCTGGGGTTGGGGGCCGTGCTGAGTCAGAAACAGGAAGGTGTGGAGCGTGTCATCGCTTTCGCGAGTCGGGGCCTGCGAGAGTCCGAAAGGAATGACCGTAACTACAGCGCATTCAAGCTGGAGCTTCTCGCCCTGAAGTGGGCGATCACAGAGAAATTCCGGGACCTCCTGCTCTACTCCCAATTCACCGTGGTCACCGACGACAACCCTTTGCCGGATGTCCCAGCGATCGTCGCAAGGCAGACGGACGAGGTGGGCCCGAGGGAGGGCTTCCTAGTGATCCCGGCGGAAGCAGTCCATGCTCGCCTGGGCCCCGAGGAGCGGACCGATCCGTCGGCGGTTCCGGCGGTCGTCGCAAGGCAAATAATGGCCCAGAAGGGAAACAGCGGATATAGCTGGGACGAGTTACGGCGGGCAGTGGCCAGCGGGACCCCGCCTACCAAAGCACTGTTGCAAGAAGTAAACCCATGCCTACGCAAGTTATATGGACAGTGGGAGCGTTTCCGTTTGCGCAACGAGGTACTGTTTCGGCGCGTTAGTGACCCCCGAGATGAGGAAGAGGTCCTGCAACTGGTGGTGCAGACGACACTGCGGCGTCACATATATGAGACCCAACATGATCATGGGGGACACTTTGGCAGACGTGGGACCATAGACCTGATGAGACGAAGTTACTTCTGGATAGGGATGGCAGCGGAGGTGAACGGTGTGCGTTAGCCCGGGACGTGTTCCCTAAGTCCCAGGCACCTATGACCTGCACCAACGTTACCGCGCCCATGGAAGTCCTAGCTATGGACTTTACCGTCCTGGAGATGTCGACGGGCGGCTACGAGAATGTCCTGGTGCTGACAGACATGTTCACCCGATTCACTATCGCCGTCCCGACCAAAGATCAGAACATCCGGCATTGGTTCGTGTACTATGGCTGCCCCGCTCGACTTCACGCCGACCAAGGTCGGAACTTTGAATCGGGCGTTATCAAAGAACTCTGTAGACTTTACGGGATCTCCAAGAGCCGTACCACTCCTTACCACCCCCAGGGGAACGGCCAATGCGAGTGATTTAACCGGACCATGCATGATATGTTGCATAGTTTACCTGCGGACAAGAAGAGGAACTGGAAGGAACATCTGCCCAAACTGGTACTTACGTACAACTGTCATGTTCATTCCTCGACGGGGTACGCCCCCTTCTACCTGCTCTTTGGGAGGCATGCAAGGATGCCCAGGGACGTACTGGGTGGCAAGGACGCCGTGGAAGGCGATGTGGAGAACTTGGACGAATGGGTCCAGGGGCACCACGAGCGGCTGAAGGCCGCTGCAGAAGCCGCGGGAGCCACGGCTAAACATGAGTCTCACAGACGCAAACGGATCTACGACAGAAAGTCCAGAGGTGCGCTTGTAAGGGCCGGAGACCGGGTTCTGTTGAGGAACTGTCACCAGACCACCACGGGAACTATCCAGGTCTAAGGTTAAAGTGTACAAGTGCACGGATACACTTCCCAAAGGGCTCAGCCGACCTACCACAACGAATTTCCCCAAGACCACAAACAGACACGGGAGAATGCTTTGAGAAACCAATAGAAAATATTTTATTATAGGAGAAATAGATATCTAACACATAAGGTTTATACTTTAGATAAATAACGACTAGCTAACATGTTGCTAAAAGATCCACGCCTCCTAGGCCTAGGGTAGTTAAAAAGGAGGAAGCGCTCAATGCCCTGACGGCCCACCCCAGGCTGTTACTCCTATCCACGCTACCTATCCCCGCCCCTAAGGCACTACACACATGGATAAGAGTGCTCACACTGCACATGGGTCGATGACTATCACACAACTAGTCTAGAATCACACTACACCTTACAACACAGTTCACTGCAAATAGCATAAAATAGATATATATATATCACACCATCTTTCGGGGAGTCACGGCAAATGATTATAGAGAACACATGTTATGTCAATACACACTGAGTGTCACATGGTAAATTAAGGGGGCTGGGATAGGATAGTGGGTGCTGCTCACCGCTAGGGGTTGTGACCAGGCCTAGAATCCTCCTCTCATATCCTAACCTAGGTTTGGGGCAGTGGAAACGCTGAGTTACAAACAATACAAAAAGGTTAATGATGACCGGGGCCCGAAGGTGAGGGCCGGAAAGACGCCTCCCCCTTCCGCTCCCGCAGCCCCTCACGCCTTCGGGTTAAAACCGTTTTGTCCGTAATGGGGTGTTTAGTGGACTCCAAGCGAGGGCATATAATAATGTCCTCCCGCCTGAAATGGAGAACAAAGTCAGTAACAGCAAAGTCCCCCCGTTCGCGGGTTAGTCACAATGCACAATTATATATATTCTCCACACGGTAAAAAAAAAGAGGCAGTTCACAGAGGGTGGCGTGTCCAAAATACTGTGCTCCAATATTTTACAGTTTACTGGCTTACTGCATGCCGTTCTGATAATCCATAGCTCCACACCGTTAACATCATTCACAATTCCAATGCAGTCATTGTTCTTCTATTCCTCCACTGACCGCTCGAGAAACAGTTCGCTTGTCAGGCGCGTATTCTGATATCTTGTATCCATGTACTCACGGCGTGCAGTGTTGCGACAATGTCTCTCCTGTCTGAAGCTCCACCCATTCCACAGCAGGGTGAACACCGTCGTCTGCAACAAGAAAATGTTCCACTGGAGAAAAGCACAAGGCAAAGAGTTGCGTGTCCCCGTACTCCCGCAGCTCCGCGTCCTCTGGTGTCGTCCTCTCGACTCCCGTTTCTACCACTGTCCACCATTGATCCTCCTTTCAACAGCGCCCGTACTTCCGGGCACCGCCCCTCCACGTCAGCCAGCCAATCCACCTCTTGCTCCCTCCAACGACACCCCCAGCTGCGTAAGAAAGAGGGAACACATGTGTAGACTGCATGACGGTAATTAGGCTACCCCCCCTGGTGGTCCTGCACTCGCCTGCTGTCGCTGTCCTCTGCACAAAATCACCATCCTCCTAGGACGGCTTGTCTAGACGGAGTCCAGGAAGTCCCGGTGGGAGAGTGGGGAGAAAGAAGGGACAGCATGGTGCAGTACAGTGACGCCGATTTGAATACCCATCATAGGTAGATATACACTTGCCTGTTACACCAGCCAGGTAAGCATTTAGGTCCTCCTCCAGACCATCCCGGGGCATGTCCTCCTCTTGGGATCCCGCAGGTACATCCACAGCCCCATACAGACACACACATACCCCCACCCACGACAGAACCATCGACCCAGAGGTCGGAATAAGATCCAAGACAAGTGGGAACCTATCCCTTATCTGGTGGTTACACAGAACCAAGAAGGGATGCCTGTCTTCACCCTCAGGCCAGAAGGGTGGGGGGTCCGGAAAAGACCGTCCATCGGGACCAACTTAAGCCTTGCACCTTTCCCAGTTCCGGCGGGGAAGGGCGTGCGCGGCCCCTCCGGAGAATTTATGAACATTCACAGAGCTCTTCCGAGTCTGACGAGGGACACAGCGTTTATCTCCCTCGGGACCCATTTCCCAGAGTGTGCACTCCGCCTAGGGCCCCTTGTGTGGTTACCGGGGTCATGCCCGACACTGGGGAGGGGGTGGGTTCGGACTCACAGGGTGGGGATGGAACAGACGGGGGAGGGGAAGCCGATCCAGGCGAACAGCCTGTAGTCCAAGAGGACGAGGCCGCTGCCGACAACTTGACGTGGGAACGGACGATTCAGACACGGGGTCTGAAGGGGGGGAGGTCAGACCACTTCGACCACAGAGGAGTACTAGGGGTCGTCACGACTATGTGCTGAGAAGTGTGTTCTGTGAACAGTGTTTGCATGCCTTAGCCAAGCGAGTGTCGGGCTCCAAGTAGAGTTGGAGTCGGTGTTGACAGTGTGAACGTGTGTCTAATGACTGTTTAAGCGTATGCGATGTATGTTTTAATAACTGCTGTACAGGGGGTTGAGTAACTTGCCTGGGGACTTGGCAAGTTTAAAGCGGGGGGAAATGTAGACACATGAATGTGTCTGTGAACAGATATCACAATCAATACAGACATTCAACAGGACTTTCTGATATGTTCCCTGGCAGGACGAACACTAGGGGGTCTCTGCGCTGACCGTGGACGAGAGCAGGTGTGCGATAGCGAGCTCCCGCGAGCATCAAGCTAACGGCTAATAAAGTGGCCCAGTGACTAAGTGTAACGCTGTGTATAAGTGTATAGTGTAAAGTGTATAGTATTGAGACGTCGCGCCAGCGAGGAGAGCGGTCAACCGACCCACATGAGAGGACGAGAAGACTCTGCGAATTAGAAGTCTAGGTCGTGATCTCAAATAGCCGCACCGGCTATTAGGTAACGTTCACCGTGAGTTAGCCTGTTAGCTCAGCTCGTTGCGCGCCCCAAGCTACCTGTGGAAGGAGGACGATTCAACCCAAGGCTTCTACTGGACGCTTCCAGCAGACCACCTACTGACTACCCACATCATCCCAGCCGGGGTGAACCAGGTGACGGTCTACAGCGACCCCTTTTATCGCCGGAGGAGCACCCACTTCATGCTACATGCGTGCTAAAGCCAGCCATGGCTAGACTGTGTAACGTGAACTTGCCATTGTTAGTTAGCGCCGTGGCGGCTAACTTTGCTAGGCACGCGTGTTCATTAAAGGGACAACCCGTGCTTTCTCCTGGTCTCTGGAATACAGCCTTTTATTTGCTCAGGCTCTCAAGCGAGTGAAAGGGCCATTGTGTTTGCGGCCACAACGTACCCAAGCTACGACCGTGCGCTACAAAACAGGGTTTCTTTATTCTTTTCTTTCTTCTTTTATTTTGGTAGTAACTTTAATTGATTGATTGATTGAAAAGTTTATTAACAGATTGCAGAATGGGTACAGTACAGTACAGCTCAATACATACAATTGTTAAGGGGATGCAGACCAGAGAAAGACTTTCGTCTTGTTTACATCAGGGTCCCCCATTTTCAATTCATCATAACATATATGACATACATGACATACAGATAGACAGTACTGCTACATCTATACATTTATGACATATCAGATTTGCAAATACAGTACTGTTTGTGATACAAAAAGTGTCCAGAAAAAGAGTGTATATACATTTGATGTAGAAACTGTACATTGGAGGAGGTTGGGTAGGGTTAGGGTGAGGTTGGTGGGTGGGGGCTGTACATTGGAGGGGGGGGGGGGGGTTGGGGTAGGGACACACACACTGTACACTGTACATTGGAATACTGACAAAGCCATACTTGGTAATTTACTGTACAACTGGGTTAAGACATTAAGACTGATAATGTGCCGGCTTAGTATAGGTGTGGGCCGACGTGGTATGTACACGTTCTAGGTTACCCGCAGGGTTGAACTGTGATTTGTACCCGTTCTGCATTGTGCTGCTGCAGCACCTCCTTAAAGGGAACGTGCACCATTTAATTAACATTGACAATAATTGTAATAACATGTTTCTGTGACTGCTCAATTCCCAATTTAAGTAAAGTGAGACTGATAATTGGATTCGCTGTGTGCGTGTGGTTTTATGGTGTCATACTGTCTAACTACTTTTAATACGCTGCATTTCACCCAGCAGGGTAGGTGTTAATTTCAGGTCTCTCCACAGAGAAAGGTATGGTACTGCTTTGGGGAGAATTACACCAACCACTACTTCCACCGGGTGTGAGGGGGTGTGGAGCGTACTAGGGGAGTGTGGGTGATTAGGGTTTACTGAGTATTGCCCTTAAGAGGCGGGAAGGACCAGTACACCAGTCCTAGGTCAGAAAATCCTAAGGCCCTATAGGTCACCTTTGCTAACCTTAAGCCTAGTACCTCAACACTGCAGTCAGGGACCCGGCTGGACTTCGCTCTGCCGGGTGCCTACTATCCGGTGCCAGTAGCATAGCACCCTCACCAAGTAGGGATAATCCACCCTTCTACACAAGCAGAGACAGTCTATATGCAACAGTGATGGCTGTTACCCCCGGGCACTGTACCCAACACAGTGAGGTGGAGACAGTTTTGGTCCTCAAATTAACACACGTTTATCATTCAAGCACACACAAAATACAATACAATACTCTTTCTTGGCTTGACACTGAGAAGTATACTATAGGCCGGTTAATTATCCAGTTCAATCGAGTTCCATGATGTCTCCCCGGCTTCTCATCAGGTTTGTGTGTCAAAGTGAGCCATTATCCAGGTCCAGCATGCTACTATAAAGAGGGCACCGTTAGTCAGATAACAGATGTGCCAATTAAGGTGAGACAGTACCCCCGAAATCGCCTTTTTGCTTTTTTTCAACGATATTGAGATTTTGTTATTTCATGTCTTACTTCAAACTAGTGGCAATAAAATATCGAAAACAGACTTATTAGTTGTTTATTTTACTTCATTTAGTCTTATTGTGTCGATAGATCACAATTACAATACAGCATTTTCTCAAAAACTAGTTTTTATGCATTTTACTTACACACAGACATGGAACTCCATTTCCCTAGTACCTACACACACCAAACTTTCCAGATATCTTCCCATCCATATCCTGCTTCTAATTACAGAAGGGTTTGTTGATATATCATTCATATAGGTGCCCCAGGAGACGAACATTTATATTTTTTATGACAGTAGACATCAGCCCTGATGTATGGGCTGATAAGAGGACATAGCCACAATCCCTTCTGGAAAAAGTATACTCGGGTTTTCATTGTTATTTCTTTTATTCGATATTTCCATTTATAAAACATGCAGGCAGCCTGTGTTATCACTGGGGATGGGTCTGAGATCGCAAAAGTCCAATACCGCCGCCTTGCGGCAGCTATTGCACTCCATTTGAAACAATGTGGCTTGGTGTGTGGGCCGATCTGCAGCCTGCACGCAGGGTCTAACTACTCGGGCAAGCCAAACGCTTATAACGCATGCATCGACGAGGGTCGGGCCCCCTCGGTTCATGTTCATTGCTGGATTACGTTGGCAACACTATCGACATCAGTACTTGGAATGGCGATCAGATAATTGGAATATTCTTTTCGGGACATATACTGGTCAAGGTAAGGGCTATATGGCATCAATATTGCGTTGATCCAAAAATTCCTTCATGCGATCGGGGCGTGTGTGTGGCGTGTTCCGTTGGTAGCGATCAAAGCAATCGCCCCCCCCCCCCCCCCCCCCCTTTCATGCATCCATGATGAAACATAATACCGATAATCTAAATTTGAGAACAGTAGCTAGTCCAGGGAAGAAACGATAACGCTTTTACTAGAATACACGTTGCCGGCCATTACGCAGCATTTAGGAAATTACACCACAACGCCCTGAAACTACACTCATATTCACAACGGTATAAAACGGGAATGTATGGATGGAAAAATGATCTGTTTTTTGCATCTTGACCGGAAGAAACTCAATGACAATCGACTATATTATTAGATCCATAGCTATAATATATAATATAGCTTTAGGCCTGCAAACACAGCCACGTATCCCCATGTTAAAAGGCGTTGGCATTTCAACGGTAAGGTAAACAGCGACCTCTGGCGCTGAAAGTGTTAAGGGGTATACTGTCTAGCCTTAACTAACCCTGGCACTGCTCCCTTGAGCCACTCCCAGCCATCTCTCCCCTGCAGCAGAGCCCAAACCACACCCCACTACCACATACCCCTACCGTCAGGGGTATAAGCCGGGGAGCCATCCACCACCGACTGATCCGGGCATTGGTGTCCATCATGCGGTGGAGCCACTGCAGCGGGGCATGGTCCAAACAGAGGGTGTATGAGTGCCCCAGGAGGTAATAACACAGAACTGACCGCCCATCGGATTGCCAGAGGGTCTCCCTCTCTGACAACTTCCGGCAGATGGCATGGCGGCTACCTGATGCACATACTCTGTCCAGCTGTTACTATGGATGATAACGTTATCCAAGTAGGCGGCAGCATGTGCGGCATGTGGATGCAGGACCCGATTCATGAGATGCCGGAAGGTGGCCGGGGCACCAAATAGCCCGAATGGGAGTGTAACAAATTGGTACAACCCATACGGAGTGGAGGAAACAGTCTTTTCCCTGGACCCTGGAGACAAGGGAATCTGCGACTGGTCAAATCCATTGTTGCCTAAACAATCCAGGAGTTCATTGACCCAAGGCATCGGATAGGCAGCAAACATTCACTCTCTGCGGTCGTCCACACAGAACCACACAGAACCATTATTCTTAGCCTCAAGAACGACGGGGCTACACTCTTGAACTCTTCTATTACCCCCATCTCCAGCATGGTCTTTAATTCTTCCTGAACTACTTTTCTTTAGTGTTCAGGTAACCAGTAGAGCGCACCATCATGCCTGGGTGGGTTTTGACATGGTGATGAATGACGTCGGCATACGTCTGTTTTCCGAGAAAACGAGAGATGGTAATCACGAGGCACAATGGTAATCAGTCACGAGGCACAATGGGTTTGGAATTTGGATTCACATTGTTGTCACCAGAGATACAGGCACCGCTTCTCTCCATATTTCGAAAGGGTTATGGTGGTAAATCTGTGAAAACCCTCCCGTCAGAACGCACAACCTCGTAGTCGCCCACTCACCGTGTAAATGGTAAATGGACTGCATTTATATAGCGTGTTTATCCAAAGTGCTTTACAACTTGTGCCTCACATTCAGCCATTCACACTCACAACCTGCTTATCGGGAGTGGTTAGGGGTTAAGTGTCTTTGCTCAAGGACACCTGGACACTCTGCCGGGAAGAGCCGGAATTGAACCAGGAACCTTATGATTCTCGCTGATGGCTCGCTGATAACAAACTATCTTTACACATGGGCAAAACAGAGTCCATTCTCTTCGGTTCAAATAACAAACTCAGCAAGACCGACGGCTTCTCAGTTACAGTGGGTGACAATATTGTCACAAGGAAAGATGAAATTACCTACCTGGGTTCCATCCTAGAGGCTAATCTCTCCTGTGACAAAATGGCATCCAATGTAATAAAAAAAGTCAACCAATGAACTTGATTCTTGTACCGGATCTCCTCTCTGGTAAACAAGAATACCCTGAAGACTCTGGCAGGAGCACTCATTCAGGGGTACTACGACTATGCTTGCACCTCATGGTACCAAAGCACCTCAAAGGCGCTAAAAACAAAATTACAAACATCTCAAAACAAACTGGTCAGACTACTGCTTGACCTTACTCCTAGAACCCACCTCACCCCTGCCCACTTTGACAACCTAGGATGGCTTAGAGTAGACGACAGAGTACAACAACTTGCAATGGGCCTGGTCTACAAGATACACTACACGACCAAGGTACCCATGTACATGTCAAAATACTTCCCAAAGGTCAGTGAATACCACGATCACAACACCAGAGGGAGCTCCACAAATCATGTTAAACCCAGATTCGGCTCAAATAAGGGACTAAACACGTTTCGCAATTATGCCACATCAATGTGGAACGCCCTACCCAAAGCTGTAAAGGAATGTGGATCACTACCCACCTTCAAAACCACTCTCAAAGAACACTTACGGGAGACTGCAATTCAACACTGGCCCCTGTAAATATCCTAACCCAACCCCCTCCAATGTACAGTCATTTACCTAGTATGGTTTTGTCAATAGTCCAATGTACAATTTTGTTTGTTTGTACAGTGTCTCCCCCCCCCCCTCAATGTACAGTTTTACTTGTTTATACAGTGTGCCCCCCCCCCCCAACCACCTCCAATGTAAATTACCCAGTATGGTTGTCAATATCCCAATGTACCCAACCCCCCCACCCAACCTCCTCCAATGTACAGTTTCTACGTCAAATGTATATACTCCCCTTTCTTGACTCCTTCTGTATCACAAACAGTACTGTATTTGCAAATCTGGTATGTCATAAATGTATAGATGTAGCAGTACTGACTATCTATCTGTATGTCATGTATGTCATATATGTCCTGATGAATTGAAAATGGGGGACCCTGATGTAAACAAGACGAAAGTCTTTCTCTGGTCTGCATCCCCTTAACAATTGTGTGTATTGAGCTGTACTGTATTGTACCCATTCTGCAATCTGTTAATAAAGTTTTCAATCAATCAATCAATTCCCAGATGACCACTCTACCTCCTGAGCCACTGTCGCCCCACTATCCTCAAAGTGATGAGAATAATGGTGGGTGACTGTCAACCCTTACTGCTTGTGGTCTGTTGGAAAAGAAGTTATGGATCCAGTGGATTAGTGGTGATGCAACTCGGAAGTGCAATAAGTAAGGGATAATGTATAGCTACGAGGTCATTGTCGCAAAATAATTGACCGACACGGAGTTTAGAACTCCGAGGTGCAGCCGAGGTGTTTTAAACGTCAGTGAAGGTCAATAATTTTGCGACAATGACCGAGTATAGGCTATACATTATCCCGCTTATTACATGGCTAACTTACTAACAATATAGCTAATTCATCGACAAGACTAGATCAAATGCAGACGCAGTTGTTCTGTGGCTCTGTCAGCCCAAATAAAGTGATTATTATTATCGGCAGCCGGCAGGTCTGTGGTCTGATTGCATGACTGAGTGCAGCTGTGCATATGCTGAGCAGCACTGATAGTGTGTGTAGTGGGCTTGATTGCGAACAGCTGCACACAGCGGTCATTATTGTTCCACAGAGGTCCGTTATCGAGTAATAGACCTCTGACGAGCACTATTGACCAATCACAAGCAAGCATTTCGGCGAATGTGAAAACGCCATGTAATAATACTAAATAATAAAATAGACATAATAAACAGGTAATAAGATAGACATAAAATAGGCATGATAAAATAGACATGTTAAAGTCCTGAGATAATGCAATACAATGTTAGTTATGAATTAAGGCACTGGGTCCTATGTACACTATACAATATACAGTTTTTACTCTATATCCTTATGCTATACTTGCTATTTCTAAACTATACTATACAAGAACCACATCAGTTATTTCCTTAAAGTGACCTTTATTTTCCTCGCTCCTTTAAAGTGTCCTTTCCATTGTGTTTAAAGTGACCGTTTGTGTGTGAGCGAATGCAGGTGTGTTGTGTGTGTGTGTGTATGTGTGTGCTCATGTGTACTTGTGTGTGGAGAGTTCAGTGTTCAATGCTGCGTGTGTGCGTAGGCGCTTGCCTGACCGCAGCACCTTGAACAGGCTGTTGTTGGGGTGGTGGGGGTCTTTCGTTATTCTGCAGGCTCTGGATTTGCACCTCCTGTTATACAGTAAGTCCTGCAGGGGTGGTAGTGCAATACCCGTAGTACGCTCTGCTGAGCGCACCACTCTCTGTAGGGCCTTCTTGTCCTGTGTCGTTTCCAAACCAGGCAGTGATGTTTCCAGTCAGAATGCTTTCTACAGCCCCGGAATAGAAGGATGGAGTATCTTCCCCGATACTCTGAACTTCCTTAATTGTCTCAGGTGATAGAGGCGCTGTTTTGCCTTTTTTCTTTTTACCACAGTAAAAAACAGTCTATGTGTGTGTGTTCTCCTGTATGAACATAGAAATTAGAAACAGAACACGTGAAAATCCGGTGTAATCCCTTACAGTGAGTTTAGAGCTAAACTGTCCACATCTGTGAAAGGACTATGACAGCCCATTCCCAATGATAGGCTACTGGCAAGAAATGGCTTCACTGTTTGCCTCAATGATGAACATGTTATAAAGGTAAAGGTACATTTTTGTTGATTACTTTTGGATTTGAATGAATGGTGCAAACATAAAGGGAAGGTGTGGTGTTAGTAAAGCAGCTGGATGGTTGCTCTCATTTTGGTTTCTGTCACAAACATCCGGCCTCTTCAACAATGTAACTCCCTCTACTTGCAATGATGACAGCGACACGTTCTTGATATTACTGATTGGATTTATTTCAATCCGAACCGAACCGATTTTAATCCGAACTGTAACTGAGGGGTACAATTCCCTGACTGTATTGATAAGTATGGTATCATTAAACCACTACCGTCTTTATGTACATTCCTACTGGCCATACAGTACACAGGTATCTAATGATGAACACTTCCCCACAATTAATCGGTTCTACACAAAGTTGTATTTAAGTATTTATTGCAGCAAAAGGTACATAATATACTTTACTTTACTTCACTTTGAATGCGCTTATAAGGCAAAGGAATGTGCGTAGGCAAATCAATAACGAATGTCCATTCTCATATTACGCAGGAGGTAATCATACAACCTGAATCTTAGGGAATTATATCTATGGTACACTAGTAATATAGCGGGAGATACTGGAAGGGTCCCCCCGGTTGTAAGCCAGCAAGGGTAGAGGATCTGTCGGTAGTAGAGTCTGGGTCAACGATGATAAGGAGACTCCGAGTACGGGAGACGGTGCAATAAGATCTTGATCCACAGACGAATACAGCTGTTCTCCGTAGCATGTAGCTCCACATGGAAGAAAGCTAGCCGGCCTCAGGCTTCTGAGGGACGGACTCGACGTGGCTCCTCACAGGGTAAATCCCACACACTTGTGGGTGTCGGCGATTCTCCGCTCCATTAATTACAGGACCAAAAGCAAATATAATCCAGCCGAAAAGGGCTATGCAGTCGTCGGGTAGATAATCCAGTGTACATGTCCACACGGTCCTCGTCTAGGGCTCCTCGGGTGAAAGCGCCATGATAAGCAGCCCAGCCTGGATAAGCACTCTAGCTGATATGAGGAAACGTTGGTGATGCTGGTCACTGTAGAACTTTAGCCGCACGATACACTATACACAAATAGACTATTACTGACTTAATAGAATAGGTCGCACTCGACGGTACAGCGTTAAACTCTGACACTTCAGTTATTAATTCGCACGCGGTCTCAATGCTCTATTTGGGGCCAAACAGGCCATACTGCACCGCACGTCGTATCGTGGGTGAGGCTTCAACTTATTGGGTAACTCTCTAAGCTAAGTGCTTCTGTATTCACCTGCGCCGTATTTATACGCTTAGATGAATAAACTAGTACCAGCTTTATTCCTGTCTCATATCCTTGCGCAATACCGTTCTTGTCCAGGCATGTCCCCGGCGGTGACTTTGAACCTGACTTTGGAGGCATGGCCTTGGCGCCTGTGGACCGCTGTCCAATAGGAGAATGAAATATTATGGTCTGTACTAGGCTAAAGGGATATTCCGTGTATATGTACAAGGAATATACAAGGGATATCAAACGATATACAAATATTATGCAATATATATCAATCAATAAATATATATATTCGGTTTAATCTGATCCTTTGTAACAGCCGCCTCCTAATTAGTCCCACCTAATTAGCTAAGCAGAGACAGATTAACCGCACTGTCCACTACTCAATGTCTGTTGTGAGGGGTAGGGCAGTTCACAAAGTCATGGGGTCATGGTCGTCATCAATAGTATCGGGGAGCCTTGGCAACTCTATTAGCCTCGCCACGGGTCGGGTGTAGATCCGCCCTTGGACGAGCACTTCGGCTGCTCGGACCTTTCCGTCGGCACCGGTGATCACTTTGCTTACGCGGCCAGCCGGCCACATAGCTCGGGGTAGTGACTGGTCGATAATCATGACGACTGTTCCTTCTGTCAAATTGTCTCTCTCTTTCACCCATTTCTGGCGGGTCTGTAGAGACGGTAGATAGTGGAGTAGGAAGCTGTTCCAAAACTTGTCAGCCAATACTTGACTGTACCTCCACATTCTTCGGCCGTTCGCTTCTTCAGGCCTGTACACTGTCTGTGGTAGCGCGGGGTCCAGCCGCCCCATCAAGAGTGTGTTGGGGGTGACTGGGTCGACATCTGCTACATCACTTGAGACGTAACCGAGGGGCTTTGAGTTCAATACTCCCTCGATCTCCGTGAGGACTGTCATTAGGACTTCTTCCGCCACGGTCTGGGCCCCAAGCACGGCGTACAGGGCTGTCTTTATTGAGCGTACTTCTCGTTCCCAAGTTCCACCGAAGTGAGGTGCATTCGGGGGATTAAACTGGAAATCAATCTGGGATGGAGCGAGGTGGGTCTTAAGTTCGGGGCCCATAGCTTGGAAGCTCTCTCTCAGCTCTCTTTCTCCGCCTTTGAAGTTTGTCCCGTGATCAGACAATAGTATAGACGGTTTGCCTTTCCGCGCTGTGAATCTTCGGAAGGCCATAAGGAATGAGTCTGTGCTCATGGTTGGAAGGAGTTCTATATGCATCGCTCGGGTGGTCATGCATTTGAATACAATACCCCACCGCTTCTCGGTCCCTCTTCCTTTCTTTACATACAGCAGGCCGAAACAGTCCATACCGGTGGAGTGAAAAGGCTTGTCGCCGAGTCGGAGGCGACAGGGAGGTAGGTCAGCCATCCGGGGTATACTGGGCTGCGCTCGCCATTTACGACCAGTCCGCTGGAAACGCCGCACTGCTTCTCTCCCTTGCAGTATCCAATAACGACGTCTGATCTCCGCGAAGACTCTCTCTGCCCCGGCGTGATGCACATCCTCGTCGTATTTCTTTATGATCAGCTCTGTGACCTTGTGTCGGCTGTTTAAGACTATCGGGTACTTGACGTCATCCGGTAAGTCTGGAGCTCTCCGCAGACGACCACCCACTCTGATGAGACCATGGGCGTCGCTCTCGGGGGCTAGGTGGAGCAATCTGCTGTCTGACGGGACGGGCTTTGCTCCCTGTAGACAGTCTAGCTCATCGGGAAACGAGTCTCTCTGGGCTCGTTGTAGGAGAAGAAGTTCTGCTTCTTCGTAGTCAGCTGCAGTAATGTCAGTAGTGAGCTGAACATCTGGGTGGTGCCACAGGAATGTCTTTAGCTGCGCACTCTCAAGGGTGAGGCAATCGTCTATGTCGGGGTCTGTGGAGACGAATGTGGTCAATCCACAGAACATAGATTTCTTGTTCTCTGCCTCCTCTTTACTCGCTTCCCGTGGGGTGGGTGTAGGCCACTCTTCTTCCGGGAGCTTGAGGAACTCTGGCCCGTCACTGTATAGATTGTGACGGGTGAGGTCATCCAGGGACATTCCCCGGGTGATGACGTCAGCTGGGTTGTGTTTTGTGTCCACATACCTCCAGCTTGCTGCTTCTGTTAACTCTTGGATCTCTGTGACTCTGACTCCCACGAAGACCTTGTATCTACACGAATCAGACCGGATCCATGCGAGTACTGTCGTGGAGTCTGACCACAAGATTGTTCTTTGCACCGGGATGGTGAGTTCACGTTGGATTAACGTGGCGAGTTGCGCTCCTGCTAGGGCTGCGCAGAGCTCTAGACGCGGGATAGATTGTTGCTTGCGTGGGGCTATTCTTGAGCAAGCCAGGATGAAAGCAGTATGTATTTCTCCTCCCTCCTCTCGGGCACGCAAGTAGGCCACCGAACCGTAGGCTACTTCGGAGGCGTCGCTGAAGACATGCAGGTCCATCTGGCACGTCTCCGGCCTCACTGTGGGTGGGAAGTAGCTGCGGCGTATGTTGACACCTGGGAGTGAGCTGAGTTCTGTCTCCCACTCTCTCCATGTGGAGGCAAGGTGTTCGGGTATGGGGTCGTCCCAGCCCTGGTCCTTGTCCCATAACGCTCTTACAATCATCTTTGCCCTGGTGGTGTAAGGTAGAATACATCCCAACGGGTCATATTGTCTGGCGAGTGTTCTGTATACACTCCGTCTTGTGGTCGGTAGTGCAGTCGACCTTCCCTGCTCCTTGGTCAGGGGTGTATGTTTATAATGGAGCGAGTCTGTTTTGAAGCGCCAGACTAGTCCTAGTGTCATTTCTTGGGCTTCTCCTGGGATGGTCGCCATCCAGGTCTCGCTGCTTGCTGCCTTGTCCTCGGGGGAGAGGCTGCGCAATACTTGCGGGTCGCTGCTGGCCCACTGCCTGAGATCAAAGCCGCCTTTGATCAGGGAGGCGCGGAGCTTGAGTAGAAGGGCCTCGGCTTCTTCTGGCGTCGAGACGCTTTGCAGACAGTTGTCCACGTAGAAACTATTTCCTACACTTTGTCGGACCTCTTCATCGGCTGCTGGGTCCTCTGCAACATGTTTTTGCAGTGCAAACGTAGCACAGCATGGGCTGCATGTGGTTCCGAAAGGGAGGACTTCCCATTGATAGATGGCTGGTTGCTCGTCCCCGATCCTCTCTCTCCATAGGAACCGCAGCAGGGGCTTGTCCTCCTCCACTAGTCTCACCTGCAGGAACATCCCTTTGATGTCGCCGCTGATGGCCACCTTGTCTTGGCGGAAACGTAGTAACACGCCTAGTAGAGAGGGGCCGAGTGTTGGGCCGAGCAAGAGCTCTTTATTCAGATTTTGTGATCCGATCTGGTAGCTGCAGTTGAACACAATACGATCCTTGCCGTTGTGGTGGACTTTGTGGTGCGGCACGTACCATGATTCGGTCGTCTGATCGGCCTCTTTAATGTCAATTTTCTTTATGTGTCCCGCTGTGATTAGCTTGTCAATCTCAGCGCGGTACACAGTCTCTTGAGCGGGGTCTCTGGCTAGGCGCCGCTCTGTGTTCAATAGATACCGCTCCGTCGCTTCTTTTGGGGCGTGGAAGGTAGGCATACCCTCTCGCCTCAGGAGTGGAGTTGCGTATCTCATCACTCCGTTGACTTTGACTCTCTTTGTCCCCTGCTCGAGGAGGGCTATAGCATAAATGTCTTCCTTGGAACGAATGTCTTTCCTTTCGTTCTTAAAGGGCATTGTCTCTAGTGTCCATAGCCTCTCGACATGCTGTAGGAGGGTGGTGTCTTCTTCTGTCACTCTGGAGTGGAGGCAGCTAGTGGCTGCTGTTCGGTTAAGAGACCTAGCGAGGGGGCCTTGTAGTGTCCATCCTAGGCGGGTCTCGACTGCTGCAGGACAGCCTCTGGGCCCTGTGTGGACCCGGTCCATCGGGACGATGAGGTCTGCATGGTCGGAGCCTATCAGCAGGGTCGGGGTGGCACCGTCTATGAGTGGTATAGGTAGTTGACGCAGGTGCACATATTTATCCATCAGCTTGGCGATGGGGTAGGTGTACTGCGACAGGCCTATGTCTTGGCTGGTGAAAGCGTTAGTGATCCTATACCGTCTCTCTGGCTGCCCGCTTGCTGCGATAGTGAAGGAGACATTCTCGCCCTTTATCGTCTTTAGATCTCTTCTTATTGTCCGAATCGTCATCTGGTCTTCGCTCCCCCGCAGCCCCAGCTGGGCCGCAGCGGACGCGAGGAGAAGGGTCTTCTCTGACCCATCGTCAAGGACGGCGTAAGTGTCCATGACCTTGTCTTGGTAACTCAATGTTACTCGGACCACCTTTAAGAGCACCCGGGCGCCCCCGCTGCTGGCGGGGTCAATGTACATAACACTTGCCTTTGTGCTGCTTGAGGGTGCAGGCTTTCTTCTATTACTGTCATGTAGGACGTCTAAGTGGGCTCCGTCACACCGACTACACCTCTTCTTTAAGCGGCAATCGGCTGCCATGTGACTGCGCGCACATCGGTAACAGCGTCGGTTGGACTTTATCCATTGACTCACCTCGTCGGCGGTCATCTTCTTGAACGTGTCACATTGTGACAGCCAGTGTTCCTTTTCGCAGTACGGGCACACCATCTTCCACTTCTCTTTCATCGAGGGGGTACTGTGGTTCTTGCTGCTCGGTACCGATTCTGATTGGTGCATGACGGTCACCAATCTGCGGCCATCGTTTGCTCTCCTAGGTCCCTCTCTGGAGCTTGGTGTGCTCCGCATGAACGTATCCAACCGTAGGCTGTTGACTTCTCTCGCTAGGAAGTCGGCTAGGTCTAGGAGGGATGGCTCGGGACCGTTAGGATCACGGTGGTCTCTTTGCCGCCTGAAGCGCTCTTGTCGGGCGGGCGGAAGCTTCTCTAAAATCCTCTCGACATTAGAGTTTGCGTACAGTTCGTGCATACCCTTTTCCTTAGGCGGTCAATATGCCTTATCTCTTGTATTACGTAGTCCCATATGCGTCCATATCTTTGGTCGAGTGCTGCTAGAGCCGCGGTGTATGGGGTAGTAGAGGTGGCATATGCCAGCGCTATATTGTGCGCTCGGGGCACCTTGAGGTGCTTTAGTAGGATAGCATATTTGTACGGTTCATCAGCTACATCGGACATCATTGTCTCTAAGCACATTCGTAGCTCTGTGTACTGTGCTCTGTTCTCGTGTGTGAAGTCCGGGAACGTCGGTGTGCCAATGTACGATGCCATGGATGGCTGGCACATCGGTGAGCGTTGGAAGAGAGGCCTCCTAGGCGAGTCTCCTCTTACGTGTCTTGGTGGGCTGGTACCTGCTGGATACCATGGCCCGCGTACCCAGGTGCTGTTCCTCTGGGCTGGTCGTGCATCAAGCTCACCCGTGAATTGTGTCGGGGGTCTGTAGCGCAGAGCCGCGGGGGTAAAGCCTGGGCTGTACTGGACCTCCTGGTCCTGTGGAGTACTGTGCTGCTGTTGGGCTTGACTCTCCTCCTCTCCCTCTTCTTCTTCCTCTGGCAGGTCATCTAGATCCTGTAGTCGTCTATTTAGCCTCTCCGCGGTGTAGACCGTTTCTTCCTTGTAGCTGGGTCTCGCTTGGACCGGTCGGGGAAGGGGTTCGGAGAGGGGTATAGGCTCTCTCTGGTGGTCGGGCTCAGGGTCGCTTGATCGGGTAGGGGAGGGTGCCCTTGACCCTTGTCTTGACGAGGCCCTGGAGAGCCGTGCGGAGGGAGGGGGGGTTGCCCTGGTAATCAGCTGCTCCATTATCTGCGCTTGTAATCGGTCGCGCTCGGCTTCGCGCTTGGTGAGAGCGAGGTCGCGCTCTGCTTCTCTTTGGGCACCGGCAGCGGCGCGCTGGGCTTCGGCGGCGGCGCGCTGGGCTTCGGCCCGGTCTCTTCCCATATTCTCTTCCGTCTGAAGGCGTCTAATCTCTAGACGTATACGGTCTTCGTCACTCCGTTGCTGCGCTTGAAGGCGTTCTCTTTCCATGGAAGAATGTTCGCGCTCACTAAGCGTCTGTGCTTGGAGTCGATCGCGCTCGGTTGAGGCTGCCAGGCTGGCGAGGAAGGCCTGTGCCAGCATCTTGTCCGCCTCGCTGGGGGAAGACGCTGGTTGAGGTGATCCGCTCCTGGTAGTACTCGTTGGAGATCCGTTCTCCTGTGGCGAGTCGAGGAGATCCATCTCCGGGGTGCTCGCCCCTTCTTGTAGTGGGTCGAGTTCCATCCCTGGAGGGCTTTCTTTATCCTGGAGCTCTCCGGGGACTACTTCTTCGGTCTTGGCGGGGGGTAAAGTCATGTCAGGTCCCTCCTGGTCCCCACCGTGAGCTTGGTCAGTTACGTTAGAACCCACTAGGGTCTCTACTGGCGGGGTAGCCTGGTCGATAGGGTCGGACATAATTTTACTATCTACTTTTTCCGCGTTTACCGTCTGTAGAAAGCTAGGTAGTATATTGGCAACGTAATCCTCTAAGTACTGAGGTGTCTGCCGTCTACGCTGCGGGCGATCTATTTTAGGAGAACCGTTTTGTGGAGTGTTCATCATTGGCCATGTCAATATTAATACCACTATATTAATATTACGCTAGTTACCCTCCGGCTCGAAGGACCAATTGTAACTGAGGGGTACAATTCCCTGACTGTATTGATAAGTATGGTATCATTAAACCACTACCGTCTTTATGTACATTCCTACTGGCCATACAGTACACAGGTATCTAATGATGAACACTTCCCCACAATGAATCGGTTCTACACAAAGTTGTATTTAAGTATTTATTGCAGCAAAAGGTACATAATATACTTTACTTTACTTCACTTTGAATGCGCTTATAAGGCAAAGGAATGTGCGTAGGCAAATCAATAACGAATGTCCATTCTCATATTACGCAGGAGGTAATCATACAACCTGAATCTTAGGGAATTATATCTATGGTACACTAGTAATATAGCGGGAGATACTGGAAGGGTCCCCCCGGTTGTAAGCCAGCAAGGGTAGAGGATCTGTCGGTAGTAGAGTCTGGGTCAACGATGATAAGGAGACTCCGAGTACGGGAGACGGTGCAATAAGATCTTGATCCACAGACGAATACAGCTGTTCTCCGTAGCATGTAGCTCCACATGGAAGAAAGCTAGCCGGCCTCAGGCTTCTGAGGGACGGACTCGACGTGGCTCCTCACAGGGTAAATCCCACACACTTGTGGGTGTCGGCGATTCTCCGCTCCATTAATTACAGGACCAAAAGCAAATATAATCCAGCCGAAAAGGGCTATGCAGTCGTCGGGTAGATAATCCAGTGTACATGTCCACACGGTCCTCGTCTAGGGCTCCTCGGGTGAAAGCGCCATGATAAGCAGCCCAGCCTGGATAAGCACTCTAGCTGATATGAGGGAACGTTGGTGATGCTGGTCACTGTAGAACTTTAGCCGCACGATACACTATACACAAATAGACTATTACTGACTTAATAGAATAGGTCGCACTCGACGGTACAGCGTTAAACTCTGACACTTCAGTTATTAATTCGCACGCGGTCTCAATGCTCTATTTGGGGCCAAACAGGCCATACAGCACCG
This sequence comes from Notolepis coatsorum, assembly GCF_963971535.1. NCBI lineage: Eukaryota > Metazoa > Chordata > Actinopteri > Aulopiformes > Paralepididae > Notolepis > Notolepis coatsorum. Next base: position 128,756,263 of record NC_140166.1, on the reverse strand, counting down.
CACGTCGTATCGTGGGTGAGGCTTCAACTTATTGGGTAACTCTCTAAGCTAAGTGCTTCTGTATTCACCTGCGCCGTATTTATACGCTTAGATGAATAAACTAGTACCAGCTTTATTCCTGTCTCATATCCTTGCGCAATACCGTTCTTGTCCAGGCATGTCCCCGGCGGTGACTTTGAACCTGACTTTGGAGGCATGGCCTTGGCGCCTGTGGACCGCTGTCCAATAGGAGAATGAAATATTATGGTCTGTACTAGGCTAAAGGGATATTCCGTGTATATGTACAAGGAATATATAAGGGATATCAAACGATATACAAATATTATGCAATATATATCAATCAATAAATATATATATTCGGTTTAATCTGATCCTTTGTAACACGAACCGTGAGAACTGTGAACACATACATGAAATAGAATAAATCACAGATCAAACCATAACAACATACATCCATATTATCTCTACTTGTCTCGGAATGGCACATGTCTTTGCAATGTTGTTAACCAAACTAACTTAACCTCGTAAGTCATCCGGTAAGGGGTCATCCCAACTGAGCTTGTCACGACACACATGTTGCAGGATCTGCTTTACCAGGATGAAGGGCGCCACAAATCCCAGAGGATCGTATACTGAAGCGACCGTGGACAAGACTCCTCTTCGGGTAAGTGGATTCTCTTTGACGATCACTCTGAACTGGAACTCATCGGAAGACTGTGTCTGGAGGCATGGGCCTACACATAGCAACATTTACGACCCCAAACGTACCTTATTGGCTGCATGCAATACGAGAGGAAATTATGGACTGTAGCAGCTTCTTCTTCTTCTTGCTTCTTCTACCCGAAAGGACAGGTTGTGGCCGAAACGTCCACTTATATAGGGATGTGAGCGGTTCTAGAATGTTCAGCTATGACATCATCACGAACGTTCCAGAATGTTGTGGCAGAGCTAATGTTCTAGCCTGTTCTACGAAGGAAGATAGCGATAAGAATGGCCATGAGTCTCTCTGGCAGAGAGAGAGAGAGAGTGAGAGAGAGAGAGCGGGAGAATAGTGGGGAGGAGAATGAGAAAGAGGGGTGGGAAACGGTGGGGAAGAAGAGGAAGAAACAGACGGAGAGGAACGACAGCGATGGGGGTGAGAGTAGCCAGGGCAAGGGTAAGGGGTCGGGTGGTGACGTGGAGAGTAGGGGGGAGGAGAGTGGGGGAGAAGGGTGGAAGAGGAAGAAAGTGAGGGACGATAGCTCAAGTGGGAAGTGTGGAGAGGGAGTGAAGCCGATGTGCTGTAGTTGTGGTGGGGAGCATAGTGTAGCATTTAGTGAGGTGATGAAGGAGGAGGTCGAGGTGATGAAGAAGGAGGTCGCGGTTCGGAGAGTGAGAAGGGAGGGTAAGTTGTCGTATGCTGAGGCGGTTAGCAGGGTAGGACAGGGCAGCCAAGAAAGGGTGCAGGGGGTTGGAGAAGGGCATTTGGCAGAGAGGGTAGAGCAAGAGGATAGAGAGAGGGGAAGGGAGGAGAAATTAGGTATTGTGGCCTTCGTGGCAGGGGTAGTTAATGGTCTGGCAGAGGCTACGGGTAGAACAGATAGGGTAAAGCTGATTGTTAGGATAGCGGTTCAACATTTGGGAATGGAAGGTCTGAAATGGGAGGAGGTGGTTAGGGAATTGGGTGAGGGGGCTGAGAGGGACCAAGCAGCCCAGAATAAGATCGCAGGGGGCAAGGAGGGTCCCGCGGAGGGGGGCTCAGACAGAAAGTAGCAGCATTAGCTGCACTCCAATGGATAATGTAGGGGATGACGGGTTCCAGTAGACTGCGGGAAAAGAAGAAGAAGAGCCCATCAAAAGAATTGCGGAGGGCAGTAATACGCCACGATGCGTCTACACTGCCGGAAATTCAAATAAGAAGAAGTTACAAACAATGTGGATAGTGAGGTTCTTCATGCAAGTTAATCTACATGCTTTTCTTCAACCACAAATAATTTGGGATACAAACATTCCAAGTCATTGTGCTCTCAGTTGGTAATTGTTAAAACACAATTGAACACTTGCACTGAAGAACCGTATACTATAAGTCCATTTTTTCCCCCCCTTTTCCTTTGGACAGCTCATGTATTTGCAGTTGTGAAGTTTATCTAAATAGTGTGAAAGTGATATATCACAACACTGTGATGAACACACTCATTTACCATCTTTAGAAAGTAAAATTCAGACAAATCCACTTAACTTAAGCACTACATAACAGGTGATGTAAAATGTTTAGCATTATTTTAAATGTTCTACCTTTCCCCTCCTCCCTCCACTCCAAGTCAAGTTGTAGCTGTCATCTCCCTGAACTCCTTGCCTATACCCTATAGGCCTAGGCTGTTACACATATTCATATTCGTACCGTATATATATATTCACATGGCGGTACATACCTGCATATAATCCTTTTTACATATCAGTAGAAGATACTGTATCTATACATATCCCTTACCTACTCTTACTAGTTATGTTGCTGGCCAGTATGACTTACTACCAGTGTCTTTATATCTGTATCACTGAACACAATACTACATTCAGTAGATACATCTGATTAGCACTACTCAGTAGTACTAATTTATATATTTTATATCCTGTACATTACTATTGCACTTTACTGTTACATTTGCACTCTGGTTGGATGCCAAACTTCTCGCTGTACTGTACGACAATAAATTATAATCGAAAGTTATTCATATACACCATCCATGCATTCAGAGCCATTTAGGCTATGCTGCCCTGTCAAGGCTAACCGCAGTAACTAAAAAAAAACAAAAAGGGGGGGGCCCATCTGGGCTAAGCCCCGGATCTCCTACAATCCTAAATCCGCCCCTGCTTATGATCAGGGCTGAAGTTGAATTAAAGATTTATGACTGTTTAGACTGCATTACTCTCTGTCACAGTGATCTCCTGGTTGTTCCCCACTTAGATTATCTAACTATCGCGCCACCGCAACCAGAAACACTGGCCTGGCCTGCTTCTAAGTTCAGTGGCCTGACTGCAATTTTTTTTTTTTTTTTTAGCTTTTTTGGAAATGTTTTCAAGTACCACCAGCAGTACCACCAAGTACCACTAGTGGTACGCGTACCACAGTTTGAGAACCACTGGGCTAGGGGACACAAATTCAGCCTGTGTGTCGTTGCGCTCTGGGTAGTGTATCTGTAGTAGAGCGCTATGTAGGCTACATCATCTGGACGGACTGTTTCTGTGCGAGCAAGCATGCGTACTATGGAATTTAATCCTGCCGGCGCCACTGCCGGCCCACACACCGGCCCACACACCGGCCCACACACCGGCCCACACACCAGCCCACATACTGGCCCACACACCGACTCACACACCGGCCCACATACCGGCCCACACACCAGCCCACACACCGGCCCACACACCGGCCCACACACTGGCCCACACACCAGCCCACATACTGGCCCACACACCGACTCACACACCGGCCCACACACAGACTCACCCACCGGCCCACACACCAGCCCACACACCGGCCCACATACTGGCCCACACCAGCGTTTCCGTTAGCCGGTAATTACCGGTATTTGACCGGCAAAATCTGTTGAAGTCCGACATATTTAATCTCTCCGGTCATAATGTCCGGTGAAAATAATTCCCTCTAAGCACAATTTGATTATTTGAATTGTATTCAAATAGGCTAAAATTAAATAGCCTATGCGATGAACGAAACAATCATTACATTTGTTATCGTTGCTTCACCAAGCAGACGGTCTAATAATGACGACGCTGTGTCAGCGAGAGCTTGCTGCTAGATTTGCGAAAAGCATGCAGCTGCAGACCCACAGAACCCACCAGCTTTGCTGGCACAGTGCGGTCCCCAGACCTGGAAGCCTTTTCCTTAATGATAAGCAAGCAGTGCAAGAATGCGGAAGCATTCTACCGTAGTGGCGTGCGGTAATGCGCCTTTCATTTTCCGCCGCCCAGCGCCCGTGCGTGCACCGGCGGCGGCGTGCTCGCTCAGGTGCGTGCGTGCGCCGGCGTGCTCGCGCGAGGTGCCCGCGCATGCGCATGAGATCCCGCCTTGGTTCGACACGAGCGGAGCTCAATATATATAAGTCACCGCCCCTTATTCAGTATCTAGAAATAGCTCAATTGGCAAGACTACATGGCTGTGGATCCTATGGCTCGTTTGCTGGCGAGTTCGAATCCCATCGAATATTTTTTTTTTAACGTGTATTCTTTCGCCGGTTAAGGTTAGGCATGGTTAAGGTTAAGGTTAAGGTTAGGCATTGTTTCGGAGTTGGTTAAGGTTAGAACGGTTAAGTTTAGGCGCTGTTAAGGAGCTGGTTAAGGTTAGAGTTTGTCAAAGAGAATGGCAATATAATTTCTATGGTTAAGGTTAGGCATGGTTAAGGTTAAGGTTAAGGTTAGGCATTGTTTCGGAGTTGGTTAAGGTTAGAACGGTTAAGTTTAGGCGCTGTTAAGGAGCTGGTTAAGGTTAGAGTTTGTCAAAGAGAATGGCAATAGACAGCCTATTTCCGCACGACAGCTCCCAAAGCGGGCCTGAAAAGAAAGGCGCTTTACCGTAGTGGCGTGCGGTGACGAATGCTTCCGCATTTTTGCACTGCTTGCTTATCATTAAGGTAGACGCGACCTGGAAAGCTGCTCTGCGGGTCTGCAGCTGGATGCTTCTTGCAAATCTAACTGCAGCCAGCTCGCGCTGACAACAGCTTTCATTATTAGACCGGCTGCTTGGTGAAGCAACGATGAAACGAATGTAATGAATCGTTCATCGCATAGGCTATTTAATTTTAGCCTATTTTAATACAATTCAAATAATCAAATTGTGCTTAGAGGGAATTATTTTCACCGGACATTATGACCAGCACCAAGTCGTTGGGAGGTGGAGATATACATCACGCAAACCCACGATAATGTTGCCGTCTCTCTCTGCCAAATTTCTCAGTTCTTCGCTTGATATAATTAATACAAATGTCCAATATAACGGAATTCGTTAGCTCATAAAAATGTGATTATAACAGACTGCTGTTTATTAATGTCGGGCAGACTGCCCACAGACACCTCAAGTCGGCAGCAGCACGAAGTCTCGAGGGACTTATTTTATTTGGAATATATTAATGACTGTATATACGCAAAAGTAGCCTAGTTTTAAGTTAAAATATTATAAATGCCTTGAGGATGTCATTCTTTATATAGGCCTATCAATTGTTTTTAAGCTCAATAAACTCTGACCGGAATTTATCCCATTTGTCCGGTAGAGTGAAATCTACCGGACACTCAGACCTGCAAAAAAAAATTCTAACCGACTCACACACCGGCCCACATTAGTGGCCCACACACCGACTCACACACTGGCCCACACACCGGCCCACATACCGGCCCACATTAGTGGCCCACACACCGACTCACACACTGGCCCACACACCGGCCCACATACTGGCCCACATACTGGCCCACACACCGACTCACACACCGGCCCACATTAGTGGCCCACACACCGGCCCACATACCGGCCCACATACTGGCCCACATACTGGCCCACACACAGACTCACACACCGGCCCACATTAGTGGCCCACACACCGGCCCACATACCGGCCCACATACTGGCCCACACACCGACTCACACACCGGCCCACATTAGTGGCCCACACACCGACTCACACACAAGCATGCGTACTATGGAATTTAATCCTGCCGGCGCCACTGTAAATGTTCTACCCCAGTTATTCACATACATCAATTCCACAGAAAGATGCTTAAAAATAGCCTACCAGCTCTTGCAGTGATTTCAGTCATCTCCCAGGCTACATGGTCTGTACGGCGGGCCGGTGTGGGCCAGTGTGAGTCGGTGTGTGGGCCACTAATGTGGGCCGGTATGTGGGCCGGTGTGTGGGCCAGTGTGTGGGCCAGTGTGTGGGCCGGTGTGTGGGCCACTAATGTGGGCCGGTATGTGGGCCGGTGTATGGGCCGGTGTGTGGGCCGGTGTGTGGGCCGGTGTGTGGGCCGGTGTGTGGGCCAGTGTGTGAGTCGGTGTGTGGGCCGGTGTGTGGGCCGGTGTGTGGGCCGGTGTGTGGGCCAGTGTGTGGGCCAGTGTGTGGGCCGGTGTATGAGTCGGTGTGTGGGCCGGTGTATGAGTCGGTGTGTGGGCCACTAATGTGGGCCAGTGTGTGGGCCAGTGTGTGGGCCACTAATGTGGGCCGGTATGTGGGCCGGTGTGTGGGCCGGTGTGTGGGCCAGTGTGTGGGCCAGTGTGTGGGCCAGTGTGTGGGCCGGTGTGTGGGCCAGTATGTGGGCCGGTGTGTGGGCCGGTGTGTGGGCTGGTGTGTGGGCCGGTGTGTGGGCCAGTGTGTGGGCCAGTGTGTGGGCCGGTGTGTGGGCCGGCAGTGGCGCCGGCAGGATTAAATTCCATAGTACGCATGCTTGCTCGCACAGAAACAGTCCGTCCAGATGATGTAGCCTACACAGCGCTCTACTACAGATACACTACCCAGAGCGCAACGACACACAGGCTGAATTTGTTAAATCTGGGTACTATCATCTATCTACCTTTATACAACGGCATGCAAATTTCTCGATTCTGATTGGCTGAAACAGTCATTTTACACGTCTTTATTGGCAACAATTCCACGCTGCTGGCCCAGGACCCGCCCACAACCGAACCACATCACATCACTCCGCCGGATCACAAGAAGGTGGACAATAATCTTTACAAATGGATATGTTGATAGCGACTAAACGACTAAATATCAAGCGATTCTGTCACAGCGAATGTCTTAGTCGTTTAAACAATGTTGGATGATGTAATTGATGGGTCTTGAATCATTCTGTAACAAAAGAAAAATCGCGGATTGATTGATTGATTAATTTTCAAAAAAAATGTCAATTTCTTTTTCCTTTCGACTGTCAGCGCTCGCTCTAGTCTCCACCCACCGCCACACCCCCCCCCCCCCCCCCCCCACACACACACACACACACACACGCACACACACACACACACACACACTCTGCCTGCAACGCGGGGGATAGTCAGAGAGCTGGGTGCTGCGCTGTTCTAAGTGAGCATGGCCTATTGATTGATTGATTGATTGCTAATTTTATTACTGTACGCTTGGTTTCCAACTGGTTACGTTTAGGCCCTCTACAGTAGGTTTAAAAAAATAAATAAAAGAATAGGGCGAAGAAAACGTTTTTTTCCTATAGGGCAAAGAAAACGTTTTAATTTGTTTTACCTACTTTATATAGAAGCATCTAAGAATGAAGTTCTATGGAAAGTAGGTCTGCATTCCCTTAACAATTGTGTGTATTGAGCCGTACTGTATTGTACCCATTCTGCATCTGGTAATACAATTTTCAATCAATCATTCCAATAATACACAGTTGGATGTGTTAGTTTGGTTGGATGCACTTCAAGCTGCTTCCACATGGAGGCAACTTGTCTTTTTTGTAGTTGTGGGAACTACTTTTTCTGGCGGATGGTTTTTTCAATAAATCTTCGATTAATGTGTGTTTATTGTATAGAAATAAGGTTGGATGAATCTGGCAGTTGTATAAAAGCTTTACACCACTTGCAGTCGTGATTTGTGAACAATAAACCATGCCTAGGGGTGGTCGTTAGGCCCGAGGCGCAGCCGAGGGTCGTTAGACCCCCCTAGGCATGGTTTATTGTTCACAAACCACTCCTGCGCGTGATGTAATGCTTAAATAACACATTTTGGATGGCAAGTCAAAAAACTTTAAAGCCATTTTTCTCAGTTTCACTGTTTGGAAGTTACTGCGGTCTGCCTTGACAGGGCAGAATGCATGGAGAAGTGATGACTATGCACTGAATGAGTGACAGGACTAATTACTAGAGAATGAGGTGTGGCAGCTGTAAATGTTCTACCCCAGTTATTCACATACATCAATTCCTTTGCCACAGAAAGATGCTTAAAAATAGCCTACCAGCTCTTGCAGTGATTTAAGTCATCTCCCAGGCTACATGGTCTGTACGGCGGGCCGGTGTGGGCCAGTGTGAGTCGGTGTGTGGGCCACTAATGTGGGCCGGTGTGTGGGCCGGTGTGTGGGCCAGTGTGTGGGCCAGTGTGTGAGTCGGTGTGTGGGCCACTAATGTGGGCCGGTGTGTGGGCCGGTGTGTGGGCCAGTGTGTGAGTCGGTGTGTGGGCCAGTGTGAGTCGGTGTGTGGGCCACTAATGTGGGCCGGTATGTGGGCCGGTGTGTGGGCCAGTGTGTGAGTCGGTGTGTGGGCTGGTGTGTGGGCCGGTATGTGGGCCAGTGTGTGAGTCGGTGTGTGGGCTGGTGTGTGGGCCGGTATGTGGGCCGGTGTGTGAGTCGGTGTGTGGGCCAGTATGTGGGCTGGTGTGTGGGCCGGTGTGTGGGCCAGTGTGTGGGCCAGTGTGTGGGCCGGTGTGTGAGTCGGTGTGTGGGCCAGTATGTGGGCTGGTGTGTGGGCCGGTGTGTGGGCCAGTGTGTGGGCCAGTGTGTGGGCCGGTGTGTGGGCCGGTGTGTGGGCCAGCAGTGGCGCCGGCAGGATTAAATTCCATAGTACGCATGCTTGCTCGCACAGAAACAGTCCGTCCAGATGATGTAGCCTACATAGCGCTCTACTACAGATACACTACCCAGAGCGCAACGACACACAGGCTGAATTTGTGTCCCCTAGCCCAGTGGTTCTCAAACTGTGGTACGCGTACCACTAGTGGTACTTGGTGGTACTGCTGGTGGTACTTGAAAACATTTCCAAAAAAGCTAAAAAGAAAAAAAAATTGCAGTCAGGCCACTGAACTTAGAAGCAGGCCAGGCCAGTGTTTCTGGTTGCGGTGGCGCGATAGTTAGATAATCTAAGTGGGGAACAACCAGGAGATCACTGTGACAGAGAGTAATGCAGTCTAAACAGTCATAAATCTTTAATTCAACTTCAGCCCTGATCATAACCAGGGGCGGATTTAGGATTGTAGGAGATCCGGGGCTTAGCCCAGATGGGCCCCCCCTTTTTGTTTTTTTTTATTATTATTTTCCTTTTCTTTTCTTTTCTTTTTTTTTGGCAGGCAAGGGGTGGTTTGGAGGGGGTCCGGCACGACCCCCGCCACGACAGATTTTTTTTGAATTTAATGAACCTGTACGTGCAATTTCCTGCAATATAGAGCCTTCAATCTTGACCAATAAAGCTGCTCTTTTCACTATAAAACTCAGTTAACCATAACGTAGTTATGGTTAGATTTATATATTGGGGGGGGATATATCATATTTTTCATATAATCAAAAAGTGGTGGAGCAAGATCATACCTTTGCTCCCCATAGCCGTACTTTAGCTATGTTTCTAAGGTGGAAGAATTAAGTTTTTGTCAACTTGTTGATTGTGATTTAAAGCTTAGGTCTGAGTCTACCATAACACAAAGACTTAACTCACTCAAATACAGTTAGCAGCTGGATAGACCACAGATGGAAATTAGCTTCTGCTAAATCTGGTGCAAACATATTTTCATGTAACAATGATGAATTGAAAAAAAAAAAAAAAAAAAAAAAAAAAACATTTTTTTTTATAAATAGATTCGGGGCTTTTCAGAATACATCCGGGGCTTGAGCCCAGGTAGCCACCCCCTAGCTCCGCCCCTGATCATAACCATTTATTTTTTAGATTTCTTGTAATGTCAGATACAAAATTAAATACTCCCACTTTTCTGAAAAGAGTTGGTGTTAAATCTGACATTACAAAAAATCCATCAAAATATGTGTTGCTGCTAATTATTGACACATGCCTAGCCTGTAATAATCCCCCCCAGAAAAATGTACTTTGCATTTGATATATTGTAAATATTTAACTTTTTGTGTGTTTTTTTTAACACTAATTTGTGATGCCATCACACAAACTGGCATTTAAAGGGTAAACATTCAAAAATGTATTGAATATGTGTTTTCTTTTCTTTTTTACAATAATTTGTGATGCCCATCACAAACACTGGCATTTAAAGGGTAAAAATTCAAAAATTCCTGCACCAGAATGCAGGAAATTAAGTTTTTGTAACAAAATAATTGTGTGTGTGTGTGAGAGAGAGAGAATGACGGACAATTGATTGCTGTGTGAGAGAGAGAGAGAGTGAGAGAGATAGAGAATTAAGTACATTTGCTGAAATACAGTTGTTCTTAATTTTCTCACTTGCTATGTGACAATGTTAGTTATTATGTTCTCAATGCCCCTTGCATTGTATGAGTTGTGTGGAAGCGTTTGCTAGTTCTAGTGCTATCCCTTTGTACATTGTGGCTGTGTCTGACAAAAGTTAACAATAAATAATGGTATTAGGAATACATTTGCCTCCTGCGTGAACTGTGCATATCTGAATACTGTATTTTAACGCCGGTCATATGGTGGTACTTGGAGAGCCAGCTACGTTCTCAGGTGGTACTTGGTGTAAAAAGTTTGAGAACCACTGCCCAAGCCTATCCGTGACATCGAACGAGAGAAACTCAATGCCATTTGGAGCATACCGTAGCGTAGCCTAATTCTCCTAATTCTCTGACACCGTAGCCTATTCTGACAATATAAGCCTTCAGAGATGTTTTTTGTTGTCCTTTTAATGAAGGAATACTCTCCAAATCAGATAACACGGACGATTGCCTCTACTGTGCGAACTGCCTGCCATTGCTGTTTGAATGAAGATTTGCTTCTGTGTCGTCTAAGGCTGACCCCTATTAGTCGAATAGTCGACTAATCGATCGAAAGGAGCCGTAGTCGACTGCCAACCTCTTAGTCGAATGCAAAAAATAAATAAAAAATGTATAATACATATTTAATTTAAAAAAAAATTATCATTCTTTCCAAAAGAAAAGAGGCCTAGAAGCGTGGCTAACGCTAATGGCACGCATACCAGAGGCTAACTGCCTACGTAAACAGGCACAGAGGCACTGAAAGAGGATTTCACCCATCTAATGAACACACTAGACTAGACAAATATCAAGATGTATCCATCAGTGGACCAATTGCATGCTTTTGCAGAGGACAAGAAGTCTTTCGTCGACTCCTTCAGACATTAAGCACCCCCACAGCCCAAATGTAATAGTCGACTATCGGCTAATTTCGGTCAATCAAAGTCGACTATCCAAATCCTTAGTCGGGGAGAGCCCTGGTCGTCAAATGTTGTGCTTAGTGAACAACGTGAGGCTGCCTGGAGATATAGCTCTAAGGTGGAAGAGCTGATCAGCAGAGGGAAGCAGTAATCTAACAAGAGAATTTCAAACAGTAGGCTATCTTTCCTTCTTTCAGATTTTTTATACAGTTTCTCCATCAAGAAAGCTTTTTCATAATTTGGATGGCATTTTACTAACTTCAGTGTCAACCAAGAATGATATGCAATTCGAAATTGGCCCCTGTAAAAAAAATTGTGGAGCTGAAAAAGCTAGAATTAAAAAACTAAAATTGCTAGTAAAAGACGCAGAACAATATTTGAAAATTACAGACCCGTTTAGTAGAGGAAGGAACAAGTGACTTGCTGCGAAACATGCTGGTGATGTAGAGTAGGACAGTTTAATTGGGGGAGAGAGAGAGAGAGAGTGACAACAGGCTCTTGGAATGGGTGTCTGGGAGGAAGTGGGGGGTCTTTCGATGTTGATTAAACGGCAAGCAACTAATGTCATGAGTGCAAAATTAAAGGACAATAAATCGAATCTAACTGAAATTGTGTAGCACAGACCTTTCTATGGATCAAAACCTCAATATTATTATGGTGTAGTTAATACTTCATGTATCCTTAATCCCTAGGCTAATGAGGCACTAAGATGTTAGTAAAAAAAAGAAAACGTATGCCAATGACAGGAAGTAACGGAATATATGTGTGTGTGTGTGTGCACTGTGCACGAGTGCACATCTAGGGGCGGGGTGTAGATTGGTCTCCCTGATGTTGACTCCTTAGCCACAGCCTTTGGTTGTTTAATACTGGACGAGTGTTTCATAACGGCCGTTGTGTGGGCCAGTTTCGGGGCCGGTGCGTGGGCTGGTGCGTCTGAATATCCCGGGCTGAATTTGTGTCCCAGTCCGCCCCTGGTAAAACCCATGAATCAAAATAAAAGTAAGAGGATGATGAGCTTGGCTAAGAGGAGTGTGGTGTCTGGCCACCTAAACCACACTAAGGGAGAGATGGTCATCTGGGCCTGTCGTGGCTCTTGAGGGAGGGTGGGGGCTGTAGGTCCCTTGGCCCTCCAAAGGTGCAAGATTTAGGCTATTGTTTTGGTCAGACAATGGGATGTTAGATTCTTCCATAATTTTCCTTTTAACCTACTTAGAGTTGTGCATTTCATGGTGGGGGAAAAAACCTTGGGAAATATATCTATATAAGAAAATATTTATGTATGAATATTCATATATATTCAATATTCATATTAGGTATGCACATCTGTGATTCCAACATCTCACTTAAATTAACCCTTCTCTCCAACTTTTGATGATGTATGCTAATGCTTTTATCACATTGACAGTCGAATATGTAGTTACTGGGGCACAGAAAGAACATCATGTGAATGTGTATTCTTAAAATGGGTGACATTCCACCTTAACACTTTCAGAGCCGGCCGTGTTTTCCTTTTTACCCCCTTGAATGCCCACATCCACTCCAATGTTAACGTTAATATCGCCTAATCTAGGTTTTAAATTATGGCTATGTGTCTAATCTGCCGGTCGCATTATCAATGACCTATTTCCAGTCAACATTGTCGAAGCAGATTGTTTTTTTATCGGTTCATTTCCGTTTCATAGCATTTAGAAAACCCCTCGTTTTCACAGAGAAAAAAGAGGTTTCCATGATAATCGCCTTTTACTGGAATATTCTAGAACGTTGTCATTGTTCGGCCTATTTATGAATCGTTTTCAAATAAACGCTAGATTATCGATAGTATGTGTACGCATGCACGCTCGTGGCGCGCGCTGAAAATCGCTTCTGCTATTTCCTGACGGCGCGCATAGTCAAACAGCCATATCACATAAAAGCTTATATATCCGTGAAAACGGGTCCGATTATCCTTAGACTGGTAACATAGATTCCTTACCTGAGATCAGATGGTATCCAAATGGATTATTCCAATTCCTGATCGCCATTCGGAAAAATCGCTCCTTTTATTGATCGACCGTGTATACTGTAAAACACATATTCTCCGTTGCTCTGAGAGTCCAGCATGAAGCTGGTAGACGCCGGCTGCGTGAGTGAGAAGTAAAATGTGGAGTGCGGGTTTTTTTTTCTCATTCATTTTCATTGAGTTCAATCCAAAAGGGTGAATTACCACCTGGGAGACGATAGGGGGTGCTTTTTTCACATCTGAGCGCCTGAGGTAGCTGAATTTCCAACGGTAGACTCGGTTGATGAAATATGATTTCAGATAAAAAAAAAAAAAAGAAAAAAAAAGAGAACAAACGAATATTCTCGTGAGTGGGCATTCAACCCGCGGGGGGTAAACACGAGAAAACTCGTGGATGGCATTCAAAGTGTTAAACAGAATTAATAATTGGAGGACTTTAGACTTCAAATATTCCTGATTTCTTTTGCTAAAGAAAGTGCAAATTCGCAATGGCTGCAATCTTTTTGTGCTAGGCCACACCCCCTGTTAGTCAATGAGCATTAACAAACACCTCCAGGCTAAATGTCAGCCTCCTAGGGTGGAACCTGTGGCCACTAGAGGGTGATAGTGTGACCCATATAGCTGTTAGTCGTATAGTGAACATGCATTTCCAACAAAACTTTACTTTGGTCATATCCTAAGATTCCTAACTTATCTAACAGTTATAGATACGACCTAATATCTTAACATAAGAATTTCAAGTAATACAACATGTAAGCACCTTTTGTGTGTCCCCCCATCACACTTTTTAAATAACCAGAAAGGAAAAGTTAAAAAAGTAATTACATTTATTTACGATTCGTCATATACTTTTCCATATATTAGTCCTACCACTTGTTTTGATTTGACATCACATGTTCACATGCATTGCCTGATGCTCTCCCTCTTACATCACTCTAGTCTCTGGGGTATATATCCAATACACCATGAAGGAAATTAGGGGGCTTTCTCACTGCCATTCGGGGTCGAATCAGCTCCGCTCCGTCCTCGTTCCGTCCTTGGGTGCGAACCCCCCCCCCCCATCTCCCCCCTCTAGTTTGCGTACACACTGCAGTCTTGGTGCGCTCTGGGTTTTGTTTACGGTTTACGTTTTGAGCGTGTAAGCTGCCGTAGTGATGATGTCACGCTCTAACGTCAACACAGGAAGAGTTTAACATACGGTGGTGGAAACTGGATGCTGATATAAAGAAACAAATAACCAATAAATATGAAGTTATATTTGAACCTCTGTTGTCAATATAACCCACCCCCCATTTCTCACGAATGGAACTGGTGTCGTGGAGTCCGCTTTGAGCGTTTTCAAGGGTTAACGCTAAGGTAACGCTAGTTAGCTTAGCTTATTTATTACTAGTTAGCAGCTAACATTAGCCCATCGCGCGCGGCAATTATATTGAATGTCATTGATCTACCGGTTGATCACGGCCGACTGGTTGGGCACCACTGGTCTAATAGAAATAAATGCATTTGAACAAGAAACCAATGTATAGTAGACATAGCAATGGCAAAAAAATTGCCAGGCCTAATGCGAGCCAGGGAAGTCTTGTGCTTGTAACGTGGCTTCATGTTTTCAGCCGTGAGGCTCAACATGCTTGTTTGGTTGAGGTCTGAACTCTCCAAATTGCCATGGGTATTGTCCAGTTGTTGCTGTATGTTTTTATCTGCCCAAAATTCAAACAAGCATGAAAGCATTACAGTAATGACGTTGTGTGTGTCAGCAAGTTGATACAGCAAGCCTCTCCCGTGTTTTGGTACAAGCTCGCACACCACGCCCCCCGCTCCCACTGGCGCGCACCCGGAACCGGTCCAGGTTTGGAGCGAATCAGCGTCCCGGACGGGGACGGGCGTTCTCAGTAGGACGGACACTAGGCTTGGGCGGTATCATTTTTTTCATACCGTCATACCTTGATGACCTAATACCCCGGTATATGACGGTATGACTTTCATTTTCATCAGCGGGGGGGGGGGGGGGGGGGGGGGGGGGGCGGAGCTAACAATATACTTGTTATTATCACCATACATAACGCTTGCTTATATTGAAACACGTTGAGATTAGGGCCGTTCTTTCACGGTAGCTAGTTAGCCGGCAGCCCGGCACCATCGTATCAACGTGAGCCAGTTGCATTAGGATTAAAAAATGTCAACACTCACTCACCCCGTTTTATATTACATTCCCAAAGAAGTGCCTCCGTCTCTCGTAGTCTCGTTGTGCTGGATGAAGTCACTGGCGACTTGTGGAGGCGAGGGTTTTGCTTAAATCCGAACAGACTCCAGTCCTTTAATTGTCCAAATGAGACAGTGTGTGCAAGTTTAGCTCTTGTTTGACAAAACGTTAGCCATCTGTGGTCAGGGAGCTCATCGTGGGCTGGAGTGACGGTGGTTAATTTCGGCGCTCCATCGTTCAATGGTAACGTATTATTATTATTGCTTAAGCTTTAGCAGTCTGCTCAGAGATAGAGGAAATGCATACAGGTTAGTGTGACGCACCTCTGTGTTCTCCTCACGTGACTCACAATAGCCAATCAATCATTAGGAAACTGCCCTCTGCTGGCCGTGCTGTGTGTGCACTACAACCAATGCAGTCCCCGTCGAAACTCAGTTTCAGTGTAAATAGAAACTGAAACCCAACTGTGATTTTGACGGTATTGATTTTCAATACCGTCTGTATTTCTAAATACCGTGGTATACCGTAATACCGCCCAAGCCTAACAGACACACCCTTTTTGGGTGTGATCGGGCTGTGATTCGACCCCGAATGGTTAGTGAGAAAGCCCCCTGTTGTGTTACAGTATGCAGGCATGACTTGGCCAGTCCTGGCTCCTTGGTAGTTCTCTCTCTCTCCCCCTCTCTGTCCCAGAAATCACAGTTATAAGAGAGTCTCTGAACGCGGTTTCTAAACAGTCGGTCTCTCTGTGTCTGTGCCGGTGCAAGCAGAGGCCGGTGCGCTGGCTCGGGGTGCTGGCTCGGGGTGCTCGTAGCCCTCTAGCCAATAGTGACGCTGAAGCCACACTGGAACTTGTTCTTGCGGTGGTTGAGGAGGGCCCCTAGGGCCAGCGTGAGGGGCAGGGGAATCAGCTTCTTCTCCAAGGTGGCCCCCACTACCCAGTTGCTGTCGACCGTGCCTGCAAGACAGAGATGGAACTCAGCGTCTCCCGTGACTCAATAGTGCATATAATAACAACAACAACAGTAATGGCGCTATGTGTGTTTGTATACCTTTAAAGAGCAGGTTCGCTTTGGGGAGGTCCAACTGGTAGCCGAATGATGTTGTGGTCTCGTTCATTCTTGTGCTGCCCTCAAACTCGACTCCTATCTGCAACTAAAAGAGTAGAAAGCAGAAAGGGTTCAGCACATGGAGGAGCGCAACTTAATGACGGAAGCGAAACACGTCAGTTGAACAGCACAGTGAGAACGGTTAACACTAGGGCTGTACCGAACGCTTCGAAGCTTCCATCATAATGTTGACGTTCAAATTCTAAATCAACATTCGAATTTTGTATTTTTAATTAAAAAAAAATTTGTTGTGTCTAATTCAATCTGTTTAAACCAATGGGGGTTTTCTTCACAGTTGCAGTTAAAGATTAGGCTACACTAATATTATAATATTATACTATAAGACGTCACCATCACTTTCATACCAACCGTGCACTTATTGGACTATTTATGTTGACAAAACTGATGAGTTATATTCATTAAAGAAAGTTGATTTAATAAAAGACAAATTCAATCAGATTAATCACTTTATTCAAATTGAGGACTTAGTTTAATAAAAACAAATAAAAAAAAATCTTTTGAAGTACATTTTTTTTATAGACATTCAAAGCTTCGTTCGAATACTTCAATCGAAGCTTCGAATGTTAAAGAATGACATTCGGTACAGCCCTAGTTAACACACACACACACACACACACACACGTCAACAGGACCCTGTGGTTCCCAACACAGTAGGGCTGCAACGATTAGTCGACATAATCGACGATGTCGATTATAAAAAATCGTCGACGAGGAATTGTTGTGTCGATTAGTCATACAAAAAAATATATATAAATTATTATAATTATTATTATAATTTTTTTTGCACTACCTATCTTTGTGAAAGTGGCTTCTCAGCTCTGGTCCAGCCAGCTGAAGACTTCTTAGCTTAACATAACAGACCGACAGTAAGTTTGGCGGAACTAATGGGATAACTGGGGATGTTGTTTGGTCCTGACAAGAGTCTCAAAGCAACTCTGAGGTCATGTTCAATGTCCAATCTGTTCCTCTGCTCTGTCTTCAGCTGGACCAGAGCTGAGAAGCCACTTTCACAAAGATAGGCAGTGCAAAAAATTAAATAAAAATAAAAAATATATATAAATTCTTTTTTTATTTAATTTTTTATATATAATCGTTTTTCGATTAGTCTACTAACTGAAAGAATAATCGACAGATTAGTCGACTACCAAAATAGTCATTAGTTGCAGCCCTACAACACAGGCATTTCAGCCAACTCGCACCACCATGTGAGAAAAGGAGTGGTTCTCTACATTCAAGAGGTACAATCTAAAGCAGGGGTTACACAGTGTTTTTGTGCTCGTTTTTATACGTTTTTGAATACGTTTCATGTCCCTTTTACACAGAAATGCGTTTTTTGGTGGATACGGCTGAAACGCTAAATTGTGTTTGCGTTTTGGAGAACCCCTAAAAAACGCGCCGACAACAGCCGTGTAGTCTGCACGGAGCCGTTGTTGCGAAAACGCCCATGCGCAGTAGATACCATCTGCGTGCCCTTCCGGCGACAACAGTGTGTGTGTGTGTGTGTGGGTGTGTGTGTGTGTTTTGGGACATAGCTCTGTGTCCCAAATAGCTAATAGCTGCAGCTACCATGTGTTGTCAAGTTATTGTTATAAGGACCCCAGTCCAAGCTACAACAGTCTGCATTCCCTTAACAATTGTTTGTATTGAGCCGTATTGTATTGTACCCATTATGCAATATGTTAAATAAAGTTTACATCCATTCATTCTGCTAGCATTACCGATTGCATGAGCAGCTGGCTAACATTAGCTATCAGACCCTGTTAGCTCAAGCCCCTCTTTCAACTTAACAAGCATTAAACAAAATGGCCCAGTCATCTATTCACCTTACACAGCGTTGTCTCTAATGTTATCTAACTACTGATAGTTCCCGATATCATCAGTTTGGTGCTGGCTAACTAGCGTGAGCTAACGTTAGCTTCTAGCCACAATGCTATATTGTTATAATGGCATATTCCATTGACGTTAGCATGCTGTAGCTACCAATCTTTTTTTAGACTAAACTATCCGCTCTTGGTGGTCACTTGTGTTGATGTTAGTTTTGTTTCATCAACAAATGACAGGCAGAACACACAGTGAATGTATCCGTTTTGTTTATTGCACTTTTATTAGACTTTGCTGAAAAAGAATTGCTGCATTGGGTAAAATAGACAAAGATGGTGGCGCCCATAGGTCATTAAAAACCAATAATAATTGCTCGCCGGCTTCGCTGACCAGAGCTCTCTCAGATTCAAAGTTTTAATTGCAGCCTGGCTGGAACATACATGTTTCGGAACCAATGTGTAACTAGACAGTTACAATATAACATTTATATTAATTAACCCAGTTAATGCCTTAAGAGAAAGAGTCTGGTGGTCAATTGCTACGGAAATGTTGTGTCTTACTAATAATAACTAATTCCTTGGTCAATAGAAGTCTCTGTGATACTTTCTGAATATGATTTGGGAACATCAAATGGGCAGGCCGCGAAATAACATAACGTTACAATGTACAATAACTTATGTACATATACCGATATGCCCTACTCTGTTTACTTGTTTCTGGTCAGCGAAGCCGGCGAGCAATTATTATTGTTTTTTAATGACAAACCAAGTACATAATCCTATCCAACATATGTGTAAAGGCACACACAACATATTCCAGTTAACGGTATATTTTTTTAATGATTCGTTATGGCGTAATCAATACTTCCATGCGTATAAATTGCGTTCGCGACCTCCATGTTTTGGGGCTATTCATCAGAAAACTCGGATCCGAGATTCGGCTCCCATCCGGCGGGCAACAACTGTGGGTTTTCAGCCTCTCTCTCTGGAGCTTAACGGAGTTTCGACTCCTGGCTAGAGGAGCTTGCCAATCAGAGAGAGGTCTGCAGAAATGGAGCTCAACCAATCAGAGAGGGGTCTGCAGAACTGGAGCTACTATTTGTAGAGACGCGGCTTTGTTGACATGTTCTTTCCAGGAAGTGTATTGGCACATTCAAGTTCTGATTGGTTGAAATTGCCTTCATGTTCGCCACCTACTGCCACCTACTGCTTTGGCAGTGTACTACATCACTGTGCCCAGGTGACAAAAACGAAAGTGTGACTCAAGGCTGCCACGTTGCGGCGAAACTCATCTACAATGAAACGAAAGGTGTAACCGCCGCCTAAGGCGTGTTCGAGATTGGCGAGGCGGACGCAGATCTGCGCAGTATTTACTACGGCCTTGCCAAGCACGTTGCATGGCGGTTAGAATGTTGTCCGACTTGCTCTGGAAATCTGACTAGGCGAGCCGCGGAAATCTCACGAGAGCGAGCCACGCTCAACCTTCAGAGCCAGGCGCCACAGTACCTCTCCAGCGACTGCTCGACGCAAATGCATGATGGGAAACGACTTTGTCTCAGAAAAGTTTGTCAGTCACCAGCCACAAGAGGAAGTTATGAGACGTTTGATTGATTGAAAACTTTATTAACCGATTGCAGAATGGGTACAATACAGTACAGGTCCCGTCTACCCGCTCTATCAGATAGATTTATTATTATTATTATTGGATACAGGAGTTTGGGTACCAAGAGCTTCTTCAAGTCGATTCTACAGACGGACTGTTTCTATCATCGGAATTAAATAATTATAATGATAATAAATACGACAATTACGTTTTGCATTTATAGTCATGACTCATGACTATAATAGATTAACGAATTCCATATAAATCTAGTTCATTAACGATGCAGCAGCTGATACTGTATACACACACACATACACTGCTGAATAATTCCGTTTTGTCTCAATATATACTGTATATATAATTGTTTTGCCTCAATATATACTGTATATATATAATTCTGTTTTGCCTCAATATATACTGTATATATAATTCTGTTTTGCCTCAATATATACTGTATATATAATTCTGTTTTGCCTCAATATATACTGTATATATAAATCTGTTTTGCCTCAATATACAGTATATATAATATATTGATGCAAAACAGAATTATTCAGCAGTGTGTGTGTGTTGTGTGTGCGCGCTGCGGTTGGCAGGAGCGTGCAACAAGATGGTATATAAATATGGTATATTAATACAGTCTAGTGTGCTGTGTGATGACAATACATTTGAATCTAATCTAATTGTGCACGCGGCCCTCGCATTATAATGAGCTGGACAGGTGTGTATGTGTGTGTGCGAACGTGAACGTGGATATCTGCCATGCGAGACTAGGCGAGCAGGCTGTCGTCAAATCTGAAGTGTCCGACGTTCCGACTCCTCCCCCGGCTGCACTCGTCTACTCTCGTCTACTTTCGAAGCGAGCCGAAATCAATCTCGAACACGCCTGTAGTCTATTCGTCAGCAGGCCAAATCTGGATATTCCCCCCAGGGGAAAGCTGAGACAAGCAGAATGTAAGAATGTGCCGTAATGAGTGGAGTACCTGGTCGTTGGCTTTGTGATAGTATGTTGCGTGTGCTCCTGCACCTCCCAGAGTCAAGGTAGCAACACAATTATCACCTGTTGAAAGAGTCATTCACACATCAAGGAGATGGCAACCATGAAATGGTTCCAGTAGCTTCAGTAAAAACGACTCAAGTATAAATGGACTATCAATAGAACTGGTCCTTTTGGTCGGTGAAAAATATTTATTTGACCTTTCAGTATCAGTAGCTAAAGTATGCATTTACAAATCAAGAGAATTAAGTTGTGAGGCATAAGGGTGTGCGAGTAGGTTTTCGAGAGGTCAGTCTTAACACTTTGAGTGCCACGGAGAGAGAAATCTCGTTTTTAATCGTTTTTTTTTCATATTTCCATTCATATTTCATCAATCTAGCCTCCCGTTACCACTGGAACTCTCTCTGAGCTGCAATGGGAAAATACCGCCCCCTATCGTCTCTCCCTGTGGTACTGCACCCCATTGGATTAGACTGAATGAAAAGCATGGGGGGAAAAAAATCCTGCTTCCTCATTTTACTTTTCAGGCAAGTCACCCGAAACGATCGGATTCATTCTGGAACATCAGAACAGCGTGGAATCTGTGTTTCGACAACCCAGCATTGGATCAATAAACGCAATCGATATTTGGAATGGCGATCAGGAATTGGAATAATCATTTTGGAGAACATCTGATCTGAGGTAAGGAATCTATTTTACCAGTCTTAGGATAATCAGAGCTTTTTTCACAGAGATATCAACGTGGGCCCTATGTGTGTGTGTGTGCGATCAGGAAATAAAAGATTCGATTTTTCAGCCCGCTTCTCTAGCGTGCATAAGTACACATATACTATTGATAATCTAGCGTTTATTTGAAAACGATTCATAAATAGGCCGAAAAATGACAACATGTTTTGTGTATTACAGTAAAGGGCGTTTATCACAGAATCTTCTGAAATCTTCTGGAAGTTTCAAGAAACAAGCGTTTTTCAAAATGGTATAAATCGGAAATGAAGCGATTAAAAAACAATCCGTTTCGACAATGTTGACTGCAAACAAGTCATTGATAAGCGACGGCCAGATTAGACACACAGCCATAATTTAAGATGTAGTTTATGAGAGCGCTATCATTGAAGTGGGTGGTGGCACGCAACAAGGTTTTGAGACGGGGAGGCGTGGCATCCAAAGTGTTAATGCACGACGTTAAGTAATGCAGGGTGAATAGTAGTTGGTTACTAGCCGTATTGCAACATGTCACATTTGGTAGAGTGAACATTTATCATGTAATGTTATAGAACTTTCTCTCTTGCTCAAGAGACATTTTCTGGCAAGTGACCATTAACAACAGGCCTATTGTTTAACACTAATCACCTAAATATTGTTCCAATTTTTCAGAATGTCAATAAACTGCTCTCTTTTGTGAATTGTGCATTCCCCGGGAGTAAATACACATTTCTCAAACATTTGTGGTCAAAACAAGTTTTGTTTCAGTGGCCCGTTTTCAATGCGAACTTCACTTATTTATTTTTTTTTACTGTGCTTATGTCGCAGCTTCGTAGGACGCAGAGCCTGAAAAGGTCCCTTGATTTTAGTTGGCAAATGTACCATATCGACTCTGCCATAATAGTTTATGATCGGAGACACACATTTTCAAATTGTGGTCTTCAGCCAATAAAGCTTTGCTTAATACACATGGGGTAATAATGACATGTCACACTAACAGATTTCTTAGCGAGAGGCGGCCAATCATTATCCTGGCCCAGTTTGGGGGAAATATTGGCATTATTTGGCTGAATGTTGCCTTTAGCAGCTGTGACGACATGCAGCAATACATACAGTACACACACAGCCAATGACGAACTGGTGTTGAGCACGGTGGGTCTCACCTGTGTACCTTCCTATGAGGGATGTGACGGCTCCCTCCTCCCCAGGTCGACTGTGGTAGACCAGCTCCCCCCCCAGAGCCAGGGCTGGTGTGATGGCCTGGAGGTAGTGAGCCACCAAGATACCTGAGGGAATGCAACCGTTACCACCATCATCTTCACTTCATCAACATTAGCAACTGTTACCACCATCGTCTTCAGCAACATCACCAACACCTTCACTTGATCAACATTAGCAACTGTTACCACCATCATCATCTTCACTTCATCAACATTAGCAACTGTTACCACCATCATCTTCAGCGACATCACCAACACCTTCACTTGATCAACATTAGTCATGCATGAGCAGTAGGCCCGAATACAAACAAATGATAGTGTAACAGTACATTCAAATACAACATGGGGGGGGGGGGGGGGGGGGGGGGGGGGCGACAGTGGCTCAGGAGGTAGAGCAAGTCGTCTGGTAGTCGGACGGCTCCCGGTTCAATTCCCGCTCCTTCCGGGCAGCGTGTTGAAGTGTCCTTAAGCAAAGATACTTAACCCCCAATTGCTCCCGATGTGCAGGTTGGTACTTTGCATGGTTGCCTCCGCCATCGTGTGAGTGTGAGTGAATGGGCGAATGTGAGGAACAAAAATTGGAAATTTACCATGAAGAGAAATATAGCCTCACACTGTACTTGCATCAGTTTTGACAGTTGGACAATAGCAAAACTGGCATGAAGACAAAGCTGCGTACCGTAATTCCTCTAATAGTAACCCCGGCTTGTATTTGTTTCAACTGTAGCGGGTACCAGGCTTGTATTAGGAGGAGGCCTGTATAAGAGGGAGGCCTATATTTCAAATTTTCAAACGGATCATAATGAATAAATCAACATTTTGTGTCAGTTTGAACCCAGTAAAATGTACTGGGTTCATTTATTGAAACCAAGTACTGTATGAAATAGTAAACAGTGCAATTACAGGTGGTCACTGGTCATTTCAACGTTTTCAAAGTGAAATCAAGTAACTAGCTCAGTATGCAGCTCAGTATATTAGTGACCCGGCTTGTATTAGGAGGCCGGCTTATAATTGCTTAGCTCAAGAGCGCACCCGGCCATTAATAGAGACCCGGCTTGTATTTGAGACCCGGTTACTATTAGAGGAATTACGGTATGTTTCTCCCCTGCTTGTTTTTTTTTTTTGTATGCATTAGCACCGGCTCTGGATTTCGTTTTGTGTTGTATTTAACCGTGAGGGTATTTCCCATAGATATCTATAGAACACTAGATAGCTTAAGGCGGAGTCACCAGCGTCACTGAACCGCCGCCATCTTGGGAGGGTCAGCCTTGAGTGAGAGTGAGTGAGCTGCACAGACAAAAATACTCATAACTCGCTGAAATATTGACGGATTTACAAACGGGTTGGTTTGCTATAAACATCAAAGATGTAGTTATGATACTGCATACTTATAAAAAAAAATGTTTTAAAGATGTTTTTTTTACAAACCGCTTGGAATCATAGCCACGTTAATAATGCTTGTAATAAACCAAACCGTTTGTAAATCCGTCAATATTTCAGCGAGTTATGAGTATTTTTGTCTGTGCAGCTCACTCACTCTCACTCAAGGCTGACCCAAGATGGCGGCGGTTCAGTGACGTCCCTCTCCATTGGCCGGCAGCGCGGGCAAGCTATCTAGTGTTCTATATATATCTATGGTATTTCCCCCCCCCCCCCACCTACATCCACACACTACAGCTGTGATAAAGGGGAATGAAAACCTACCAGAGCCAGCGAGGACGTCTGGGTTTCCTAGTGTCACAGCAGAGGTGAAGTTCTCTCCACGGTACTCCATGTCACACTGCCAGTTCCCAAACTTGTGCTGCTGAGTCTACACCACACAAAACACCATGACACATCCATTAAGATTCAGCACTTGAGCAAATGATCACAGACAAAGCATTAATAGTGACATTAAGAGGCGACGATTGCCCACCCTAGCGATACGCATGCTTAATTTACCACAGACATCCAACTTTATACATTTTATAATATATATATTATATATATATATATAACTGACAGTGGCTCAGGAGGTAGAGCAGTCATCTGGTAATCAGAAGGTTCCCGGTTCGATTCTCGCTCCTCCCGGCAGCGTGTCAAAGTGTCCCCTAATTGCTCCCAATGAGCAGGTTGGCACCATGCTTGGTCGCCTCCACCATGTCGGTGTGTGTGAATGTGTGAGTGAATGTGAGGCATACGTTGTAAAGCGCTACATAAATGCAGTCCATATAAACACGCAGTTGGTACAACGGATCCCGGGAATATCTTAGTTAAAACACAAAACATCTTCACTAGCAGTCTTGTTGAAACAAAGATGATCACTGATTGCTGCCCCCCCCACCCACCCCCACCCACCCAATCATAGATATTTCCACAACAGTTATGACTTTACTTGGTAAATGTGTGGTTGTAAGCTATGAGACATGTCATGACATAATAAGCTATGAGACATGTCATGACATAAGCTATGAGACATCATCATGACATAAGACAGGAGAGTCTCTATACCTGGATGGCTATTTTGGAGCGCAGGTTGTTGGTGAGCTGGTGGATGACCTGGGCGTTCAGACTGCCTGTGTTGTCCATGTCCCCCACCATGACAGGAAATGACTGAAGGAATGATGAGACAAAAACAAAATGTCATCTATTAACTTTTAAAATTGTATGCATGGTATTTGAAGGTGCAAGTAAGTGGCAGCAGTCTTTCCTCTGTGTAAGTGCATCTACAAGTGAGCTAGTGACCACTGCTGTCCCCGCTGTCTGCCGTCAACACCACCATCCCTCCCAGGTGTCGGGCTCCGTCAACACCACCATCCCTCCCAGGTGTCAGGCTCCGTCAACACCACCATCCCTCCCAGGTGTCGGGCTCCGTCAACACCACCATCCCTCCCAGGTGTCAGGCTCCGTCAACACCACCGTCCCTCCCAGGTGTCAGGCTCCGTCAACACCACCATCCCTCCCAGGTGTCGGGCTCCGTCAACACCACCGTCCCTCCCAGGTGTCAGGCTCCGTCAACACCACCGTCCCTCCCAGGTGTCAGGCTCCGCATTCAATTCCATTCATTTTGGGGACCTTGTCTAAATATTACTTCTGAAGTATGAACAACTTACTGTGTGGATTTCAATAAAAAAAGACAAGTCTGAGTCAAATGTATGCGTTTGTTTTGGCATTTAATGCTCAATCTGCACCATCCACGTATATATACGTTATTTGGTCCGTTTTCCTTTTTTCGGATTTTAATATTCTATTCAGTGTCACGGACCTCTATGTTAGCGTTAAAAGGCATACCGAGACCCAGAGAGTGCAGTACCAGCCACATCCTGCTAGGTGGCAGTATCGCCCACCCTTTGAAACCCTGTTCCAGACTGTGTGTCACATCTAATCTCGTCCGGGCGGAGAATTTTGGTCCAGGCGAGTCAAGCGGTTCACCCGATCACATTGGAGCGCGTCCATGGCCCCTCGATGCATGTGTTGTGCCAGATTATGTCAGGGACCCGATGGACAGCAATACTGGAAATCGTCATCAGACAATTGGAATATTCTTTTTTTGGAATAACCCGATCAAAGGTAAGGACTATCTGACGTCAATTCACCTTGATCATACAATGATTTCATATCGATCCAGTCGATCAACGTATGTAGTATTCAAAACAAACGCTGTTGATGACAATCAGAGCATCAAAAAACGACCCCCCCCCCCCCCCCCCCCCCCTACCTTTGATTTGGAAACAGTAGCAAGTCCAGGCGAGCAACGCGAACGCATTTAGCTAAATTCATATATCGCTCCATAGCGCCGTTTTCAGTAATTAGCCAGGATCACTCTGAAACTATAAAATATTCACAACGGGATAACACGCGAACGTATACATGAAAAAATGTATTCTTTTTCACATGTTGAACAAGGGATAGTTAGTCAAATGAGCCATAGTATTGTCTCCATAGCTATAATATAGAATATAGATATAGCCCTGAAAACACCGCGACGCACAGTGAAAATGCCTATATAAAGCGTGCCACATTTACTACAGGATGAGAATAATAGCTGGCAGAGAAAGAGTTAATGTGTCTTCAAGGATTTATTTCCATAGAAAAATAAATGCAGGTCCATTTGTTGTAGAGCGTGCTGTGCATTTTTGCCCTGCATGGGATGATCAAGAGTAGTTACCTGCTACCTTGCTGGAAGAAAGATCCTAAACATGAGAAGTTGACAGTTGGTCAAACTACACCTCAAGTGAGAAATAGTTCCTATACTTAAATTTTCTAATTAATTTCCAGTAATGGGACTTTCTGGGAAAGTCATTAAGGCGCCATTACCAGAAATTAACAGCTTGACTTGAGAATTTGGAGAGAAAAGGGTAATTTTATACTGTATAGCAGCAGCTTGTGTTTGTCAAGGATCTTTGAGCTATAGATCTCTGCGAATTTGCATTAATTAGTTAGGACAAATTCAAAATTCAAGATGTTTATTTGTCACATACATTCAACTTCAAATTACTTTATTTTCCTTTCGGAACTTCATTTGTGCAGTGGTTAAAAGACAAACATACAGTCACAATACATAGACACTCACCACTATAACTACAGTAAAAAAAGACTACTATAAAAAAACACCAACTACATTAAAACTACAGTACTTAAAGCATGATATATAAAAAATCCATGTAATAATAAATAATAGTAATACAGGTGATATGTGTCCATCAGGTGGAAGGGGTTCACATACCAGGACATACAGTGAATGATACAACAGCATTGTGATTGGTCGAGAGCGTTCTAAACCGTGAGTACTTTCATAATACACTTAACACTTTGGGTGCCACATTGTTTCCGGGGCCCATCTATTCAGTGCCAGCATTAAACTAATAGACTCCTTCACCTTGTTTGTAGAGCTATAACTATATTCTATATTATAGCTATGGATACAATACTATGGTCATTTGACAGAGTTTCTTCCGGTCAAGATGCAAAAAAGAAATAAATTTTCCATCCATACGTTCCCGTTTTATACCGTGGTGAATATAAGTATGGTTTTAGAGCGGTCTAGGGTAATTCCTGGGAGGCTGGTAATAGCATGCAACGTGTATTATACTAAATGCGTTGGCATTTCGTCCCTACACACGCTACAATTAAAAAATCAAATGCATTATGTTCCATCATGAATGCATGAAAGGGTGGGGGGGGGGTTTTGATGCTCTGATCGCCACCAACGGCATACGTTGTGGAGTAACGTTACAGTAACACTTTCGGATCGCAATGAAGGCATGCTCGGATCAACACAAGATTGATATCATATAGCCCAGGGGCCAGTCAGAGACTAAGAGCCACAAAAATTACTGTGGCACCACAAAGAGCCACACCATATACCAGCGTTTCTCAACCTTTTTTTTCAGTCACGGCACCCTTCATGTGTTTATAGGTCTCACCCTCTGGCCTCTGAAGTTGCTAATGTCTTTTTTATTTGGGCCTCACAGGGTTAAAAGTACCCTGTGAGACCCACGTTTGCAAAATTACAAAATCACTTTTAGCCATTTTAAAAAAAAGTGTAAATGTTTACTTAAATTTTTTTTTAAGCACATGTATAGTCAATTGGTCCTGTTGTTCAGCCTCACAATGCTATTTGATAGTAAATGTGTTTATATGTCCCACCCTCTGGCCTCTGAAGTTGCTAATGTCTTTTTAATTTGGGCCTCACATGGTTAACCTCTTAAGCCCGAGATATACAGTAAAAGTGTATATTTTCAGCATTACGTTTGTTTACCAATGATTTTTAACTGTTATTAGTGAAATATAAGATTATAGAAATCTCAGGGCATTGAGTCGGAAAACCGGCGCATGTTGACAGGAGGAAGTGGAGCAGCCAAAAGTGAGTGTAGTCTTTTGAAGGAAGATAAATTTTTTTTTTTTTTATTTATTAGCTATTTGAATTCATATTTTATCAATCGAGCCTCACGCTAGTGCTCCAAAGTCTCTGAGCTCCATTGGGAAAATACCGCCCCCTATCGTCTCTCCCTGTGTAACTGCACCCCATTGGATTAGACTGATGGGGGGGGGGGTCCAATTTCCTCATTTTACTTATCCGGCGAGCCATCTGAAGAGACCGAAGTGATTGCCGAGCCGGAAAACAACGTGGAATACATATTTACAGTACCCAGCGCTGAATCAATAAACGCAATCGATATTTGGAATGGCGATCAGGAATTGGAATAATCTTTTTGGAGAACATCTGATATGAGGTAAGGAATCTATTTTACCAGTCTTGGGGTAATCGGATCCGTTTTCACCTATATATCAGCGTTTGCCCCATGTGTGTGTGTGTGTGCGCTTGGGCGGTATAATTTTTTTCATACCGTCATTACCTTGCTGACATAATACCCCGGTATGGGTATTATGACGGTATGACTTTAATTTTCATCAGTGGGGGGGGGGGGGGGGAGCGGAGCGGAGCGGAGCTAAGTTAACAATATACTCGTTATCACCATACATAACGCTTATATTGAAACACGTTGACATTAGGGCCGTTCTTTCAACCTAAACGTGCACTTTCTTCAACCTCGAACCTAAATTCCTTAGCGACCCATGTTGCCAAAGTAAACAAATCAGCGCGCACAGTCGAGACACACAGATATGAAACGAGTCATACGGAACAAATAACATATAACGGAGGCTGAAATTAGAGCAATGTCACAAACTCAGACAGTAGTACACAACTACACATACAGACGCATAAAATTGATTCTGCATTGATTAAGTGATAATCAAAACCCATCTTAAGCCGTTAAACCCATGTAGTGAATCGCGCAGCCAATACGCACACACAGTCGAACTGGAATGGTTTACCAAACATACACTCCCAGCATTCATAATCCATTCGACCTTAATAAATGGACTGCCATCGGTCCATAACTGCATTCTATAGAAGAATAAGTGTTTATTTGTCGTGCAGATGAACACACATGCGAGATGAAAGACCCAAAGGAACACACGCGTTGCGTCTCCTGCTCAGCTCTGCTCTGCTGCTGAGCTCTGACAGAGAGGGAAAGACAGACTGCCCTGCCCTCTGCTGGCGCGTGCTGTGCACTACAAGCAACGCCGTGCCGTCCCTGTTATATAACTCTCTCAGTGTAATAGAAGGAAACTCATCTATGATTTGGCGCACAGTCTGTGACGTCACGGTATTGAAAATCATACCGACGGGATTTAGAAATACCCTGGTATACCGTAATACCGTCCAAGCCTAGTGCGCTGATCAGGAAATGAGAATAGATTTTTCAGATCGCTTCTCTAGCGTGCATAAGTACACACATACTATCGATAATCTAGCGTTTATTTGAAAACGATTCATAAATAGGACGAAAAATGACAACGTTTTTTGTGTATTCCAGAATATTCCAGTAAATGCCGTTTATCACGGAATCTTTATATTTTCCTGAAACTTTCAAGAAAACGAGGGCTTTTCAAAATGCTATAAAACGGAAATGAAACGATTTAAAAAACAATTGCGAGCACGGGGAGAACATGCAAACTCCACACAGAAAGGCCCGGGAGATACCCCACCTGGGTAACTGGCATCGCGGAAACCTGGTCCCCAAGCGGGAATCGAACCCTGGACCTTCTTGCTGTGAGGCGACAGTGTTAACCACTACACCACCGTGCCGCATGCATACATAGCTCAATAGAGCCAAGTTGTCACTAGCTTATTTGTAGACGACTTTAGGTAGAGGTAAGACTGCAATTTTCTTTTCTTTTTCAAGTTCTACTAAAGTGAAATATCCCTCTAATGCCTACATCATCTGTTGTTTGAAGTAGCGAATACTAAGGGGCTAAGAAGAGCTAAAGATGTTACAGGATTTAGAAAACGTTATTTAATTTCATACAGAAAGAGTTGCTTTGGTTTAACCTCTTAAGCCTGAGCCATATTTTCAGAAAATTTGCCTAAAAGTACATACCTAAGTAAATGGAAGATTGCTCCACTTCTACGAGGTCCATTTGCATGTTCTTGGTATCTAGGGACATCTATGGATCTCAGGTAATGTATTCCCAGTGTCAGAAATATTGTGTCTGTTACTAGGCTTGAGTAAATTGTAATGAACCAAAGAGGAATATAAAATTTAAAAAAATTTAACAACATCATGCTAACATTGACCAGACGTGAAGAATTGCCACTGAGCTCATTCAGCACCTTCTTGAGATCAGGTGTACAAAAAGTCTAAGCAAATTAATAAAGGGCAAATGATTTACAGGGGGTTCTGTAGATACAGTAATGAATTGTGCCATCCGGACACATGCTATTTGAAATATGAATATAAGGCCTATGAATTACCTTATTATGGCCATGTCATGCATCTATGGATCGGGCCAAATCTCCTCTTTCCAATGGCAAAGTTCATTCTGGATTTAGTACCACCAGGCGCCCGTTGCAGGGCAGCAAAGACTGTGAATGAAATCTACTGTACAGTTACGTTTTTATAATCTCCATTGCTCCGCCATTTTTCATCAGGTTGACAAGTTTTTTTCCCTAGACGTTCACACAACTTCACAGAAAGGTAAAGAAACAATATAAGTTGTATTTTATGGCAATAACATTCAGGTTTGTTCAACCCGTGAGATATGATCACGAAAATAATTGAACAGAATTGTTCGCAAAGAATATTTTCAACAGCTTTTACAGAGGCTGGCGTTAGCTGGGTAGTGTAGTTTTATGAAATTCGATAAAGCCCTGGGTCTCCTCTCTCTTAGGACTACAAACACAAATGACTCATTTCCTCACGTCTAATTCATGAGGTTTCCGCCAGGATGCGCAGAGATATTTATACTCATATTTGATAGGGTTAAGGTCTTTACTCTTGGCTACATTTGAAAAAGAAATGCAACATTTAATATTGACTGTATTGATCCATTTATGACGTGATATTAATTTCTGCCCAGTACCGGGCCCGTCGGGCTTAAGGTGGTTCACCCATATAGCCTGCCACTGTCTTGTGCTTCCAATAGACAGGATATTACAGTTTAGGAAAAAGGGGGTCTCTACCTCTGCAGGTCCAGTTTGTTTGCTGCCTACGTATGTGGCACCGAACCGGTAGGCAGAATCGGCCAAGGTACTAAGGGTGACAGTATGGCAGACCTGTGGAGACACAGCATACAAAACATATTCAGTTACATGAATCATACTCACACTGGAGCCAAGTGCAGTGGCATAGAGCGACAAATGGATCCACAACTCACCTGGAAGTGATTACTGAGACCCTTGTTGACCACTAATCGTACCCCTTCCATCTGCAGGGGGTATACCTCTGGAAAAATAATGCAGTGAAATGAGACTAATGGTAATTAAAAAATAAATACACCCAGACTTTAAAAAACTGGAATAAAAGTATTGCTTTGTCCATGTTTGCGGGTCCAAAATAAATGTTGTTTACATGTTGCAGCAGGCATGTATCCCCTCAAGACCACACAAACAACATAATTACCAAGCAGAAGTTCCACGTGGCAATCCACACTATCCAAACCTTAATGCACAGTGCACACCATACTCAACCCATCAGGCCAGTCAGTCACTGACCTTTGCATTTGCGATGGCACTCTTCGTATGTGCCTGGGTTGGGGAGGGCGGATTCTGCATCTCCTGCTAGGCCAGGGGTAGAGGTTGGAGGAGTCACTGGGGGCATGGTGAACCCTGGAGGGACAGACACCAACCCTGGAAGCCCCAGGCCACCTCCGGCTGCAACTGGGGCCGGAATGGGGGAGCTGGCAGCCAACACACTGCCCATACTTAATAATAAAGATATTAAAAAAGAAAAAAACTGAAGAAAGGGAAAGGGTGTTGGTCAATTGAAAGGTATTTAACCAGTTGGCCAGTTAAGATATTTAACTGGGACAGAGAACACGGTCATCCCTGGTCAAGAGAGAGATGTCCATGATTTTTTCTTCTGCCGACTTAAATATGATTTTTATGAACAATCTGCAGTGTAAGGTTCACATAATTAAAATCTTGATACACGGGATAGCGATCGGTTGCAAATAACTCGATAAACAACATGATTTGGACGTATACAGTATTATACAACCTGGAACTGGACCAACTAGATCGACATCCCATAATAGACAACTTTCTGCTCCACGCTGATCGCCCAACGCTATGAGGAAGCCGCGGTGAGTTTCAGCCAGGCAGCAATACTAAGCTCCAGTTAACCTAATTTATACCGTAAGCAATCATTAAAAAATATATACCGTTAACTGGAATATGTTGTTTCTTTACACATATGTTGGAATCAACAATCCATCAGGATAAGTGAAAGGTGGAGATATGGAAAAAACCTAAACTTAGAAAATATGTTGTAATTAAAAATGAGTATTTTACTGAACCTTATGTAATGTTAAACTCAAAGAGAAGACGGAGGTCTCGGTGTGCCCAGCTCAAGTCTGGCACCATGCCATTGGCCGTGGAAGTGGGTAGATTCCAAGGTAAACCTGAGGAGCGGTTGTGTGTTCTATGTGATCTGGGAGTGGTGGAAGATGAATATCATTTTGTTTTTTATTGCCCTTTGTACACCACTTTGAGGAGGGCTTTGTTTGAGAAAATTCAAATTGTAAATCCGGATTTGTTTTGGCAGTATGAGAGTTGTATGTAGAGTTGTTTTTTTGTGGAGGACATCTTCAGTTTTGCAGGATTTTTGGAGAAAGCATGGCACTTGAGACTAAACACACTATATCCTATATAATTGTATATTAATTCCTCTTGTTTCTTTGTTTACATACATTGCTTACAGCTTGTGTTATATTACGTTTTATTGTATTTTCTTTCTTTTGTGGCCATCTTGGTCTATATGTCATAATTTGTCAAGTATACTATTATATACTTATTGTTTATGTGTCTTGTAAGCCCATATGGGTTGGGCATACACCTGTATGCAAGACACGAAAATAAAAAACATCAAATCAAATCGAAAGGGGGGGGTTGATTGATTGATTGAAAACTTTATGAACAGATTGCAGAATGGGTACAGTACAGTACAGCTCAATAATATGCCGATAAAGTCTGAAACCCCAAACTATTTGCAGCTTTATAGTTAGTCCAACGAATCAGGTAAGTTAATGATTATGCTGTCATGTCAGCTTGGGGTCACATAGAACATGCCGACATACAGTACAGCCTCATGTTAAAAAAAAAAAGCTTAAAGCTACAAGTGGACGTAGATATCGTTAGATTGTGACTAGAATCAGTCATATCAAGCCAATTTCGCTGGCCAGTGTGTTATTAATTAAGGTTGACCTGCTGCACCTCAACAAGTGGCTGCACATGACCGAGAGAGAGAGCCCCCCCACACCCTCATCAGTAGTGCAAAACAAGGTACAGGCCCCGACGCCCCGCCCACGCACAGTCAAACAGAGTACAAGCCCCGACGCCCCGCCCACGCACAGTCAAACAGAGTACAAGCCCCGACGCCCCGCCCACGCACAGTCAAACAGAGTACAAGCCCCGACGCCCCGCCCACGCACAGTCAAACAAGGTACAAGCCCCGACGCCCCGCCCACGCACAGTCAAACACAGTACAAGCCCCGACGCCCCGCCCACGCACAGTCAAACAGAGTACAAGCCCCGACGCCCCGCCCACGCACAGTCAAACAGAGTACAAGCCCCGACGCCCCGCCCACGCACAGTCAAACAGAGTACAAGCCCCGACGCCCCGCCCACGCACAGTCAAACAAGGTACAAGCCCCGACGCCCCGCCCACGCACAGTCAAACAGAGTACAAGCCCCGACGCCCCGCCCACGCACAGTCAAACAGAGTACAAGCCCCGACGCCCCGCCCACGCACAGTCAAACAAGGTACAAGCCCCGACGCCCCGCCCACGCACAGTCAAACAGAGTACAAGCCCCGACGCCCCGCCCACGCACAGTCAAACACAGTACAAGCCCCGACGCCCCGCCCACGCACAGTCAAACAGAGTACAAGCCCCGAGGCCCCGCCCACGCACAGTCAAACAGAGTACAAGCCCCGACGCCCCGCCCAGTCAAACAGAGTACAAGCCCCGACGCCCCGCCCACGCACAGTCAAACAGAGTACAAGCCCCGACGCCCCGCCCAGTCAAACAGAGTACAAGCCCCGACGCCCCGCCCACGCACAGTCAAACAGAGTACAAGCCCCGACGCCCCGCCCACGCACAGTCAAACAGAGTACAAGCCCAGAGGCCCCGCCCAGTCAAACAGAGTACAAGCCCCGAGGCCCCGCCCAGTCAAACAGAGTACAAGCCCCGACGCCCCGCCCAGTCAAACAGAGTACAAGCCCAGAGGCCCCGCCCAGTCAAACAGAGTACAAGCCCCGAGGCCCCGCCCAGTCAAACAGAGTACAAGCCCCGAGGCCCCCACCGAGTCAAACAGAGTACAAGCCCTGAGGCCCCGCCCAGTCAAACAGAGTACAAGCCCTGAGGCCCCGCCCAGTCAAACAGAGTACAAGCCCTGAGGCCCCGCCGAGTCAAACAGAGTACAAGCCCTGAGGCCCCGCCGAGTCAAACAGAGTACAAGCCCTGAGGCCCCGCCCAGTCAAACAGAGTACAAGCCCCGACGCCCCGCCCAGTCAAACAGAGTACAAGCCCTGACGCCCCGCCCAGTCAAACAGAGTACAAGCCCTGACGCCCCGCCCAGTCAAACAGAGTACAAGCCCTGAGGCCCCGCCGAGTCAAACAGAGTACAAGCCCTGAGGCCCCGCCGAGTCAAACAGAGTACAAGCCCTGAGGCCCCGCCCAGTCAAACAGAGTACAAGCCCTGACGCCCCGCCCAGTCAAACAGAGTACAAGCCCTGACGCCCCGCCCAGTCAAACAGAGTACAAGCCCTGACGCCCCGCCCACGTCTATGCCTTCTACAATGCTGTTCGGTTTCCGCGTTGCCGTTTTGCGCTGATTGGCCGAGCGCGCGCATGAGCCGCGACGCGGCCCTCAGCCGTGCTGCGATAAGGCTTTTGCCAGCGGGGAGAGGGGCGCCGTGAGCGGCATCGCTGCGCTCATCAACGACCCTCCGTGCTCCGGCTTTCAACAGCGGGGAGAGTATTATGGGGCTTATGCCGCGAAGCAGTAACACAACAGTGAACACATAGTTAAGTACGACTGACAGATGCATTGCAACTATGCGTGTTACTGCTTCGCGGCATAAGCCCCATAATACTCTCCCCGCTGTTGAAAGCCGGAGCACGGAGGGTCGTTGATGAGCGCATCGATGCCGCTCACGGCGCCGCTCTCCCCGCTGGCGAAAGCCTTATCGCAGCACGGAGGGTCGTGGACCCGCAACGCAGCCACGAAGGCGGCGATGAAACCCGAGTCGCGCGATTTTTTTATTGGTTTGTCACGACAAACCAATTACATAATCCAACATATGTGTAAAGAAACAACATATTCCAGTTAACGGTATATTTTTTTTAATGATTGCTTACGGTATAAATTAGGTTAACTGGAGCTTAGTATTGCTGCCTGGCTGAAACTCACCGCGGCTTCCTCATAGCGTTGGGCGATCAGCGTGGAGCAGAAAGTTGTCTATTATGGGATGTCGATCTAGTTGGTCCAGTTCCAGGTTGTATAATACTGTATACGTCCAAATCATGTTGTTTATAGAGTTATTTGCAACCGATCGCTATCCCGTGTATCAAGCTGGAGTCCCGCTAGCGATAGCGAGTGGCCGGACGAAATATGGGTGAGCACCACTTCCGGCGCGTCACTTCCGGTTTTGGCGATTCGCCGATCGGCCACCAGATGGCGGTCTTGCACCGTTGGAGAGTTGAGAGGAGATCAACAGCAAGTCTCAAGTCTCTGTGGGTGAAATATGATTGCCATGACAGATTTTTGAAATATTGATCTCAAAGACGCTGTAAGACGTCATTGGCAGATTACGCATGGCGAGCAATGACGTCTAAAGTCGTCCTTGGCGATTAAAGGGTTAAGTACGACTGACAGATGCATTGCAACTATGTGTGTTACTGCTTCGCGGCATGATAAGCCCCATAATACTCTCCCCGCTGTTGAAAGCCGGAGCACGGAGGGTCGTTGATGAGCGCAGCGATGCCGCTCACGGCGCCGCTCTCCCCGCTGGCAAAAGCCTTATCGCAGCACGGCTGAGGGGAGTAGGGTATATCTGCAGAGCCACAGAGCCCAACGTCTGGGCGGGGCTTCGTGGCCTGGACAAGTCTTTGTTGGAGTGCGCATGTGTGTGCGCACTCCAATGTTCTGCGTCTTCAATAGAAGACTTAATATATATATATATATATATATATATATATATATATTCAAGGGTAAAACCAATGTATACCAATATGAAACAATCTCACCATAAGCATAAAAATCATTTGTTTGTCATGGAATGAACATGTGCTAGAAATGAAATAAAAGTTATTAATGCCCATGAAGAAAAGAAAATGGGGGCTTTATACACGTTTTAAATAACCAGAGGCAACACTAAAGCAGCACTGTAATGTATCGTACCGAGGCAGCCTTTATCATAAGTGTGCCTCGACTTCATTTCAGTAGATAGTCTCAGAGGGAGGTCAGTGCGTGACCCAGAGGAATCCAATTTGCATTCTTTACACAGCTTCCGTATCACAGAAACCTAAGACATCAAAATGTATAAGAAATAGCCAGTGTCGTTCGTCACCAGCCCCGGAGCTGTGAGCTTGGTTCGCCTGTTCGAATCCAGCTCACAGCTCCGGGGTTGTCACCAGCTTGGCTGGCCGTCTGCACTGATACAATTGGCTGTATCAGAGGGTGGGAGAAGCTGGCGGGGTGGGTCCGGGTCGTTGTAAACAGCGACTCCTACAGTTCGGTCGGGGCGCCTGCTAAGCGCGGATTGGACGTGAGGGGGATAGTGTGGTCCTCCCACACGCTACGCCCTCTCAATGAGAATCCGCGCTGCCAGGTGAAAAGAAGCGGTGATTGGCTGGACGTGTGTCGGAGGAAGCACGTGGTAGCCTCCACTCTCCCAAATGATCTGACTGTGGGGGGTAAAGCGCAGCGACCAGGAAGGGACTGGGAATTGGCATACGACTAACATTGGGATGGGAGAAAATCGGAGGAAAATGGAGGGGGAAAAAGACCAAAAAAAAAAAAAAAAAAAATAGCCAGTGTTTTAGGTTGTAAAATGTTAATCAATGCACAGAAATAAATCTTCATTAGGCTAATACTATATAGAGACTATCTACTGAAATGAAGTCGAGGCACACTTATGATAAAATATTTGAGAAGGTTTGGGCTTATGGTAAGATTGTTTCATATTGGTATACATTGGTTTTACCCTTGAATATATATATATATTAAGTCTTCTATTGAAGACGCAGAACATTGGAGTGCGCACACACATGCGCACTCCAACAAAGACTTGTCCACGCCACGAAGCCCCGCCCAGACGTTGGGCTCTGTGGCGTCTCTACAATTCGTAGCCGCATTTCTGCAGACCCCTCTCTGATTGGTTGAGGCCATTTCTGCAGACCCCTCTCTGATTGGCAGAGCGCGCGCATGCGCCTGAGCCGCGACAAGCTCCTCTAGCCAGG
Source organism: Notolepis coatsorum (assembly GCF_963971535.1). Taxonomy (NCBI): domain Eukaryota; kingdom Metazoa; phylum Chordata; class Actinopteri; order Aulopiformes; family Paralepididae; genus Notolepis; species Notolepis coatsorum. The sequence continues at coordinate 128,718,016 of NC_140166.1, read as the reverse complement.
AGTCGAAACTCCGCTAAGCTCCAGAGAGAGAGGCTGAAAACCCACAGTTGTTGCCCGACGGATGGGAGCCGAATCCCGGATCCGAGTTTTCTGATGAATAGCCCCAAAACATGGAGGTCGCGAACGCAATTTATACGCATGGAAGTATTGATTAAAAAATATATACCGTTAACTGGAATATGTTGTGTGTGCCTTTACACATATGTTGGATAGGATTATGTAATTGGTTTGTCATTAAAAAACGATAATAATCGCTCACCGGCTTCGCTGACCAGAGCTCTCTCAGATTCAAAGTTTTAATTGCAGCCTGGAACATACATGTTTCGGAACCAATGTGTAACTAGACAGTTACAATATAACATTTATATTAATTAACCCAGTTAATGCCTTAAGAGAAAGAGTCTGGTGGTCAATTGCTACGGAAATGTTGCGTCTTACTAATAACTAATTCCTTGGTCAATAGAAGTCTCTGTGATACTTTCTGAATATGATTTGGGAACATCAAATGGGCAGGCCGCGAAATAACAACGTTACAATGTACAGTTTCTGACAGCTGGCTGTGTTGTGAAATGTGCATAACGTAATGAATAAACCGCGAAGTCACGCGAAATAACGTTATACGCGAATCTGTTATTAGTAAGACACAACATTTCCGTAGCAATTGACCACCAGACTCTCTCTTAAGGCATTAACTGGGTTAATTAATATAAATGTTATATTGTAACTGTCTAGTTAAACATTGGTTCCGAAACATCTATGTTCCAGGCTGCAATTAAAACTTTGAATCTGAGAGACGAGCGATTATTATTGGTTTTTAATGACAAACCAATTACATAATGCAACATATGTGTAAAGGCACACACAACATATTCCAGTTAACGGTATATTCTTTTAATGATTCGTAATGGCGTAATCAATACTTCCATGCGTATAAATTGCGTTCGCGACCTCCATGTTTTGGGGCTATTCATCAGAAAACTCGGATCTGGGATTCGGCTCCCATCCGTCGGGCAACAACTGTGGGTTTTCAGCCTCTCTCTCTGGAGCTTAACGGAGTTTCGACTCCTGGCTAGAGGAGCTTGTCGCGGCTCATGCGCATGCGTGCGCTCGGCCAATCAGAGAGGGGTCTGCAGAAATGGCCTCATCCTTCACTCTGTCATCTTTCTCTCCCATTACAGAAGCCGAGACCCTGACACTGGTAACGTCGAACCGTCCGACTACATGCCAGCTGGACCAGCTACCCTCCCCACTCCTCCAGACCATAGCACCGGACATCCTCCCATTCCTAACTGCAACCATCAACTCCTCACTCAACTCGGGAGTGGTCCCCACCTCCCTAAAACAAGCCAGAGTCACGCCCCTCATAAAAAAACCAACCCTGAACCCCACCGTCATAGCCAACTATCGTCCTGTCTCTCTTCTCTCCTTTCTTTCTAAAACACTTGAACGTGCTGTATCCAACCAACTTACTGCTTATCTCTTACAGAATGACCTCCTAGACCCCAATCAGTCTGGCTTCCGGACTGGCCACTCCACAGAAACGGCCCTCATTGCGGTCACAGAGGCACTTCACTTAGCAAAAGCGAAAGGCCTCTCCTCTGTCCTGATTCTCCTAGATCTATCTGCAGCCTTCGACACAGTCAACCATCAGATCCTCCTCGCGGCCCTCGCAGGAATGGGAGTGGCTGGATCTGCGCTGACATGGCTAACATCATACCTCAACGACCGCTCCTACCAAGTGTCATGGAGAGGGACTCTGTCGGCCACCCGCCCCCTCCGGACGGGTGTCCCCCAGGGCTCGGTCCTAGGACCCCTTCTCTTCTCCCTCTACACTAAATCACTGGGTAACATTATCACGTCTCATGGCTTCTCATATCATTGTTATGCCGATGATACTCAACTCTTCCTCTCCTTCCCTCCCTCAGATATCCACGTCTCTAAGCGGATCTCGGCCTGTCTGTCCGACATCTCCGCCTGGATGACGACCAACCACCTCAAACTGAACCTAAGCAAAACAGAATTGCTCCACCTGCCGGCCAAATCCTCCCCCCTGACCGACCTCTCCATCACAGTCGAGAATGCAGCTGTGACCGCGTCCCCGACCGCCAAGAACCTTGGTGTTGTCCTCGACGACCAGTTGAACTTCTCTGCTCACATCGCAGCGACAACCAGAACCTGCAGATTCCTCCTGTGCAACGTCAGAAGGATACGCCCCTTCCTGACAAAAGAAGCCACCCAACTCCTCGTCCAATCAACAGTCATCTCCCGCCTCGACTACTGCAACGCACTGCTAGCTGGCCTCCCGGCCACTGCCACCAAGCCTCTTCAACTCATTCAAAACGCAGCGGCCCGCCTGATCTCAAACCTACCGAAGTCGGCCCATGTCACCCCACTTCTTAGGGACCTGCACTGGCTCCCCATTGCTGCACGTATCCGCTTCAAGGCCCTCGACCTAGCATACCGTGCGGCAAAGGGAACCACTCCCGCCTACCTCCGGTCAATGGTCTCTAACTACACACCCTCAAGACCCCTACGCTCTGCATCTTCTGGCCGCCTCAGACCTACTCCTATCCAAGCTCCCGGAGGGTCATCAAAGAGAAGCCGCCTATTCTCAGTCCTTGCCCCACAATGGTGGAATGAACAACCCATTCCAGTTAGGACAGCCGAATCCCGTCCAATCTTTCGCCGTCGACTAAAGACTAACTTCTTCAACCATTATCTGAAATGATTTATAAAAAAAAAAAAAAAAAAAAAATCTAACCCTGACTAACCTTACTGTCATGCACTTGTCCTAATAAACTAACCTACACTGTAACACGCAACACTTGATGAACATTGTTACTCAGCTGAGAGTTGTACCCTTCTTGCTGTCTTGTCGTACAGAACTTGTAAGTCTCTTTGGATAAAAGCGTCAGCTAAATGACTAAATGTAAATGTAAAGAGAGGGGTCTGCAGAAATGCGGCTACGAATTGTAGAGACGCGGCTCTGTGGCTCTGCAGATATGCTATTGGCTGAGGGCCGCTGCGCGCGCTCGGCCAATCAGAGCGCAAAACGGCAACCGAACAGCGTTGTAGAAGGCATAGACGCGCCCCGCCCAGACGTTGGGCTTGCGGCTCTGCAGATATCCCCTATTGCTCAAACCTGCAGCAGGGTAACGTTAGTGACTTTAGCTTTACATCTCTTTGGCCAACATCAGCTAATAACGTTAGCTAAGCTGATGTCCTGCCGTCAGTAGCTAGCAGCACGCTCTGGTTCACCAACTTAATAACGACCTCCGTTATGTACAGACGTGTTATTGGCGTCTGGTCTGCATTCTCTAGGACAGTTGAATGACGGGTCACTTTAACGTAAATCACATTCGGAGATTAACCAGCAGCAGGAATTAGCTCGAAGCTAACTAATAATAGCCTGCACTGGTAAGATAGCTAGATTGCTAACTGGAGGTGACCACGAGTTTTAAGTCCTGCAATGCATCTAAACACAAATGTAATAAATGGCTTAAAATATATACGACGCACTGATCTATCAATGGCCATATTATATATATAGTGCCATATTGTCGTTCTTTCATGATTTACTCACGTCGCTGATTCGGGTGCGGGGTGATTATTATTACACACAGGCGAAGTTCACCAACGTCCTCGGCTGAGTCTGGGTCCCGCCCATTCGCCATGACAGAGCCAGGGATTGGCTACTGTACAGCTGTACTTTAAGACAATTGGCCGAGACTCTCAACTAGGACATACCCCCTCTGATCACGTGGAATGAGCTTCATTCGCTCCCCATTCATAATTCAATCCCCTACCTACTCAGTGAATGACATTCCAAGGGTACTCCATCATTAGGGACATTCCATACATTACCCGAAATAGTATGTTTGTTGTTTCTATGGTCATCTCCTTTCCAGGTCATACAAAACAAATATATCCTGTTAAATTTTTTTATATTACTGATGACATCGACAATGCTACAAATTAATACTATAAAGCAACTAAACTTAAAGACTACTTAACTGGCAACTTCACCAGCTGTCCCCACAACCATGGCGTGTTTGGATGCTCCACGAATATAACAGTTACTCCAACTAAACACAAAGCATGTTATACATAACATTTACAAAATGAGACACTTAAAGAATAGAGATTTGTTTGGATTTTAATTTAATCCTTGGGGGAGGCGCTGGCATGAACACTGGCAACTTCACCAGCTGTCCCCACAACCATGGCGTGTTTGGATGCTCCACGAATATAACAGTTACTCCAACTAAACACAAAGCATGTTATACATAACATTTACAAAATGAGACACTTAAAGAATAGAGATTTGTTTGGATTTTAATTTAATCCTTGGGGGAGGCGCTGGCATGAACACTTCACAGGGGGGGAAAACATTGCCATTTCTCTCCTTGACAAACATCTGCTGACAGACAAATAATTGAGACATTACAATTCAGAGCTGGGACAAAATAAAATTGTCACATTTGACAAGGTTTGAAACCCACTTACAAAACATTTACAGTCATTTTACGTCATGGCTATGGACTACCTTTGATGGGACGAGGTTATTTGCCAACCATCACATTTTTATTTCAGCGCAAGCGTTTCATAAACCATTAAATCACAAGTACCATTTCCAGGGGTTGTTATGGTTGAACTTGATAAAGGTTAAGTGGCTCGGGAACCAACGTCGAGCATCAACAAGGGTAGTCCAGAGCCAGACAAGAGAAACTGGGCTCTTCAGAACGGCAGGATTTAGAAGAGCAAAAGCACATGGTACCTTTTCTGCTGGTGCTTGACATTCCGCTGAGGCCAGCCAAAGAGTCAATCTGACAAAGAGACTGCACTGCTCATTGCATTTGGTGCTTTAAGTAAACTTAGCTAAAAAAGAAATGGGCAATAAGTGATCTAATGAATTTCAGTCATATCTTGCCATTTACACCAAAAATATGCTGTAGTCAGGAAGTCCTTGGCTATGCTAAATCCCTGACCAAAAGCTAGTTTATGTTAGTTACATCTTACAAACTGGTGAGAAAAGAGGAAAAACAAGAAGTTCTTTCATAGTTAAACCATGATTATGATCCCTGCGATTCCTCGAACTCAACCAGTTACTTATTGTTGATAGGAGGTTTACCGTCACAATGTGTAAACACTCCCTAGAAGTACCACAACAGTTAGCAATTTTCAAAATACTAGATTCTGGTCAGGGTAAAAAAAAAAAAAAACAAGACCGCAAAAGTGGGTGGAGGTCACATTAAGGCACTTGAGTGTGTAAAGAGACCGAGAAGACATGCAGAATGACTCGAGCAAATTGGCTGGCTTTGACAAAACAGCTAGTTTTGGGAGTGTTGGCATCAAAAGGAAACACATGCCATGTAGAGTAGGGCCATTCAACGTGTCGGGTTCAAGTAAAATCACTGGTGGAAGACCTTGGGAGACAAAAGCTGCCTGCTGGTGCTAGAGCTTTTAAAGGGTGCCATAAATGACAAAAAAACATATTAAATAAACACCAATTTTGAGTCTGTGCTTTTGACTAAATGAACCTCCATATGGTGTCACTGAGCAGTTTTCTTTTTAAGCATCACATTTATTTCAGTAAACACGTCACACTATGGGGAAACAAATTTAGCGAGTTCATAGTCAACATCTCCGTTGTTGGACCCTTAATAGCACAGCACCACAGTAGCTTTTCTCCAAGGTATCCTTCGAAGCAGAGGTGGTCGTTTTGGTTTCCGGAGCCATCTATATATTCTATTAGTTAGTGGAATTCTCCAGACTTATTCTTCAGCTTTGGTTTCCTCTTTTAGGTAGTAATCTGCTCAAAAAGGTAATACCAACAGGAGGTGAACCCGACAGATGGAATGGGACTTTTCTACACAGCAGGGATATGACCTGGGCTCAAATTCATACAAGTCCACCCTTGTTTTCACATCATTCTTGAGGGGTTAAGGTCAATGAGACTTTAGAGAAATTCAGCCCAGGTCACAGATTACAGTGATAACACTGGAAGTGTGGCAGAAGGCAGGACTGATTCAGTTGGCAGTTTTGGTGAGAGACATGCCGATTAACAAGCAAGTGTTGTAAACTACACCAAAAATACAACAGACCTCTGCTGTAAACTAAAACTGGAAATAAAAAGGATCATAGAAAATTAAAAATGGACCACTCTGATGATGTAATGGACGAAAAAAATCTTCACTCGGAATCTTGTCTGAGTGCGGAGCAGAGAATAGGTGTGATGAATGCCAGACGCCTCATGTTCTCCTGAAAAACAAGGATAAGACGGCAGTTAGGAGATTCTGAATCAGAACCTTGCGATTGGCTCCTTGCTCGAGCAATCGCAGAGCTAAGACAGCTGGTTCCTGTGTGCCCATCAGCTGTGTATCCAAATCTAGGTCGACTGCTGTCTGAGGAACAACCCCTTATCCCTTTACTTGCAAATCCTGTAAAACCTCCGCTAATCTGCTTCATGAAACAGGATGCCGTCCATCAACCAACAGTTGGCGTTTACACTCCTGCAAGCTCAGTGTTTCGCCTACCATTGCCTTGGGCAACGGGACCCCCCGCCACTCCTGAAAAAACGAATTAAAAAAATTATATATATATTTTTTTTTAAAGTTTGCGTTAACACTTTAACTGCCGAAAACGCCGGAACTCGTCATTCCCCGCCATGCTCAAGTTGCAGAGGACGCCGTAACTTGTCTTTGATATCAATATTTCAAAAATCTGTGATCGAAATCATATTTCCCCTCCGCAGCCTTGACAGTGCTGATCTCCTCTCAACCCTCTAGCGGTTCAAGAGCGCCATCTGGTGGCCGATCGGCAGATCGAAACCGGATGTCAACCTTTGAACCGGCAGGACTCACTCCATATGGGGTCCGGGCACTCGCTAATGTTAGAGAGACTCCGTCTTCACACAGTGAACATCGATCGGTGGAAATAACTCGAAAAAACAACATGATTTGGACGTATATACTATTATACAACCTGGAAATAGATCGGGCATTTCAACATCCCATAATTGAAAACTGTCTACTCCACGCTGATCGCCCAACGGCCCGAGGAGACTGGGGTGAGTTTTAGCGTGTAGTATTACCGTGTTCGATATAAACTGCTATGATGAACATATGACCCACATTAGATGAATGGTATAACGTTGCCCACGGAATTATAAACGCCCCCTCGCCCATCCGGTCAACATCAGATGACGTGTAGTAAATTCTAGAAGTACGTCCAGTTGAAATTTTTGATCTCGCACAGATTCCTACCAAACTGTATTTGATCATCAATATAATGCATTTGGGGCTATAATTCACGTTTTGGAGAAAGCTTCAGAAAGAGATGAAAACATACTTATACTTTAGACCATATTTTAGTATGAATATGTGAATGAAAAAGTTTAACGTTGCTACACCATGAACAATACATATAGGACATTGAATGGGCCCCAATAATGGCAATCTAGCAATAGAATTTAAAAAGTTATAGCCCTGCAAAGAAGGGGAACTTCTCCATGTTAAATAGAGCTGGCAAGGGATGGTATATCATGAATTTAACCATGGCAATCAAAGTGTTAATAATAGTAACGTTGGCGAGCTAGCTAAATTATACATACATCGGTTTTCATATAAATCAATCTTCACTAAGACTTTAAAACGGTGGCGCGGCACGGTCTACGGAGACGCAGAAAAAAAGATACCAAATCCAATCCGAGACGACCGACTAGCGTTGCGCGTAACAAGTCTCAGTCTCTCTCTCTCTCTGAAGTAACTAGGGATGCCCCGATCACGTTTTTTGCCACCGATACCGATCACCGATCGTCTTGAGCCATATCGGCCGATACCGATCCGATACCGATCGTTTTTGATTAAAAAAATTATATAATTTTTATTTTTTTTATAAAATATATATATTATATAATTAGACTTGTACTTGTAGTTGTATTATCTGCGAGACAACGCCACCACGCAACAAGTCAAAATGCTCGCTATCTCCACCGTCTGTGTGTATACTCTTGCTTTGATCAAATCACATTCGGCTCTGCAGATTTACCCTAGGCTCTGCAGATATACCCTACTCCCTCAGCTATCCCCGTTAGTGACTGCGACGCAAGCCGGGCTTCGAATATGCATCGAATGAGTGTTATAAGACATTGATATCAGGAGCCGTCTGTAGCTACTGCTAGCCGGAAATATAACGTTAAGACAACGCCTCAGTGAACTATTTAGTTGAATGGGACATTTCGTTTTGAACAGTGAGCTAACAGAGGTATCATACACTAGTACTAGATAACTAGACTATTGCTGGAGCATTTGTTGATATCAGGAGCTATCAGTAGCTAGCCGGCTAGATACCGTTCAGTTAGACAATGCCTCATCATGTATTAAACTAAAAGTGAATAGTTGACTGGGTCATTTTGTAACGGTAGCTAACGTTAGCTCATGGAGGTCCCGTCCCACTAGACTAGACTAGACCCGTGTTTACATGCGTGCGGGAGGAGCTGGAGGAGGAGCAGACGCGCAGCACTGTGTGCAGCTCCCGGTGTCTGAGACAGAACTCAGCGAGTGAGATCTGTTTTGACGATCGGCGAAAATAAAGCATTATCACCGATCACCGATCGCATATTTATACTGATTATCGGCCGATAACGATCGGTGGCCGATCGATCGGGGCATCCCTAGAAGTAACCAAACGTTACACTATAAAAAAGAACTGGATAGTTCATATAAGCCATTCTCCCTTTCTGTGTGTGCGCGCGCACGTGCCCGTCCCAACTCTGGTCTTTGGAAAGTTTGATAGTATTCATATTCACTGAGGATGGCCAGATAATGTTGATATTTAAACTAAAAAAAGAATTATACAGAGAGAAGCTTCAGCAAGTACAAAGAGAATCCCTCACTGAGGAAAACACAAAGGCCTAACCATCATGTATCACAATGGTGATGTCAGCCAGAGATGGGGAGAAGCATGAAGTGAACCCTTTGTCAAATGTAATTTATTTCAGTTTTTTTCTGATTTCTTTAAACAAATTATTATTTTGTATTATTTAACCATTTAATTATTATTTAGTTATTGCACTGCACTGGCAGTTTAGTTGACTAATCGAAAAAATTAACGACAGATTAGTCGATTACCAAACTAATAGTTAGTTGCAGCCCTAGTGCTCAATAAAGATACACCAATACTGCAAGCTCTAATGCTCAGTAAATATCAGGGTTCAAAATTAACTGGGGATTGGGGCAAAATGCCCTCGAAAATCAGTTAAGGGGGGCAAAAAAAGCCACAGATAGTTTACTAATTATATATATTAGAGCTGGGCCGTTAACGCGAGACTAGTATCGCGCGATAATATAATTGACGCCATTAATCTATAAAAAAAAATTAAATATATATTCTTTTACCTTTATTTACCCAAGGTAGGTTCGCTGAGTACAGATGCTCTTTTTCAGGAACGCCCTGCTTCACATTCACACAGTTCCATTCACACCTGGGAGCTGCCCAGTACAACCACAGTTGACACCATTGGCCACTGAGCAACTCCACTGGAGCAGTTGGGGGTTAAGTGCCTTGCTCAAGGGCACTTCAGCGGTTTGTGTTCCTGCCAGTCCCGGGGATCGAACCAGCAACCTTCCGGTCACAAACCTGCTTCTCTAACCTTTAGGCCCACGGACTGAACTGAATTGAGTGACCCGACTGGTTTATGGGAGTTTAACACACACATGCTGGACTGAAAATTAATTGTTTGTTTTTGCTTATGATTTGAATTAAATTTTTGCTTATGATTTGAATTGAATCCAATACATGGACATTTTGATTTTGAATTGAGCATGACTCTCGAGTGGTTTTTGAATTTATGAAAAGGTAATTGATTGTTACATTTTAGCAAACTAACCTATGATTTAGCTTGCTCAGTAGTCTAGGCCTACTATTAATTAAATTATTTGTCTACCTTTATGTGGTACAGTCTTATGCCGGAGCTATAGGCCTAATTAACCAATTAAAATGGTAATTTAATTTGCATTGGCAGGGTTTGGCCCTGTCTGGCACCCAACGGGAAAAATATTATAGGCACTATAAGTAGACACCGCTACATAAAACAAGCTGGTCTGCCTGAGTGACTGGTGGAAGAAGGAGAAATAGAGATTGGACTGATTGAGTCAAGCCATGTCACATAGTTCAAGTTTGAAATGCTTCTTTCTGTTTTGCTCCTGAGAGTGTGCTAGATACTGTACTGGTAATATTATTTATTTGTGTTAACTTCTGAATAAAACAATTTATTAAACACAAGTACATCTTATTGAACATTATTTTGATATTTCATTACCAATTATCATAGCAAAACAGCTTTTTCAAACAGTCTGTAATGCATTTTAGAAACGAGAGATGGGCTCATGGTGTAATGGGCAACCTGGCCTGAGAAACGTAAGGAGGAAAGAGAAAGTAAGGACTTATTTGGGTAGAACACATTTTGAATGCCTTCGGCAGACCCTTTTTTTTTGGGAGCCATTTTAATCTACATTAAATCCAGGATTGCAGATAGATTAATCTAGATTAAAAATGTATCTATGCCCACCTCTAATATATATAAGAGTCATTCCACCAATCCGGTCCAATTTGAGTCCCTCTGATGTTTTTAAGTGTCTTTTATCTAATCAGTTACCAAAATGTGCTTTGAAATGCTATTTATTTCAGTTGCAATGTCCTCTTTAATAAAGTGTAAAAACATTGCATGAATGTAATTTTTTTTTTATTATGCATTATGTTGTTATTTCAGTTGCCACCATGTATTTTGACATGTCCCTCGTGGCATTTCATGAAAATGTATTTGGGATATGACCAAGAAAATTTGTAAAAAGTCCATACTTTTTTCCATGAACATACACATCCATCTGTGCTGTTAATGCTGGTAATGATTTATTTCAAAATAAATGAATAATTATTCATTAAAATAACATTATTCAGTCTGCCACTGACTGACGCTCTCTGATTGGCCACTGACATGTTTGCCAAATCGCGTGACGACCTGTGTCTTTGCCCATTTCCGCGTCGAACAGCCTGCAAACTACCTGGCGTTCTATCGCCATGCTCTAAGACAAACTAACCAACTTCAAAAGAGTGCCTAAGCTTAACCGCCGAAAGAACTTGCCGTCACGCTCTAAGACAAACTCTTAACCTTAACCAACTTCGAAAGAGTGCCTAAGCTTAACCAGTGTAGAAACAGGCGTCGGCCAATCAGAGAGTCTCCGAGAAATGCGGCTAGGAAAAAAAAGAACGCCTCCCAAACGTTCCTGTAAACATGTTGTGACCCGTGTATTTACCACGTCTCCCAGTCACACAAGTCTCCCAGACACACGAGTCTCCCAGACACGCGAGTCTACCAGACACACGAGTCTCCCAGACACACAAGTCTCCCAGACACACAAGTCTCCCAGACACACAAGTCTCCCAGACACACAAGTCTCCCAGACACGCGAGTCTCCCAGACACGCGAGTCTCCCAGACACGCGAGTCTCCCAGACACACGAGTCTCCCAGACACGTGAGTCTCCCAGTCACACGAGTCTCCCAGACACGCGAGTCTCCCAGACACGCGAGTCTCCCAGACACACAAGTCTCCCAGACACACGAGTCTCCCAGACACACAAGTCTGCCAGACACGCAAGTCTCCCAGACACGCGAGTCTCCCAGACACAAGTGACTTGGAGACTCGTGTGTCTGGGAGACTCGTGTGTCTGGGAGACTCGTGTGTCTTGGAGACTTGTGTGTCTGGGAGGCGTGTTGCTTTTTAACAGCGGAGGAGTGCAAGAATGTGACCATGTGACCGCGGCAGCGCGGAAATAGGCTGTCTATTGCCATTCTCTAAGACAAACGCTAACCAGCTCCTTAACAGCACCTAAACTTAACCCTTCTAACCTTAACCAACTCCAAAACAATGCCTAACCTTAACCATGCCTAACCTTAACCGGCGAAAGAATACATGTTAAAAAAAAAAATGAATGAAAATCATGGCGGATTACGGCTACATAATGCCGCAAGCTCTGTTGCTCCGCTCCGCGGTTGCCGCGCCTACCGCGGGGCATGTCGCAGCCAATCAGGGAAAACGCGGAAGCACTCTGCAGCACTCCTCCGCTGTTAATAAGCAATAGGCGTCTGGGAGACTTGTGTGACTCGTGTGACTGGGAGACTCGTGTGACTGGGAGACTCGTGTGACTGGGAGACTCGTGTGACTGGGAGACTCGTGTGACTGGGAGACTCGTGTGACTGGGAGACTCACACTCGTGTGACTGGGAGACTCGTGTGACTGGGAGACTCGTGTGACTGGGAGACTCGTGTGACTTGTGTGACTGGGGAGACGTGGTAAATAAATACACAGGTCACAACATGTTTACAGGAATGTTTGGGAGTTGTATTTTGATTGTATTTGATTGTATATTTCCTGACTAGTGAACTAGGCTAGATGTCTGCCCCACTTCCAGTGATGAAGCTAAGCTAGGCTAACGGTCCAGGTGTTCCCCAAGCCCAATGCATGCAGAGAGACGAAAAAGGTATGCATCTTCTCCAGGGAAGATGTTAAATAAGCTAATTTCCCAAAATGTTGGAGTTTTCCTTTAAACTTATCCTTGCTAAGTTTTAGTTTCACTTCCAGAGAGAATTTTACTTCACGACCAGACTGAATACTAGAGATAACAGATGACATATTACAACAATGGCAGAGGATTATTTGGATTTAAACACAGTGGAGCTCAGATGATCTGTCCGGAAAAGTATGTTTCTTCTTTTTATTAGTCCGGCGGGGGAGAATGTGATGCGTTTGTTGGCGCGCATGTGTGTTTCTTTCCATTGGTTTCATTTGGTTAACGTTAACTTATTGGGCAAACAAGAAAACGAAAGAAAACTGTAATGACCCTGCAGCTGTTCCAATGTAAATGTGCTACATTCTCCTCCGTGCACTTTTGCCGCTCTGAAGTCTGAGCTCGGTGTGCCCGGCCACGCGCGCTGTTCTCGCACGAACCTCGCGAGTGCCTGCATGTGGGTGTGTTTGCGCTGTGGGGCGTATTCGTCGCATGGGTGCGGGTAATGCACCGTGACGGCCGTACCGTAAATTCACGGGACGAATACATGTATCGTTACACCCCTAGTTAATTATCATATACCAATACTGCAAGCCCCAATGCTCAGTAAAGACGCACCGGCAAATACTGCAAGCTCTAGTGCTCGGTAAAGATACACCAATACTGCAAGCTCTAGTGCTCGGTAAAGATACACCAATACTGCAAGCTCTAGTGCTCGGTAAAGATACACCAATAATGCAAGCTCTAGTGCTCGGTAAAGATACACCAATACTGCAAGCTCTAGTGCTCAGTAGGGATACACCAATACTGCAAGCTCTAGTGCTCAGTAGGGATACTGCAATACTGCAAGCTCTAGTGCTCAGTAGGGATACTGCAATACTGCAAGCTCTAGTGCTCAGTAAAGATACACCAATAATGCAAGCTCTAGTGCTCGGTAAAGATACACCAATACTGCAAGCTCTAGTGCTCAGTAGGGATACTGCAATACTGCAAGCTCTAGTGCTCAGTAGGAATACACCCATTGAATATGGTATATTGGTATTTGCTGTGTCGGAGAGACTCACCATTAGTTCAGGCTGCGGCCAGTTCCCTGCATTTGCCTCCTATTTCCCCATCGGCATCTGGGTCGATAGAGTGGAACTCTGCCACATAGAGGCTCTTGTCGATGCAGCTGGGGATGGGCTTAATATCAGTCACCAGCTGATCCTCAATACCCTTCAGGTTGAAGCGATCCTCCGAGGTGATCAGATTGATGGCCAGACCCAGGTGACCAAAACGCCCTGCAGGAGATACATTTTACAAAGCAGAGGTTGGGTATACCGGGTTTCAAACGAGTGATTATAGCACCTGCGTTATACTATAGAGCAGTGCTTCCCAATCCTCTCCTCGAAGAACCCCAGCCATTCCATGCATTTGTTAAATTCCACCACCAGCACACCTGATTCAACTTAACAAACCCTTTATTAGTTGAATCAGGTGTGCTGGTGGTGGAATTGAACAAATACATGGAACGGCTGGGGTGCCTCGAGGAGAGGTTTGAGAACCACTGCTATAGAGAATTAACTTGGTTAGAGGTTCAGTTAACCTCACCTGATCTGCCAATGCGGTGCAAGTAGGTCTCTGCATTTTTTGGGAAGTCAAAATTGATGACCACATTCACCGCCTGGATGTCGATACCTCTGGTGAACAGATCTGAGAGAGAAGACACCTGATCAGGCAACCAACTTTCCATTAATAACTAAAAACTGAATCTCTTACTTATTTAAATTCTCTTTTACCTGTGCAGACCAGGTTTCGGCACAGTCCATTTCTGAAATCATGGAACACACGGTTCCTGTACTCCTGCATCATCTTAGCATGGATGTAGAAGCAGGAGTAGCCAAGCTGGGTGATCTTCTTGGCCAGGAGCTCAACCCTCTGGGTGGAGTTGCAGAAGATGATTGACTGGTTGATCTGGAGCTATGGGGGGAGAAACATAGAAGCCGTGATTCAGAGACTGGACTTAGTAGTTGAAACAATCTTCAATTGCCATAGCCTAGCCATGTGTATGATATTTGATGTGGGTCAAGGGTTTTGTACCGATTCCAAACTCTGTACTTTCAAGGTTGTTGTTTTTCAAATTGCGTTTGTACTACAGAGTACCTATTCATGTTAGATCAATCAGTGACACATTTCGGTACGTTGAGCGTGTTGCATAATTTAAAAAAAAAATGATTTTAAACTAAAGGTGCTACATACTCATATTTCCCCAACCCAAAGCAATGCACATGTTAGTAGTATTCTGAATTTACAATTAGTTGCACTCAGGGAACAAAATTAACTTTTTGACTTACCAGCCATTTGGCTGGTAGATTTTAAAAACTACCAGCCAGGCAGATTTTTTACCAGCCAAACATTTTAAATAGCTTTTTAGTATATCGCCATGTGTTATTATTACTATATAATACTCTCATATGCTATTTTCAATTAATATCATAAACAACATAAGGAATATTAGCATAATTTTGAGTGGACTGAAGGAATGAGTCAGCGTTAATAGTTTTAAATGCAAATAATTTATTGAAACATAGAAGTGGGGTCGGACACACACACACTGTTTCAACTCACCACCCCTGCATCATATTGTAGTCTAGTCTGTCTTCAAACTTCCACTCCTCTCGAAACCTTTTTATATTTGAATATCAACATTATCTGTGCATCCTCAGTAATCCTCAGTTTACTACAATATACTCCTCTCCTGAGTCCTGACTAGTGACTTCATCGTCTTTCCAAACGCACGCACACACACAGAGAAAGGGAGAGTGCCCCCCCATTTCCCTTTTGACTTACCAGCCATTTGGCTGGTAGATTTTAAAAACTACCAGCCAGGCAGATTTTTTACCAGCCATTGGCGGTTGGCTGGTACTTATTTTGTTCCCTGGTTGCACTAATACAATAACGGAAAACTTCCAGTGTATGGCTTTCCCGTCTTGACTGACTGAGGCTCCACTACCTCAAACAAATTACTTGAGCACAAAATAGGGGTGCTCTGCGCAAACTAGTAACTACCACAAATGGGAGCCTTTTCCACAAATATGTATGCATGTTACAGTCTCATCTCTTGGGTCTTTGGAAAGACCAGATGAGGTCAGAGGAGTTCGATAGCATTTACTGAAGATGGCCAGATGTTGATATTTCAACATTGAAAAAAAAACAATACATGATAGATCAATTCAATACATGATCATGCAATGTTAAAAGAAAAAAAGGTTGTAGGGAAGGGTTTGAGAGAAGGAGGGGTGTTACAAACAAAATGTCCAACAAATAACAATGTTTCGTTTTTTTATAGCTGAAATTACAGTTGCGTTATTACAGAAATAATTTGAGGTACTGCGTCAGTTGAAATGTGAACGATACCAAACAAAATTCTGCTTTATTCACTGCATCCCCTTCTATATGGGTTGACAGGAAGCTGAAGTACCCATTCACTGCAATTATACTTTGATTTACAAATATCACTTCAAGAGCCAAAATAATCAAAGAGGCAGAAAACACTATGGCATTTACTAGGGATGCAGATTGTGAAATTCTGGGCCAATACAATGTTTTAAATACATATTTAAAGCCCATTCTACTTTAAGGTCCCCTCAGTCAACTTGTGTTCTTAAAAATATATATTTTGACTGGAGGTGGGCCTACACTTTATTCAGCTACAAGAGAACAAAACACGATTATAAATAATCATGGGTATTTGGACATGCGCAGGTGTGCATTTTCTGCACTACAAATGTTCCAGAGGCTTCAAAGTGAACACTTTTCCATAATGTATTCTTTAGCTCACCCTGGAAAAGAGCGTGTTGAGGCAGTGGACCTTTTGCCTCTCTGTGACGTAGGCGTAGTACTGTGTGATGCCCTTCAGGGTGAGCTCCTCCATCAGGTTGATCTCATAGGGCTTCTTGAGGTGCTTGGACTGGACAGAGAAGGCAACACTCAAAATTATGTTGACAATGTACCACTAACTCAGACATTTTTAGTCAAAAGGACTTTCTCAGAAAGCGCATTGCAGCAGCGTGGCACACAGTACACATGTGCTGCTGAAGACATAAAACATTTGTATATCTTGTGAACGAAACTCCAAAGTACTGACATGACATTTTATAAATGTTCCATGACTGGTAAAACCTGGAAAGTCTTTTAAGACTAGATTCCCAAACATGCGGGTAAAAACTGACTGCGAAATAACTTCCAACTACCATGGTTCATGTGGCTTCACATCAGCCATGTGGATATGCTCAAAAACAGTCACAATTTCTTCATGCTCTCACCATGAATTTCTGCACACTGATGGGGAAGGTGGCAGAATAGAGGAGGATCTGTCGGTCCTTGGGCAAGAAACTGATGATATCCTCGATCAGGACGACAAAGTCCTGAGACAACAGCTTGTCCGCCTGGAGACGGTAAAAACAAAGAGGGTATCCGGCATAAAGGGTAAGACACAGAGCAACTTTAATTAGTGGACGGACGGGCACTAAAAACGTACAATTAACATTAAAATGGCCACCCCTCACCTCATCCATCACCATCATTTGGATTCTGTCCACCTTAGCCACACCCTTCTTGATCAAGTCCAATATCCTGCCTGGCGTGGCGATAACAACATGCACTGAGGGGGGGGAAGGAGAAGGTCAAGTTCCATTAAGAGAAGTTGGGCCATATTCTTTTACAACATGCATGGTAAAAGGCCTCCTAGACACAAACCAACAGCACTGAATATAACTTCAACCTCAAGCTGTACGTAGAGGAATGTTCTGGAACACTGAAGCTAGAAAGCTACCTGAAAGGTTACCGTTTCGTTTGCTATATGGCAAGGCCCGCAATTTACAAACATATTCCTGGCTTACTTTTGGTTCAGGATGCCTCAAATGATTTGTTTTGGTTCATGACTAAATTAAAAAGATTTCTAAGAATGATATGGATAGGAATGTTTTGGAAACTGAAAAAAGATTGTCGACCTATCCACCAAGCCAAATCAGGTGAGAAATACACAACTACAATACCTCGATGCACTTCTCGCATGGATATAATAAGCATAAGAGGGTGTAAGTCAGCATCAATTGAACTGCATATTTTCCCCTTCAATCAATTCATCAATCTAAATCTATGCATCTTTACAAACTTTTTATCAATAGAGTCGACAAAGTGCAAATTTCTAAAATATAAATGTTTTTCCATTCATTGTAATAGTGAATGAATGATTTTATTTCGGTCTTCTTTTACAAAGCAATGTACAGTAGTCGAAAATGTATAAAAGAAAGAAAACAACCGAAAAGGTGTAGGCTGAAGCCGCCTAACCTTTTTACTAGTGCTGTCAAACGATTAAAATATTTAACTCGATTAATCGCATGATTGTCCATAGTTAACTCGCGATTAATCGCAAATTAATCGCATTTTTATTTTTAATTTCTTTTTTACCTTAAACAGATCTTTTTCAAGTTCCAAGTTTTAATACTCTTATCAACATGCGAGTCAACAAATGCTTGCTTTGTGCAGCCATTTAACACAAAAGGATGACCCTCATGCATTGCAAATTTGCATCAAATTCAAAACAGAGTGATGCACAAAATAACTTAAAAGAAAATAATAATTTAAAACAATGAATAAAGTGTGCATGAAATAATAGGGGAAAGAAAACGTTAGGAACTTGTTACATTCACACACACAAGGGCTGATTAATCACACACCCCCCTCTCTCCCTCACACACACTCTCCCAGATCTTTCTCTTTTGCCCCTTCCTCATCTCTCACCCCCCTCTCTCTATATCTCACACACACACACACACACACACTTCAGAAACAAACATAGTATCAATGAGAGCATCAATAATACACCTGAGTGAAGTCTAGTAAAAAAAAAAAAAAAAAAAAAAAATTTAGTTAATCTTGAGTTAAAAAAATTAGTGGCATTAATAGAATCGGGAGTTAACGCGATATATTTGACAGCCTTACTTTTTACATTACATTTACAAAAAACATAATTCAGTTTTTTGTCACGATTTTAATTGTGTTATGTTATAATAAAATATAATTAGGATAATAAGGTTTTATATTTATTTATCACCTTATATGTGAATCATTTCTGAAATGTATGTATCGAACTACACATGTTTACTTCTTTGTCAGTTATTCCATAGTTTTACCCCTTTAACAGATGTACATAAGACTTTTTATATTTGTCCTTGCCTTTGCGATATTGAAGACACAAGTTCCCCTAGTGTGGTACAACTATAACACTATATAGTAGTTTGTGGATGGTTGATTTAAGCAGCCACACCTGCCCTGGGTCAAACTAATTAGACCTGGGAGCAGGGGTGGCTGTGCACCTGTTGTGCATTGAGGCACAGGTTAGATCTGCCATCCCCCACACACAATGAGGAATGCCCCCCGTCATGCATTCTACATGTGCTCCGGCTTGCAACATCTTGTCACCATCTTGTAAACACATTCGGGGCCATTGGGGGCCATCTAATCTCACGCTAAACGGCCAGCATTTCAAAACAGACTTGCATTGTGCTGAGGCCGTTTGTAGAGCTAAATCTATACTTTATAGTATTGCTATCTGTCCATTCTCATCAATTGAGACCATAAAACGTCCCTTCAAAATGGCTTAAAGAAATAATTCTCTCATCAATACGTTCTCATTTTATAGCCTCGTGAATATACCGTAATTTTCGCACTATAAGCCGCACCTGAATATAAGCAGCAGCAGCTAAATTGAATGGTGTACATATATAAGCCGCACTGGACTATAAGCCGCAGGTGTTTTAATGTTTAATTACCATATGTAAGGGTTCGTGCACAGAGGGGATTGTCGGGAAAGAGCTGGCTGTTTGAGGAAGCTCTCATTTATTAACTTGCAGCAGCTGTGTGCCTGTGAGAGAAGAGCGAGTGAGAGTTAAAGGTGGTGGACTGTAACCTGTAAAATCCATAGATTTAGGAGGTCCCCTAGTGGCCGTTAGCTGTAAAAATCCATAGATTAGCCGCACCGTTATATAAGCCGCAGGGTCGAAAAATGGGGGGAAAAGGCGCGGCTTATAGTCAGAAAATTACGGTAAGCGTTATATGGGATTTGGACTAGTATATTTCCTGGAAGGCGAGATACAGGGCGCTAAGCTAATAACATTAAATCGAACAGCGTTTCGGCTATACAGAAGCTAAAACGCAAAATGCATATTGAAACCATATATGAAATCAGTTTTATTTTTTCAAATTCCATTATATTTTTTTCCAAATTCCATTTGAATATTTCAAAATTCTGTATTTTGCTTTGTACGCTCATTTTACCATCAGAAATAGTGTCTAATAAGTGGGAATGAATAAATGTCCACAATTTAATAAGATATAACAGTCAATTTAATAGGGCTGTCTTAAATACTTCGAAGCTTCGTTCGATGGGCATGGGATTCGAATATGAAAAAAAAATCCGATTAAAAAATTAAAAAAATAATAAAAAGGTATATATATTTTTGCAAAATCAACTCTGACTCCCTTTGTTAACTACAACAAGCAATGCTGTTTGTTATTTAAGATGAGGTTGCACTGACAGATTTGTGTTCATTGTGCTGCTTTTATAAAGCCTCAAATGACGGCTTACAATATTTCATGAAAGCAAAGTGTTGTTTGTCTAAGATTTAAAAAGGTTTAAACTTTACAGCACTGACAAAGTTGAACAAAGTGCTGTACAAGTCCCACAAAAAAAAAAAAAAAAAATAATTTTTTTATAGTCGATTTCATTTTTATTGCTCAATTCCGCGATTCCGTGATCGCGGATTCCATATGGCTCTAGTTGAGTATCATAACAAGGCCCGATCAGCATGTAATTTACGTGAAAAAGATCTTACCGTGGGCCGGTTGGATCCCCAAAAGGATTTCCCAGTTATCGATCGCCATCTGGTAGATCGATATGTCCATTGGCTGATGATATATTCCTTTACTGCATAGTGAATTCGGCATCGCAAAAGGTATTCCAAGCTACAGGCTACACATGGAATCCAGCTAACTGGAAACTCCATCGAAAGTAGGGCGGGGCGATATGACGATATTATATAAATATCGGGTACAGTTCATTAACGATACACTTTTTAAACGTATCGTGGATATTGAGATGTTTTGTCCTCGCGTTAGAGGCCGCCGCGGCTGAGATGAGACTTGCAAGCGCAGTGCTAAATGCTTTCCTCCCTCTCGCAGAAAAAAAAGTCTGTCACACACACGTGCCCAAATTACGTCATCTACACGCACATACACGCACGCAAGCGCACACACCTAGCCAGAGACAGAGAGGCGGTGGCTCGGTGCTAGGGATGGCCCCCGAAACCCAGGAGTATTGATAAGCTCCGACGTTAACAGTACTGCTATCGGTAAATTAGTCTATGAGCAGATTAGCTACGGAGCCAACAGTGTACCATCCATCTGCGACGCAAGAGTGGACACGGAGTAATGTTAATGTTATGTCGAGTTCATACTACACTACACGTATGACGACATAACGTTAACGTTACTCCGTTTCCATGAAGTGCTTAATTAGGTATCCGAAGCACTTCCGGCGAGGACAGGAAGCCGTCATGAAACCGTTGGTCATATTGTAGTCTTAAAGGGGAACTCCACTTTTTTTGGAAATTAGCTTATTTAACATCTTCCCTGGAGTTAGACAAGAAGATGCATACCTTTTGTCTCTGTGCGTGCATTTTAGCTTTGGGAATAGACGCTCCCTTAGCATAGCTTAGCTTCATCACTGGAAGTGAGGCAGGACAGTAGCCTTACAGTGACTTACAGTGTATTGCAAGGTCTGACATTGACCAAACTTGATATGCATGACCTTGGTGGGCTCTAGGTCAACTCCTGAAAAGGGGGTCAATGTCAGACTTTGCAATCAAAAGTTAGGGGGCTAATAACTCTTGCCATAATTTCAGTGCGCCCCCTAACTTTTGATTGCAAGGTCTGACATTGACCCCCTTTTCAGGAGTTGACCTAGAGCCCACCAAGGTCATGCATATCAAGTTTGGTCAATGTCAGACCTTGCAATACACTGTAAGGCACTGTAAGGCTACTGTCCTGCCTCACTTCCAGTGATGAAGCTAAGCTATGCTAACGGAGCGTCTATTCCCAAAGCTAAAATGCACGCACAGAGACAAAAAAGGTATGCATCTTCTTGTCTAACTCCAGGGAAGATGTTAAATAAGCTAATTTCCAAAAAAAGTGGAGTTCCCCTTTAACTAAAAGATTTTAACAAAAAAAAAAGCAGCAGCACTATTGCATAACCGAGTCATGTTTGCTATGTATTTCTTTCTTTAGGAGTATGATGTTTTATAGCTAGGTTAAACACAGGTTTTTGTTTTTAAGAGGGGGGGGGGGGGTTTGATTGAAGTTTATTTCAAGTATGCAACACAACAAACAAACATCAAGTACAGATATAGCCTTAAGCCGTTCAAATAATAAATGTATACATACATAAATAAATAATCTAAGAATCCAATAATCTAAATCTAATAAATATAAAAATGCTAAATGCTTGAGTCTTTTGTCTTTAATGTTAGCTTGCAAACTCAAATACTGTCTTGGTAAGCCTCAATGAATTGTTTGGGGAAAAAAGGAAAAACATTGTGATGTGTATCATGTATCGCCGAAAGGTCGGAAAATATTGTGATATCATATTTAGGCCATATCGCCCAGCCCTAATTGAAAGTAAAAAAAAAAGGCACCGTTCTGCCACAGGGAACACTGCATTATCGAGACAGCGCCCCTAAGAGGATCTGGCCGGTAATGCACTTTTCAGAATTCGAAGAGTGGGGTAAATCTGCAGTGCCGCTCGTGACATTGAGTAAGCTATTAAAATGGAATAAAAGCCAAAACAACCTTGCCATGGACATGTCCGTGATTGGCCCTTTTAACACTTTGGATGCCAGCGACGCGTTTTGTCGTTAGTTCATGCCGACCTATGAATGCCACCAACGCTATATGGTGTTTGTTGTATTTTTTTTTATTGGCGATTTGAATTCATATTTCATCAATCGAGCCTCAGGTTAGTGCTGCAGAGCCTCTCTGAGCGGAAGATACCGCCCCCTATCGTCTCTCCCTGTGTAACTGCACCCCATTGGTTTAGACTAGGGATGTCCGATATTATCGGCCGATATCGGCAGTAAAATGTGATATCGGAAAATATCGGTGGTAAAATTTTTTTTTTTTTTTTTTTTAACATTTATTTAACCTTTATTTACCCAGGCAAGCAAGTAGGAACCAATTCTTATTTTATTTATTGTCAAAAGTATGCATGTTGGTTTAATTCAACAACAAGAGATATGTAATGTTAATTTTTACTTTTTTAATGATCATATTTTGCACAGATAATGCTTACATTTAGAAAGCCTTTTGAATGCATCCAGTGAAATTATTAGTTACCTGAAATTATTACGTTTTTTGGGGGGGAAACCCTGCATATATCGGTATCGGTTGATATCAGTATCGGAAATTAAGAGTTGGACAATATCGGAATATCGGTATCGGTAAAAAAGCCAATATCGAGCATCCCTAGTTTAGACTGATGGGGGGGTGGGTGGGGGGGCCAGTTTCCTCATTTTACTTTTCCGTCAAGCCAACTGAAGAGACCCAAGTTGATCGCCGACCCCAGAACAGCTTGGATTATGTATTTCCAGCACCCAACGCTGAATCAATAAACACAATCGATATTTGGAATGGCGATCAGGAATTGGAATAATCTTTTTGGATAACATCTGATCTGAGGTAAGGAATCTATTTTACCAGTCTTGGGATAATCAGAGCTTTTTTCACAGATATATCAATGTGTCCCATATGTGTGTGTGTGTGCACCGCTGATCAGGAAATGAGAAGAGATATTTCAGCCCGCTTCTATAGCGGGCATAAGTACACATATACAGGGCTGTACGCTAAGCTTTTTCACTAGGGGCACACTTGCCCCTAAATTAGAAATTTAGGGGCAAAAAATATGTTTTAGGGGCACATTTTTAAATAACAATTTTACCATTATAGTGCAAAAAAATATGTTCCTCCTGCCTCATTACTGTGGTCCTTTTATTTAACATTTAAGTGCTTTTGTTGTCAGGTTTGTATCTTTTATAATGAACCAACTAGGGCTGGGCGATATGGCCTAAATATGATATCACGATATTTTCTGACCTTTCGGCGATACACGATACACATCACAATGTTTTTCTTTTTTACCCCAAACAATTTATTATGAGGCTTACCAAGACAGTATGAGTTTGCAAGCTAACATTAAAGACAAAATAAAATACCCATGCATTTAGCATTTTTATATTATATATTAGATTTAGATTATTGGATTATTAGATTATATATTGCATATATTTAGCAATGAGATATTATATGATTTAGATATGAAATATGATGAATTGAAAATGGGGGACCCTGATGTAAACAAGACAAAAGTCTTTCTCTGGTCTGCATCCCCTTAACAATTGTATGTATTGAGCTGTACTGTACCCATTCTGCAATATGTTAATAAAGTTTTAAATCAATCAATCAATAGCATTTTTATGAAACTACTGTATATTTGTATGTCTCTAAATGTTTTGATGAATTGAAAATGGAGGACCCTTATGTAAAAAAGCCGAAAGTCTTTCTCTGGTCTTCATCCTCCTGTACTGTATTGTACCCATTATGCAATCTGTTAATAAAGTTCTCATTCATTCATTCTGACGGAAAACAGAATAATTTTGATTGACAGTAGAGTCTGCCAATTACGTCACAACGCTTGCACCCGCCCTGCTGTTCTTAGCACCAATCGGCAAGCGCATTAGTTTTTGACTTCCTGAATGCCCTGTGTGTTGACAACAACAAAGCTACTAACATTAGCTCCCCGCGGCCCACGAGTAGGAGACCAGTGCTCTGCAGGATGACTAAATGAGGCATAATGATTTTACCTCAACGAATGTTATAATAAAAGCCTTTCCATACATCTGTCTGATTGAAAACTTTATTAACAGACCGCGGAATGGGCATATCTCAGCACGGGCTGAGATATGAACGAGTAACGTGTGGACCAGATTGACGCGACACAAGGTTTACACAACAGCCCCCACCCCTTGTTTTATTGTATTTGTACCTGTACTACCTGCTGTCAGCTGTTTATCTCTCTGTGAGCTTGATTAGCTCACGTTAGCTAGCGTTAGCTCCGCGGCTAACCCTGAACTAAATCAATGACTAGGTTCTAAAGCATTTCGAGTAGTTTTCACTGCACATAGAAGCAGCCAAACAGTGGGAGAATTTCGGGAGCATATGGCCAAAACCCAGTTAGGAACCATCGATTCCCATCCCTACTACTAACTTTACTTTTCTTCATAGCTAAATCAGACAGTCAGCCAGTCTATCAGAGTGAGTGCTCAGTTGATTTTCCCCGCTGATCATACCTGAGTGCTCAGCGTCATCACACGCCTTGGATCATTTAGGAGTGAAATGCGAATGCAAGGCTTGAAATCCCTACTCGCAAGCCCGCCACCAAATATTATTTACCAATTGCAACGGCCAATTAAAGGGGCAATTTGCGACGAGATCATCGCAGCGTACAGCCCTGATATACAATCTATAATATAGCGTTTATTTGAAAACGACATAAATAGGCCGAAAAATGACAGTTTGTGTATGCCAGAATATTCCAGTAAATGCCGTTCATCACAGAATCTTTATATTTTCCCTTAAAACCAAGGGCTTTTCAAAATGCTATAAACGGAAATGAAGAGATTAAAAAACAATCCGTTTTGACAATGTTGACTGCAAACAAGTCATTGATAAGCGACGGGCAGATTAGACACATAGCCATAATTTAAGACTGAGATTATGCGTTCACAACGCTATCATTGAAGTGGGTGCTGGCATTCAGCCAGGTAAGTACGACACCCCCTGGTGGCTCTGAAAGTGTTAAGCATGGCGTGTCCGTGGTTGGCCCCGAAACGGTTAAACTGCTCATTGTCCATGTCACTTCCTGATAATGAATGTATACATATATATAAAAAAACATAAGATACCAAGCCCATTACCTATCTCATCCAAGCGCATGATGTCGTCCCTCAGGTTGGTGCCTCCGGTGGTCGCCATGACCTTGACTCCATTCAGGTGTTTGCTGAGCTGGATGCTGATCTGGCTCATCTGCAGGGCCAGCTCTCTGGTGGGAACCATCACAATGGCTGGAGGAAGATAAGATGACAGATTTCACACACACAAATTAACCACAATCTAAAATCAACCTTCAAGTCTACCATGAGTAGGGCTAAACAATATGAAAGATCACAATATGGGCATTAGGCTTGGGCGGTATGACGGTATACAGGTATTTCAAAATCCCGTCAGTATGATTTTCAATACCGTGACGTCACAGACTGTGCGCCAAATCACAGATGCCTTGCTTGTAGTGCACAGCACGTGCCAGCAGAGGGCAGGGGAGTCCGTCTTTCCCTCCCTCAGTCAGAGCTCACGCACGTGTTCCTGTGAGTCTTCCATCTCGCATGAGTGTATTAATCTGCACAACAAATAAAGACTTATTCTTCTATAGAATGCGGTAATGGACCGGTGGCCGTCCGTTTATTAAACACATTAACTGCCACGCTTATATCCATCAATGTTTGATCACTGCCACCAGTCTAAGTCTATGGAGATGTTTACCTTCTTTGCAGGGCTATAACTTTTTAAATTGTATTGCTAAATTGACATTATTATGGCCCATTCAACATCAATTATTAGGGATGCACCGAAATTTCGGCAAAAAATGGCCTTTCGGCTGTCGGCCGAAAGAGTTTTTTCACCGAAAATATATCACCGAAACAGAAACAACCTTGCGTGTTGTTGTGATGATGTTGCCCTGTCGGGAGTCGCGCTGCCCCTATGTAAACTCTGCGCGCAACGCGTCCAACAAATGAGTCTTCAACATGCTTCCATATCCTCATTCACTATTATGCCCGTCGCAGTAGGAGTGATCTATGCATATCATTTGCGTGTTGTTGTGATGATGTCGCGCTGTCGGGATGTAAACTCTGCGCGCAACGCGTCCAACAAATGAGTCTTCAACATGCTTCCATATCCTCATTCACTATTATGCCCGTCGCAGTAGGAGTGATCTATGCAATCATTCGCGTGTTGTTGTGATGTCGCGCTGTCGTAGAGCTGCCGCGGTTATCGCATTACCGCGGTATCGCTGTTACGTCACGCCCACCGCAGCGTTTAACTGAATACCGCATCACCGCTGTTTTTTATTTAATTTAAAATGTTTATAATAATTATTATTATTATATATTATTATTATTATTATTATAATATATGATTATATTGTTATAATTGTGTATAACCTATTTTCTTCACGCCATGTGATGTGGAGTGGAAGTTTCCACTCGCAGTTGCGCAGTTAACATTCTGATCGAAAGTTAACAGTTATGTCGGGGAAATTTATATCTATAGACTGGTGTATTTTTCGTCCACGAAAAATGGAGCCTCTAATAATAATTATTGCCAATAGACTTATAATACGCAGTAAAAGGCCCACTTAGCCAAAAAGTTAGGCTAAAATGGCCGACAATGCCACTTATTTCAAATATCTTTTACAGCGTATTTTACGTCTATTGGCAATAATTATTATTAGAGGCTCCATTCAGTCTATAGATATCAATTAATTGTCATCTCAGAATAAATATAAATGGCGTTGTCTGTGTTTTTAGCTTATCTTTTAGAGCTCTTTTACACATTGGGCAATAATATTACTCGTTTTACGACAACATCCTTACTTTAGCCTCTCGTGTTTTTTTCTATTAAACAGGATTGCCCTACCAGGTGGGGTACGAAGCAAAATATGGTAGAGCGAGTTTTGGAGCAAGCTCCCGCTATTCGTAGAGTGCTAGTGGACGACCGACGCCATGCACATTTGATACCGACTTGGCAGGACATAGCGGTCCTTGAATCCGTCAATGCAGCACTCAAACCGGTGCAAGACTTCACTGATGCACTGTCGGCAGAGAAAACAGTCACTGCGTCTGCTGTCAAACCGGTCTTGGACCTTTTAACAACAGATCTGCTGCTGCCAGCCCAGGAAGACACGGAACTGACTTCCCGTATTAAACGGAAAATGGCAGAGATCCTAAAGAATAAATACAAGCTACCCGCAACACAGAAGCTACTTGAAAAGGCCTCGTTTCTCGATCCCCGGTACAAGACCAGCACACCCAGCGAGGAACTGACGGATGCGCTCTTGGAGGAGATGATAGAAATCCCAGAACAGGATGATGCAGCTGCGCAGCCAAGACCCAGTACGCCGCCAACAGCAGGAAAAAGGAAACTGGCAGACCTCCTCGGGAAAAAAAGAAATCAGGCAGCGCAGTCAACGCCTATTCCAAAGAGACTCCGTGCTGACGCAGAGTTGACCAAATATATACAAGAGGAAGCCATGGACTCCCATTCGGATCCTCTTGCATGGTGGCGCGACAACCAGTCCCGATACCCGCTACTTTCAAAGATTGCCAGAAAGTACATGGCAGTATGCGCCACCAGCACTGCATCCGAGCGGGTGTTCAGTGCAGCGGGGAATGTTGTCACCCCATTGAGAGCATCTCTCAAACCCGACAATGTGAATATGTTGGTTTTCCTTGCGAGGAATGCCAAGTCGCAAATAGGATGAGTCACTAAGGCCTTTGGAGAGAGCTGGGGAATGTGCACTTTATTTGTATTTTATAACTGTTTCTGTTATATGCACATTTCGTTTACAATTTGTTCTGTGTTCTTGCAGTTGCAAGCGCTTGTATTATTTCATTATTGTTTTGTTTTTTAAACAGTGGGCCCTTTACAATGAATGTGCACTTTATTTGTATTTTATAACTGTTTCTGTTATATGCACATTTCGTTTACAATTTGTTCTGTGTTCTTGCAGTTGCAAGCGCTTGTATTATTTCATTATTGTTTTGTTTTTTAAACAGTGGGCCCTTTACAATGAATGTGCACTTTATTTGTATTTTATAACCGTTTCTGTTATATGCACATTTAGTTTACAATTTGTTCTGTGTTCTTGCAGTTGCAAGCGTCAATAAACAGTGTTCAGTACTATGTTGTCTGTGTTTCACTTTCAATAACGAATGCGTGCTTGCCGAATCCCAAACAATATTCATGCTGCAAAGTCATCCTCTAAAGATAGACATGTAGACTAGAGGCAGGCTATATGCTATAAAGAGTAGACTATACTTTATATAAAAAAAAAAAAAAAAAAAAAAAAATGCATTCCAATTTTTTTTTTTTTGCGGTTAATACCGCACGGTATGAAATATTACGCAAATTTGTGCGGTAAGGAAAATATCAATACCGCGGCAGCTCTACGCTGTCGGGAGTCGTGCTGCCCCTATGTAAACTCTGCGCGCAACGCGTCCAACAAATGAGTCTTTAACATGCCTTTACATCCCCATTCACCATATGCCCGTCGCGGTTAATCACAGAGTGATCTAATATGCATATTATTCACATTTTGACGCTGTCTACTGTGCCGAGTCAAGCGAGCACATTCAGCTGGGGACTAGAAAGGTGCGCTCAGTAGAGCATATGTACTGTATGCATTCAGAAGTGCTGAATAAATGTTTTATGGACCCATAATAGTGATTATTTATTATTTAAGTTAAGTTTTGCCATAATCATATATTTTTCCATAATCATAATGTTCCACAACATTGGTAAAAAAAATCTATTCTATGAATCATTTTCAGCCTTTCGGCTTTCGGCCAACTGTTTTCTATTTTCGGTATCGGTTTCGGCCAAGAATTTCCCATTCGGTGCATCCCTATCAATTATCTATCGTTCAGGATGTAGGAACGTTTTACTTTTTCATTCACACATTCATACGAAAATACCATCTAGAGTATAAATATGTTATCGTTTTCTGCAGTAATTCCTAGAACGTGAGATATAGGCATAAATGCATATATTAGATTATCAAATGCCGTTTGATACCGATCCACGCTATATAAAAAATGTCAACTGTACATGGTCCTAAACGTTATGACTGATCATGCGCGGGGTGAACGGGGGAGGGGGTCGTTTATAATTCCGTGATAGTCGTTAAATTTATGTAGTATGGGTGATATATAGATCAGAGCAGTTTGCATCGATAATAATAAACAAAAACGCTCTAAGTCACGGCAGCCTCCTCTTACCGTTGGGCAATGATACTGGAGCAAACAGATCCCAGTTATTTGATTGGGATCGAGGCGATCCATCTAGTTTGTATAATACTAATACACGCCCAAATCATGTCGCGATCCATATCCACGGTGTGTGGCTAGAGTCCTGGGATGATATGAGAGTGGCCGGACGTAATTAGGAGACGCACCAATATCCAACCGGCATATCCGGTTTGGCAACTCGCCGATCATTCACCAGGTGGCAGTATTGAAGCGTTGCAGAGTTGTGCTGAGTCCCACAGCATCAGACAAGGCTCCGTGAGTGAAATATGAATACCATGGCGAAAATATGAAATGTGATCACAATAACATCATACGCCGTGATCTGGCAGAATTAGCATGAACTTGAAAAACGTCGTACAACGTGATTGGCGCAGGATGTGTTAAGGTCGAATGATGGGTCCACTTCCAGACATTGGATGATTGTGGATTCGGGTATCGTTTTTCTAACGTTTTAAAATGGATTAGTGCATGAATGTGGACTCAGGGACACGTTGTTTGGGTAAGTAAGTTATGTTATGGTTAAGCTTATGGAAGATGAATGTACGAGTTATGAATACCGGGAGTGTATGTTTGGTAAACCATTCCAGTTCGATTGTGTGTGTGTGCGTATTGGCTTCGGTGATTCACTACAGGGGTTTAACGGCTTAAGCTGGGTTGATTATCAGTGCAGATAAAATTTTGTGCGTCTGTATGTGTAGTTGTGTACTACTGTTTGAGTGCGTCTAATTTCAGCCTCCGTTAACGTAATTTGTTCCGTATGACTAGTTTCATATCCGTGTGTCTCGAATGTGCGTGCTGCGCAATTTGTTTATGTTGGTAACACAGGTCGCTAAGGAATTTAGGTTTGAGGTTGAAGAAAGTGCACTTTTAGGTTGAAAGAACGGCCCTAATGTCAATGTGTTTCAATTTAAGCGTGTGTATGGTGATAACGAGTATATTGTTAACTTAGCTCTGGGGTGGGAATCACCAGTTTAATCACCATACAATATTGATTCTTTGGACAACGATACGATATTTGCAGATATCACAAAGTCTGCCACGATACGATTAGATTAGATTCAGGTGCCTGCGATCGATACGAGACGATATTATATGACCATTAAACACAATCAGTAACATCTAGATCAACTCAAAAAAGGCAACGGAAATATCATTTGACATTTTTATTTTTGAGCTCTTCCAGACATTTAAATAAAAAACAATCTATTGTTTTTAATACAAATAGACCTCCTGTTCACTGTAAAGTGCCACGTTTTGATGTATTGAGATATTTTTTGGGAACTCACAACACGCAACCTAAAACCCCTTCCTCTCCCAAACCGGTCCTGCAATTGTTTTATGTTGCATGATGATCATGAACACATTTATTATGTATTGTATTTATGTTTAAATATCGACATTATCTGTCCATCCTCAGTACATTTACTACAAATATACTATACTTCCATCTGGTCTTTCCAAACACACGCACACAGGGAGAATGCCTGCCTGCCTGAATACTTTCCCCAAGGTGGTTGTCCTTCCGCGTTCGGTTTGCGCGGCCTGATTGGCCACTGACGCTTCTCTCAGCGCCCAATCGCGTTAGCCCTACTATCGCCTAACTCGCTACCGCCGTGCACAATATACTAAAACTAACTATCGCCTAACTCGCTACCGCCGTGCACAATATACTACTTATATTGATGTGATGTCGATTGATATGAATAGCGCGTTACGTTAATATAGAGATGAAAACAATACATTTATATTGATGTTATGTCGATTGATATGAATAGCGCGTTACGTTAATATAGAGATGAAAACAATACATTTATATTGATGTGATGTCGATTGATATGAATAGCGCGTTACGTTAATATAGAGATGAAAACAATATATTATTCATATTGATGTGATGTCGATTGATATGAATAGCACGTTACGTTAATATAGAGATGAAAACAATACGTTATTTATATTGATGTGATATTGATTGATATGAATAGCGCGTTACGTTAATATAGAGAGATGAAAACAATACGTTATTTATATTGATGTGATGTCGATTGATATGAATAGCGTGTTACGTTAATAGAGATGAAAACAATACGAGGAAATGGGCTACATTAATATAGAGATGAAAACAATACGAGGAAATGGGCTACGTTAACACTTTGCATGCCACGCCCGAGATTATTCGGGTTATTACCCCCCGGGTTGAATGCCCAATCACGAGAATATTCGTTTGTTCTCTTTTTTTTTTTTGTGATCTGAAATCATATTTCATCAATCGTGTCTACCGTTGGAAATTCAGCTACCTCAGGCGCTCAGATGAGAAAAAAGCGCCGCCTATCGTCTCCCAGATGGTAACCCTTTTGGATTGAACTCAATGAAAATGAATGAGAAAAAACCTGCACTCCACATTTTACTTCTCACTCATGCAACCGACGTCTACCAGCTTCATGCTGGACTCTCGGAGCATCATGGAATATGCGTTTTACAGTATACACAGTGGATCACTAAAAGGAGCGATTTTTTCGAATGGCGATCAGGAATTGGAATAATCCATTTGGATACCATCTGATCTCAGGTAAGGAATCTATGTTACCAGTCTAAGGATAATCGGACCCGTTTTCACAGATATATAAGCTTTTATGTGATTATGTGATATCGCGTTTGACTGTGCGCGCCGTCAGGAAATAGGAGACTCGA
Organism: Notolepis coatsorum; assembly: GCF_963971535.1. Taxonomy (NCBI): domain Eukaryota; kingdom Metazoa; phylum Chordata; class Actinopteri; order Aulopiformes; family Paralepididae; genus Notolepis; species Notolepis coatsorum. Next base: position 128,685,523 of record NC_140166.1, on the reverse strand, counting down.
TTTTCGGCTCGCCGCAAGAGTGTGCATGCGTACACATATACTATCAATAATCTAGCGTTTATTTGAAAACTATTCATAAATAGGCCGAAAAATGACAACGTTCTAGAATATTCCAGGAAAAGGAGATCAGGGAATCTCTTCTTTTTTCCGTGAATTTTCAGAAGAAAACGGAAATGAACAGATAAAAAAACAATCTGCTACGACAATGTTGACTGGAAAATGAGTCTTTGATAAGCGACGGGCAGATTAGACACATAGCCATAATTTAAAACATAGATTAGGCGATATTAACACTAACATTGAAGTGGCCCTGGGCATTCAAGGGACTAATAATGAATTTAAACGTGGGCAGTGAAAGTGGAAATGAGCTACGTTAATATAGAGAGATGAAAACAATACGAGGAAATGGGCTGTGGAACTGAAGGACTTGGGCTGTGGAACTGGGCGCTGAGAGAAGAGTCAGTGGCCAATCAGGCCGCGCAAACCGAACGCGGAAGGACAACCACCTTGGGGAAAGTATTCACGCTGCCTGCCTGCCCCCCCCCTTCCCCAGTCCCCTCTGCCGTTCTCTGTCTATTGCTCTGATCAGGATTAGCTTGTTAGCTTACACTAACGTAAGGTTAATTTCGGTCTTTAACGTGACGTGGGCATAAAGGAACGGCGAGGATTGCAAACCATGTTAGACGCATTTGACCCGTTGCGGAATAAAACAGCAGGGACTTGTTTTGGGTCGCAAAATAGGCACACTAACCTTGCTCTGTTGCAATAACCAGATGCTAAGTTTGTGCTGTGAGCCGAGCAGATACGACTCCACAGGATTTTCAAAATAAGAGCATCGCAATATGGTCGCACCAGAACAATTATTTGCACTCTCACGAATGCTCCCAATATTTTGATGTCGCACAGATACAATTTCGGTCGCATATGCAACCAATTCGGTCGCAATTTCGAGCCCTGCATCATTATACCCATATTGGGCTGTGATGTCAGCAAGGTATGACTGTATGAAAAAAATTATACCGCCCAAGCCTAATGGGCATTCTTAACAAAAACACAGCCTAATAAATGAGAGAAAGTGAGACTGGCAGTGGTGCTTATATAATAGATATCAAGAGATGGCATACAGTCACACTTACACAGCAGGTCAACTACTGAAGCATTTCAAATACATGAAGATGGATTAGATTCGACACTTTGTTTAAAAATTATATTTCATGTTGTGAAATGGGCAATGCCCTGAAGGACCGTTGACCCAAAACATACAAAAAAGTTGAAGCAAGAATACCAGAGTACGTAACTCAAGTATTTTTCTCATGTTAAAGCTTGTATTGCCCACTCAACCAGAACCACAAGGCTTCAGGATGCCTTTCAGCTCAAACACATTAATTTCATCAACCGATAAAACAAATCAACTTCTCAGATTTAATTATTAATCCATTCTCATTAATTATAATCAGCAAGTAAACTAATGTGGAGACGAGCCATGCTGGTCCCTCACGTCCCATATTAACAGTGTGTGGGAGTGCATGACTGCCAGTGGATTTGCCCATATGTCCCAGTTTGATGTAGTAACAGCACAGCAAGCAAACAGAACATCCACTAAAAAAACTTAGATGCAAAGAGATACGGTACAAAATAATAAAATCAAACACTAAACTAAGATGAATTGCCATATTGGTCAGCTAAAATAGAACAAAAAGTGGTCAATGACTAATGAACATTCATTTTCTAAAGCAGGTTTTAGACAGAGATCTGCCAGAAATCCGGCAGCGGGACTTGGCAAGTAAACAAAATAGCTTTGTATCGTATCGACTCAAAAACATTTGAAGGTGTTGGGGTTACCCTTACCCAGGGGCGTAATTATGGGGGGGGGGGGGGACAGGGGCCATGTCCCCTGCATGGTTTCAGAAGGCAGTTATTGTCCCCCGCACTTTACCGTCCAAAACAATGTTACACGATAATAAACAGTGATGCAACGCGGCACTAGGCCCACACGGAAAACGACCTGAGCCATTGTCATGCAAAGACAAGTAGCCAGGTGAGGGACGAGTCGCATTTTTGTGTGCACGCGCCAAGTACCGACCTGGCCACCTGTATTTGCATAACAGCCCATGTCGTCAGGTGTGCTCAAATACATAGCACCCCTCCCCCCAAAGTTTGGTGTGAACGATGGTCTGTGTGATTGCCATGAAATGCAACAGCATTGCTTGGCGTCTGTGAAATATCCGTCTATGACCTCTCGTTGTATTTAAAAGCCTCTAGGCTGTTGTTTTATACATACAGTATGTGGTCTACTTGACACACACACTCCGAGACTCGCAGCGTTCACTTGTCATAAGTGAAAAGAAACACCTAAATGTACTCTTGCACAACCGATATTTTTTTTTATCTACGAAGGGGGGGGGGGGGGGGGGGGTGCCTTCACCCTTGCCATACCTTGGCTTTTACTGAAATGACGCCACTGACCACACGCCCCCCAAATGTGTCCCCTGCACCATTGAAAACAAAATTACGCCCTTGCCCATACCCCTCTAAAGCAGAGTGTTGCGTGGACATGTTTAGCAAAACATTACATATCTTTAATGGCTTAAATATACAGCAGACTGTAAAATAGGAATGGGGTCCATTTCTCTGCGAGACGCCCTAGTACAAGGAAGCAGCGTCGCCAACCCACACTAGACCAGATGACGGGGTTCAGAGCCAAGATGAGTCAGACCACGTCTAACGAAGTAACAAACACACTGGCTCGCTGGATTGCAGTGGACCACCAAAATACAGAATCTGGAGATTTATTAAGATCTTAAGCCCGAGCGGTCCGGTGGTGGACCGCAACCGACATCACGCCATAAATCCATCTCTACAGACTGTATGAATTAATGTTGCAGTTTTTTTCAAATGTAGTCAAGACCCTAACCCCCTCAAAACAGCAGTCAGTGTATTTTTCAGCAATATGTTTGTTTGCCAATAGGTTAAAGTGTTATTAGTGAAATATGAGTTTTGGAAATCTAGTCGGAAACAGGTGAATATTGACGCTAGGATATACGCACTGCCATTATTTAGTTTGTAATCATAGAGGAGACCCAGCTCCCGTCAATCATCAGACTTCTGGATTTACTTGCTTAGTTATTTTTCGGGATTATCTCCTACAAACCTGAACATTATTGGCATAAATTAGAACGCAGTTCTCTACCTTTCTGTGAACGTCTAGCAAAAATCTGTTGCAATCTGATGAAAATGGCGGAGAAATTTAGATTGTAAACAAGTAACTGTACTTACTGTAGATTTCATTAACGGTTTTTGCTGCACGCCTGGTGATAGTAAATCCAGATTTGAACTCTGCCATTGGAAAGGGGAGATTTGGCCCGATCCATAGACGTGGGACTTGGCTATAATAAGGTAATTTATAGGCCCGATATTCTATATATTTCAAATTGCATGTGTCCGGATGGCAGAATTCAGTACTGAATCTACAAAACATTGTATCAATTGTTTAGGCGGGTGTGGCTTAGGCAGAGGTTACACCTTTCGTATCATCTTCGTATTGTTTTCTTATGCGTATCGCCGCGACGTCGTGCGCCTGAGTCACTTTCGTTTTTTTTTTCGTTTTTGTCAGCCAAGCACACTGATGTAGTACACTGCCAAAGCAGTAGGTGGCAGTAGGTGGCAAACATGAAGGCAATTTCAACCAATCAGAACGAATGTGCCAATACACTTCCTGGTGGAAGCTCCAGCAAAGAAATGTCAATAAGGCAGGCGCCTATGCCGCGCCACCATCTTGCTTGCTCACTCAATGCAGCAATTCTTTTTTCAGCAAAGCCTAATAAAAGTGCAATAAACAAAACGGATACATTCACTGTGTGTTCTGCCTGTCATTTGTTGATGAAACAAAACTAACATCAACACAAGTGACCACCAAGAGCAGATAGTTTAGTCTAAAAACGATCGGTAGCATTGTTAGCTGCATGCTAACGTCAATGGAGTATGCCATTATAACAATATAGCATTGTGGCTAGAAGCTAACGTTAGCTCACGCTACTTAGCCAGCACGAAACTGATGATATCGCGAGCTATCAGTAGTTAGATAACATTAGAGACAACGCTGTGTGTATTAAACAAAGGTGAATAGATGACTGGGCCATTTTGTTTAATGCTTCTTAAGTTGAAAGAGGAACTCTGAGCTAACAGGGTCTGAATCCTGATAGCTCACGTTAGCCAGTTCATGCAATCGGTAATGCTAGCAGAATGAATGGATGTAAACTTTATTTAACATATTGCATATGGGTACAATACAATACGGCTCAATACAAACAATTGTTAAGGGAATGCAGACTGTTGTAGCTTGGACTGGGGTCCTTATAACAATAACTTGACAACACATGGTAGCTGCAGCTATTTGGGACACGGAGCTCTGTCCCAAACACACACACTGTACACAGGAAGGGCACGCAGATGGTATCTACTGCGCATGGGCGTTTTCGCAACAACTGCTCCGTGCTGACTACACGCTGTATTCCTGGCGTTTTTTTTGCGTATCTCCAAACGCAAACACAATTTTGCGTTTCAGCCGTATCCACAAAAAAACGCCAAAAAACGCGTTTCTGTGTAGATAGGACATGATACGTCGTCAAAAACGTATAAAAAAACGCCAGGAATACACTAGTCTAACCTCAGCCTTAGTGGGGGGCAGTCATTTAGGTGGTTCGGCCCCGGGGGAGGGGGGGTGGTCTTGGCTCTGGGAGCCCCGAGTTCGGGGGCTCTGGGAGTCGGGAGTGGCATTAACGCATGGTGCTCTGGTTCTCTGGTACAAATACAATAAAACAGCAGGTGGGGGCTGTTGTACTTGTACTCTTTAGTTCACATAATAGACGGAGTGTTTGTTTACTTCTGTACTCTGTAAGCCAGGAAGTACAAGTGGTGCAACATACAAATGTGTCCGTGTAGCAACACAAGCCAATACCTTATAGGACAGGGGCCCGGGGAGGGAGCTCTGTGTGTGTGTGTGCGTGTGTGTGTGTGTGTGTGAGAGACAGAAGTCAGAGGAATAACGACCTGTTATTCAATAGATTAAAGTAGTTTAAGAATAAAAAAAAATACACATTTTAAGAGAATCTCAAATAATTATTTTATTTAAGTGTAGGCTATAGTTAATTAGGGCTGGGTGATATGACGATATTATATAAATATCGGGTACAGTTCATTAACGATACACTTTTTAAACGTATCGTGGATATCGTGATGTTTTGCCCAAGAGGCTTGTGTCGCGTCAATCTGGTCCACACGTTGACACTTTTGAACAGCGCCGCCCCACACACACACTACTGCATCAAAAGTTACTACTTATGATAACAAAGGCATTCGTTTTGTGGCATTAACGTTATATAGTTACACTTTCAATAACATCAGCGTATTTACATAACGACCGAGGTCGACCTAGATATAGCAAGCATTAGTTCATATCTCAGCCCGTGCTGACTCAGTTGTGCCCATTCTGCGGTCTGTTAATAACGTTTTCAATCAGACAGATGTATGGAAAGGCTTTTATTATAACATCCGTTGCAGTAAAATCATTATGCCTCCAGTCGTTTAGTCGTCCTGCGGAGCTAAAAGCTAAACGTCGGCCGCGGCGAGCTACCGCTGCCATTGTTGTTGTCATTGAGCTCTCCAATGGCAGAAGTAAAAAATGAATACGCGCTTGCCGATTGGTGCTAAGAACAGCAGGGCGGGTGCAAGCGATGTGACGTAATTGGCAGACGTGACTGTCAATCAAAATGATTCTGTTTGCCGACTGAATGAATGAAAACGTTATTAACAGATTGCAGCATGGGTACAATACAGTACAGCTCAATACAACAACAGTCAACAGTGGACTGGAGGATGCAGACCAGAGAAAGACTTTTGTCTTGTTTACATCAGGGTCCCCCATTTTCAATTCATCATATTTCATATCTAAATCATATAATATCTGATTGCTAAATATATGCAATATATAATCTAATAATCCAATAATCTAAATCTAATATATAATATAAAAATGCTAAATGCATGGGTATTTTATTTTGTCTTTAATGTTAGCTTGCAAACTCAAATACTGTCTTGGTAAGCCTCATAATGAATTGTTTGGGGAAAAAAAGAAAAACATCAAAGGTCAGAAAATATCGTGATATCATATTTAGGCCATATCGCCCAGCCCTATAGTTAATGTTTTATTTTTTACAGTTTTTGTATTTTTCTGACATGGGGGCTCAACAATAAATGACAATCAGAAATGTCAAGTTGCATGTTGTTATTCTAACCAGCTTAGACCCCTACGCTCTGCATCTTCTGGCCGCCTCAGACCTACTCCTATCCAAGCTCCGGGAGGGTCATCAAAGAGAAGTCGCCTATTCTCAGTCCTTGCCCCACAATGGTGGAATGAACTACCCACCCCAGTTAGGACAGCCGAATCACGTCCAATCTTTCGCCGTCGACTAAAGACGCACTTCTTCAACCATTATCTGTATAAAAAAAAATATATCTAACCCTAACTAACCATACGGTCATGCACTTGTCCTAATAAACTAACCTACACTGTAGCACTCAACACTTTGATGAACATTGTTGCTCAGCTGATAGAGTTGTGCCCTTCCTGATGACTTGTCGTACAGAACTTGTAAGTCGCTTTGGATAAAAGAGTCAGCTAAATGACTAAATGTAAATGTAGTTCTGTTGCATTTCCAATTTATTTATGTAAATTATAAATTGATCAGGTATCGATAAGGGTATCGAATCGATAAGCAGAATCGAATCGTATCGATAAAATCCTATCAATTCCCATCCCTACTGGCGCATGCCTGTGATGTAAGCAGTACGCGACGAGAGCCTTGAGAACCCTTTAGTCATAGTTTTATGCGGATTGACTGTTCAGATGATAGCGCGAAGGTTTATGGTTTCTAGGATTTCCACCCAGGAAGGTGGTCTCAGTTTTTTGCGGATTCTCCCAGCAAAAACGCTGTTGCCGTATAAACAAAAGGCACATTCGAAGAAATATTTTGCCGGTTTCACCCGCAAGCGTTCCAGTCTAAACATGGCCCGAGACTAATACTAAAATGAAAATAGCTGCCAAAATTAACACTGTATGCACAAGAAAATGTTCACAAGCTGTACAAGCCCTACACATGCAAGCTTTGGTCTAGCCCCAGTCTACGACAGTGGCACCAGAGGCTGGCCTCACCCTGGATGACGTCCTTCTTGAGGTCTATCCTCTCCAGGAGAGGGATGAGGTAGGCTCCACTTTTCCCTGTGCCATTCTTGGCCCTCGCCAGAATGTCCCTGCCTGACAGGGCAATGGGGATGCTTTCCTCCTGTGGCACAGAGGGGACTGAATCAATACAGTGGGGATGCTTTCCTCATGTGGCGCAGAGAAGGGACTGAATCAATACAGTGGGGATGCTTTCCTCCTGTGGCGCAGAGAAGGCACAGTAGAGTGGGCAGAGCACACGGGCTAGGATCCACTCGCTTATCAACAGCCACACAATAAAGAGGTGGTCAATGCAAGTGGCAATTACCTGGATAGGCGAGGGCTTCTCCCATCCCATTTCAAAGATTCCCATCAGCAGTTCGCGCTTCAGGCAGTAGTCTTCAAACTCGTTCCCCTTGGTAGACGTCACGTCCTGCGCATTGTGGGGAATGAGAGGAATATCCCATGAAGTAAAAATGCAGTGTCATGAATGCTGATACTTAAGAGTCCTGATGCTTAAGAGTCCTTGAGTCGGGACACTTACCGAGGTTCTCACTCTAGTGTCTCTCGGAGGCAGCTGCAGGCACTTCTTCCAGTCATCGCCAAACCTAGTCAGAAGGGTTTGCATTGTAAAGACTACACTAAACAAGAACACACTGATGAAAGGGGACCAATATCTTACTTGATGCCCCCACTGCTCTGGGGAATGCTGCCTCCTTTCTGTGGGGCTCCAGCTTGCAGGGCAACTGCTTGGGATCCTGAATGCAGGCCAGTGGGCTTGGGATGTCCTCTGAGCTGCCCATTTGCAGGCTTGTTCAGTCCCATCATGGGTGGTGGGTTTGCTGTCCTTGCTGTAGCCATGGCTAAGAGCTCCGATAGTTCACCACTAACTTATTCACACAGTGTGTAAAGCTCAAAAATTGTATTGGTTTTTTTCCTCTTGGTTCTCGTGTAAAAATATTTCTAAAAACTAAAAAACCCTTGCTTCCAGTTTTTGTAATTTAAAGAATGTATTGTGTACGCAAAGCTACGCTCAGACGTCTTGAAAAGAAGAGTCCGACGTATGAATACTGTCTATTTACAAGACAACTCTCCAAAAAGGGAGAAATTAGCATTCATATGAATAAATAGATCATATATTCGTCCAAAACAAACTTTTTTTCTTCTTTCAAAAAGGTGAATTTTGTTCAGTCTTGTAGTCTTAAGTCTTGCTGTTCCCTTACTGGACTTTTTTTTTTGGTATCCAGGTTTTAAAGTCCAAGTGCTTTATGTTTTCTTTTACATTCAAATTGGCCAGTAGCAAAACATTTATTTCCTCTCAGTAGAGGCACATACGACTATTCCTGTGTTTTATCATAGAGTCTTTCAACTTGCTTGCTGATGCTCAAAAGAAAATTCCTCCAACAGTCTGTGAAATTAACAGTCCATTGTGTAATGTCTGGTGTTTGTCTTGATCCAGTTCCTGTGTCTACTGGGGAAGTGGAGATGGCTGTCCGAATCGGCTTTGAGGACTTTCATTCAAATTAAATCCAAGTTACCTACCACAAACACAAAAGAAAAGCAGTCAGCTGGTGCAGTTAAACAACAAGTGGATGGGGTGGCACAATTGGGGTAGCAGTTTATTCAAGTCTTCTGAAATATATATGCCGGCTCCCGTATGGATGTGTGCGTGTGTCAGCAGCCATGGTCGTCTTTAGATTGGCCGTCGCACAACATCACGATAGCTAAGACCTCGGCTCTAATCGGACAAAACTTTCAATGTGCCTATGTAAATTGCTTGACAGTTAAATAATCAGCGGAGCCAGTCGAAATACATGATCTAAATTAGAAATAAACGCAGAGATTTCCTCGCTAGTTTAATTAATTAATTCATAACTTTTGAACAATAGATGCTATTTCTAATCTGTCAGCCGTTCTATATTGCCAACATTACATTCATTACACATGCATCTAAAATAAGCATGTTCAAGTGCTTGAAAATTCATTTTCTATCTTCCAAGTTTAATTTCAACAAGTTCAAGTGCAACTATGAACCATAATACTACAAATTATGATGATAATCATACACTTATTTTATATCATTGGAAAGCCCTAGTTGTTAGCTTCAAAATGGTACCAAATACCCAGTAACTAATAATCTTATCACAAACAAATGCAATATCATGTTCAGGGATTTCCTAAATGGGCCAGACGCCAGATGACCCCGTTAACAAACACACGTTGGTTGTGAGTGGTGACGCTTTGTTGTGAACAGCCACCCGTCTTGAATGGGTTGCTGGAAAAGTTGAGCTATAGCAAGTTATTATAGCCAAAGCCGCTTAACGTTACTATGGCTATGATGATTAACGATGGTGATGATAGCACCCAAAATTATAACTAATAACGTTAATAACCCAACAAAGGCCCAATCATTGGCTGCCCATAGAACATACGTGTTACTTTGCTTCCATTGACGTTAGTTAGCAGGTCAGGCAGCAGTGGCCAAACATTCTAGCATAATAGTTATTCTAGCTGGTTAACGACGGTAGCTATCACTCAGCTCTCACTAAGTTAACAACGTTAGCTCTCACTTTGCTCTCACCAAGTTAACAACGTTAGCTCTCACTTTGCTCTCACTAACTTAACAACGTTAGCTCTCACTACGTTAACGACGTTAGCTTGCTATGGTTAGCCAACATGTTAGCTAGAGCGACGGAATTGTTTTAAGTAGTTGTTATTATTAAACACACCACGCATCACGTATCCATTATTCCCAATGTATACGTCCCCCTACTCAAATGTTTATAATGCCAACTACAAAAAAAAGACTTAACAGTCATAAAAAAAACATTCGTTTCGCTTTTGCTGCTGCGTGCTAAAGGTAGCCCAATGCTAGCTGTTAAGCTAACACAATACGTTGGGGCAATTATACTCAATTCAGAGGAAACCGTATTATTACCTTCAGTTATCTAACGTACATTCATCTGAATCTTCGCTGTTCTTCTTCTAACGTTGTTTATTTTCTTGTCACAGGGGATTATTTGGTAGTATAATACACTTCGTTCTCTCAAGAAATCCACGAACTTGTCACTTATCTTTTGTCTCTCTCTCTTCTTACAGAAAATTGACAATCCAACATGGCGGCCGCGCGCTGCTTTTTGGGCTGGTTGCTTGCGTCCGAACACCACGAACTGTCCAATCACAGCCGCGCGTTCAAATTTGGTGAACGCTTACCAACAGTTTAAAGGCTGCCTCCTAAATATGCCTCCTAGTGTTGATTGGTTGAATTGATTGATTGAAAACTTTATTAACAGATTGCAGAATGGGTACAGTACAGTACAGCTCAATACATACAATTGTTAAGGGGATGCAGACCAGAGAAAGACTTTCGTCTTGTTTCCTCAGCCTGTGACTGCAACTTGTTCCTGTTTGCGGACGACTCAGCCCTGCTGGTCTCTGACAAGAACAAGTTGCAGGTTGAAAAAACCCTCAGCACGGAACTAGGCAAAATCTGCATATGGTTCGCTGATAACAAACTATCATTACACATGGGCAAAACAGAGTCCATTCTCTTCGGTTCAAATAACAAACTCAGCAAGACCGACGGCTTCTCAGTTACAGTGGGTGACAATATTGTCACAAGGAAAGACGAAATTACCTACCTGGGTTCCATCCTAGAGGCAAATCTTTCCTGTGACAAAATGGCATCCAATGTAATAAAAAAAGTCAACCAACGAACTAGATTCTTGTACCGGATCTCCTCTCTGGTAAACAAGAATACCCTGAAGACTCTGGCAGGAGCACTCATTCAAGGGTACTATGACTATGCGTGCACCTCATGGTACCAAAGCACCTCAAAGGCGCTTAAAACAAAATTACAAACATCACAAAACAAACTGGTCAGACTACTACTTGACCTGAACCCCAGAACCCACCTCACCCCTGCCCACTTTGACAACCTAGGATGGCTTAGAGTAGACGACAGAGTACAGCAACTTGCAATGGGCCTGGTCTACAAGATACACTATACGACCGGGGTGCCCATGTACATGTCAAAATACTTCCCAAAGGTCAGTGAATACCACGATCACAACACCAGAGGAAGCTCAACAAATCATGTTAAACCCAGATTCGGCTCAAACAAGGGACTAAACACGTTTCGCAATTATGCCATATCATTCAATGTGGAACGCCCTACCCAAAGTTGTAAAGGAATGTGAATCACTACCCACTTAGTTTCAAAAACACTCTCAAAGAACACCTACGGGAGACTGCAATTCGAAACTGGCCCCCACAAATGTCCTAACCCAGTTGTACAGTAAATGACCAAGTATGGCTTTGTCAGTATTCCAATGTACAGTGTACAATGTCATAAATGTATAGATGTAGCAGTACTGTCCATCTGTATGTCATGTGTGTCATATATGTTATGATGAATTGAAAATGGGGGACCCTGATGTAAACAAGACGAAAGTCTTTCTCTGGTCTGCATCCCCTTAACAATTGTATGTATTGAGCTGTACTGTACTGTACCCATTCTGCAATCTGTTAATAAAGTTTGGGTGCCGTCCAGACCACTGTGTCATGAAATGATCCCTGTATGAGGAGAAACACAACACAGTTGCTAACTGATAACGATAAGATATAATGATCTCACTAATGGAAATCTCAGTTAACAAAATGGTCCATTCTTCTTATATGGAAGATAAGATATGGTTACATTCTGAAGAATATAGCAATTACTCATTTGACTTACCAAGTGTCTGTAGTACTGTATGATGGAGACGCCCAGTATCTGCAGAAGTGAAAGGTACTACATTTTATGTGAAATTAATACTGTTGCTCTGATCTCCTGTCTACAGTAGCTTTTAGTATCAGTTTTGCTCTAATGCCACAAGGGGGCGGTATTATACTTTACCATCTCTGGATGTTGTTTTTCCATTGACGTGCAGCTGATTGATTGATTGAAAACTTTATTAACAGATTGCAGAATGGGTATAGTACAGTACAGCTCAAATCAATACATACAATTGTTAAGGGGATGCAGACCAGAGAAAGACTTTCGTCTTGTTTACATCAGGGTCCCCCATTTTCAATTCATCATAACATATGACATACACAGATAGACAGTACTGCTACATATATACATTTATGACATACCAGATTTGCAAATACAGTACTGTTTGTGATACAAAAAGAGTCCAAGGTATATACATTTGACATAGAAACTGTACATTGGAGGAGGTTGGGTGGGTGGGGTGGGGGGGAGGGGTTGGGTAGGAGGGGTGGGTGGGTGGGGGACACACACTGTACAACTGTATAAGCAAAACTGTACATTGGAATATTGACAAAACCATACTTGGTAATTTACTGTACATTGGAGGGGGTTGGGTTAGGACATTTACAGGGGCCAGTTTCGAATTGCAGTCTCCCGTAGGTGTTCTTTGAGAGTGGTTTTGAAAGTGGGTAGTGATTCACATTCCTTTACAGCTTTGGGTAGGGCGTTCCACATTGATGTGGCATAATTTGCGAAACGTGTTTAGTCCCTTGTTTGAGCCGAATCTGGGTTTAACATGTTTTTTGGAGCTCCCTCTGGTGTTGTGATCGTGGTATTCACTGACCTTTGGGAAGTATCTTGACATGTACATGGGTACCTTGGTCGTGTAGTGTATCTTTTTTTTTTTTATCTTTTTATTATTATTGCAGAACAAAAATTATTAAAAGTCAGTACTCAACACATAATGCATAATGAAACTTTCAGTCAAGGTGGTTAAAATTACATGCAAGTACAGAAACAAGATAAAACAAAAATAGTCCATAATAACATTGACCGTATACAGTGTATATCCAATAAATTACAATTATATAAATTATATAAAATTATATAAATGTTAGTATAGAATATACCCCTAATACCTATTTTCTAAAACCCTACACACATATGCTCCAGCTCGAACCCCCCCTTCCCGGACCCCCCCTTGGATAGTACCTCCATTATCCCTCACTCCTAACCAGACACTACCATTATAAGCTAGCTTTTATTCTCTCCACCACTTCTACCCACATTGACATTTTGGATTCATTGAGACCCAGAATTCTTGCTGTAGATATTTCTTGATATATCACATCGAGATATGTAAGAAACCAAACTTTCCGGCAAATTTTTTCCGGTTGAAACCAGCGTGATGCGATCAGCTTTTTAGCTACTGTGATACCCGATAAAACCAATCTCTTTAGCTGTGGATTCACTGCAAACTCAAAAACATCATTCAATAGTAATACCGAGGGGTGTACAGGTATATTCCAAGATACGAGTTTTGATAACTGTTGGGACACATCTTTCCAGAATGCCTTAACTGGTGGGCAGTCCCAATACATGTGCATAAATGTTCCTTCGTCCCCATTTGTACATTGGGAGCATTTGGAGTCTTGTTTAAGCCCCATTCTGCACAGTCTTATAGGAGTCAAGTATGTCCTGTGAATATAGTTCAGATTGATTTGTTGATGATCCGGGTTCCTTGATGTGAGTCGGACATTTGCCCAGGCTCCTTGCCAATCAAAGTCATTTTCCAGGTCTGGTATATCCCTCCTCCAGACAGTGTCTAGTTGAAGGGTTTCATACGAGGACGTTAGTAATTGATAATAAAAACCTGATACAAAACCTCCTAATGTTTCTCTTTCATAGAAAAATTCGTGTAGTGTATCTTGTAGACCAGGCCCATTGCAAGTTGCTGTACTCTGTCGTCTACTCTAAGCCATCCTAGGTTGTCAAAGTGGGCAGGGGTGAGGTGGGTTCTAGGAGTAAGGTCAAGCAGTAGTCTGACCAGTTTGTTTTGAGATGTTTGTAATTTTGTTTTTAGCGCCTTTGAGGTGCTTTGGTACCATGAGGTGCAAGCATAGTCGTAGTACCCCTGAATGAGTGCTCCTGCCAGAGTCTTCAGGGTATTCTTGTTTACCAGAGAGGAGATCCGGTACAAGAATCTAGTTCGTTGGTTGACTTTTTTTATTACATTGGATGCCATTTTGTCACAGGAAAGATTTGCCTCTAGGATGGAACCCAGGTAGGTAATTTCATCTTTCCTTGTGACAATATTGTCACCCACTGTAACTGAGAAGCCGTCGGTCTTGCTGAGTTTGTTATTTGAACCGAAGAGAATGGACTCTGTTTTGCCCATGTGTAATGATAGTTTGTTATCAGCGAGCCATATGCAGATTTTGCCTAGTTCCTAGTGATGACAACCCTCTTCTGCAGGATCAGCCCTGTCAAAGAGCCAGTGTTGTAGTCGTGAACCACCTAAAAGTGAGACAGAGTCAAGACCAAGACTTTGGGGGTCTGAGACCAAGTCCAACTGCGGCTGAGACCAAATCAAGACCAAGACTTTAGGGGTCCAAGACCAAGTCCAACTGGGGCTGAGAGCGAGTCAAGACCAAGACTTTAGGGGTCCGAGACCAAGTCCAACTGGGGCTGAGACCGAATCAAGACCAAGACTTTAGGGGTCCGAGACCAAGTCCAACTGGGGCTGAGACCGAATCAAGATCACGACCAGAACAATGCAAGTCTAATTCAAGAGACCAGGACTGTGTTGTTTTTGGTCTGCCATACAATTTGGGGCTGAAATTTGCACAATGTATTGGCTAATTGGCTATCAAAATAGAAATATAATGTGTGTGTGGGGGTGAGGTTAGGAATGATGACGGTACACTTGTGTACTTGACTGGTCTTGAAATAAAATTCAGTCCGCACTGTCCAAAACCAAGTAAAGACAGAGTAAAAATTCAGTCCATTCCAAGACGAGACAGAGGTGTTGAAAATGTGGTTGTGAGATCAGTCTCGAGGACTACAACGCTGCAAAGATCCCCTCAGCCTATATGTATTCTTGGTACCTATATTCATTGTGCTTTTGAGGCTCACACAAACTTAATGAGCATCTCATGTTGCAGTGAGCACAGTTCAGTGGAAGTTATTGGTAGATGAGGTTGGTGGTGATGGTAAAAACAGGTCGATTATCTTCATAGACAATGAAATATGAGGCCACCATTAAGGAGCCCAAACAGACTATCATGCTAGGGTGCCCAGACAGCTGCAGAACATGTTAGATTGGATGGGTGTTTTAGGGACTTTAGACACCAAGGCCAAGCTCATATTTCTGTTGCCCGTTCCACATTTGAATAGATCGAGGAAAGTCCCAAATTGACCTGGAGCTGTACATGGTTAATGACAAATGTGTGCATGTGTGTGTGTGTGGTAAATGGCTGGTTTTTTATATAGCGCTTTTATCCAAAGCGCTTTACAATTTGTTACTAAAATGTTTTACCCATTCACTCACACATTCACTCAAACATTCACACACCAACGGCGGAGGCAACCATGCAAGCAGTGTACGAACCATATACCATGGTCTTCTCATTATTTTTCCTTGGGGGGGGGGGGGGGGGGGGTGGTCAGCAGCGCTGCGCGTGCCTCACAGGGAGGACTTTACTGTGACGCTTGCTGACATATGCTATAGGTATGAGTAACGTTACAGAACCACACATAGTCCACACCACACATGTCTGCATGCATGATGAAGACGCACATATTGATATACACATGCTCAGATTAACCCCTCTGATCCAACACTAAAATTCACACAGAACAGTCCTATTTATAGTAGGCAAATGCAACATTATCGCCACCCACCTGATGGTGACACACAACAGTCCTATTTATTTACACATAAACACACGGATGAACCAATACCGAACAACAAGTCCATGACCAAACACATCGAGTCTAACATTATTATAGTAGGCAAATGCAACATTATCGCCACCCACGTGATGGTGAAGATCTGCCCAATTCTCAAAATCTGCATGTCATAGAAGTATAGTCCCCGCAGCAGGCTGCTTCGCCTTCTTTGTAAAACCAAAATTGGTTAGAAGGCTTACTTCTTTGATATTTCGTTTAACTTTCGACATTATCCTGAATACCTGTATTT
Organism: Notolepis coatsorum; assembly: GCF_963971535.1. Lineage (NCBI taxonomy): Eukaryota > Metazoa > Chordata > Actinopteri > Aulopiformes > Paralepididae > Notolepis > Notolepis coatsorum. The sequence continues at coordinate 128,669,350 of NC_140166.1, read as the reverse complement.
CTTTTTTAAACGGCCGGTGAAGTTTGATTTGTGCCTGCAGGCTGCAGCGCCGCCACGCTCCGAATGGTAAACGCAAGAATAGCATGCATGTTGCAATCTATTACGAGTAGGGTATATCTGCAGTGCCGCAACCCCATAGATTTATGCTATTGTCTATTACGGTGAATTAGTGCGCAAATCATTAATCATACATCAAAATAGCCTAATTTTTTTTTTATCCACTTTTTCTCCCATTTTCTATATTTTCCTCCCATCCTAATTTCGTATCATCCAATTCAACCCTCCCCTGTCACGAACGCTGTTTCTTGCCTCCCACAAGCCGGCTGCAATGTGGACTAAGTCATACATAGCACAAGTCCCCTCCGGTACTTGAGGTAACAGCAGTCGCATCTTTTCACCTGCGCAGCTCGATCTCTCAGTGGCGAGGAGTAACGCGTGGGAGGCTCACGCTGCCCCCGACACTTCCTGATTCTACTGCGCAGGCGCACCAACCGACCTGTAGGAGTCGCTGTCCACAACGCCCGATCCCCACCCATCAGTTTCCCACCCCCTAATACGGCCAATGTGTATTAGTATGAACGACCAGCTAAACTGAAAGCAACGTGGAGCGCTGGGCTCGAACAGGCAAGCCCAGCGTCTCCGTCATTCGTGGCGAGCGCCTTGCCCACTACGCCACGTAGCCGCCCTAATTTTATTATTATACACGATGATGCCGATACAGAAAATTACCGAAAAACGAGAAATGCATGGCAAAAATAGTATTTATTGTCAGTATTTTAGAGACCCCCCAAAAATTCACAAATCATGTTTTCATGTTTTTCTCATATAGGGGAGCCATGGCTCCCCCCAGCTCCCCCATGGTTCGCACCCTGCATGCAAGGTGCCAACCTGCTCATCGCCATCGAGAGCAATTAGAGGTTAAGTGTCATGCTCAAGGACACATTGACACGCTGCCCGGGAGGAGCAGGAATCGAACCGGGAACCTCCGGATTGCCAGACGACTGCTCTACCTGCCGAGCCACTGTCGCCCCTGCCTGTCTGTGTGTCTTTGTGTGGCTTCAGTGGCTCAAGAGGTAGATCGGTCGTCTGGTAATTTGAAGGTTCCCGGATTCGATTCCGGTAGCAGCGTGTCGAACCTAACCCCCAACTACTCCCTGACGAGCACGTTGGCACCTTGCAGCGCGGCCTCCGTCGTCTGTGTGTGTGAATGTGTGAGTGCATTGGTGAACTTGAGGCATTGGATAAAAGCGCTATATAAATGCAGTCCATTTACCATATACACTCACGCACGCATGCCTGTAGGCTGTAGGCATAAGGAGTTGTGCTTAGCCTATAGACCACCACAACACTTCCGGTATTCTGAAATCATGGGAGAGAGAGCAGGGGGAGAAAATTAATGAATGTGGATGAGAGCCTTGATGGAAGTGGTTGTAGCTATGGCTTTGGGGGTGCTGGAGACATGATCTAATAAACTTTTATACGCCCGAGTCTTCTGAAGGCGGAGAGACCAATTAATTCCCAAGTCGATCTGAACTTTCTTGGCCAAGCTATAATCACTTTTCAGCACCTATACTCCCCCATGCACATGCACAGATTGCCCATGGAGTCTCTGGATTGTCCAGAGATCTATAGGTTGATCAATCTGCGCATGCAGAGTTTGGGGAGTAGGTGCGAAAAAGTTACTATAGCTTGGCCTATAAAGTGCCGATCGACTTGGAATTGGTCTCTCCATGTTCAGGAGACTCAGGCGTATACAAGTCTATTGGATCATGTCTCTAGCACCTCCACAGCCTTAGCTACAACCACTTAATGTCAAGGCTCTCATCCACATTCATTCATTTTCTCCCCCCGCTCTCTCTCCCATGAGCTCATGTAATGCGGAAGTGCAGTGGTCTATAGGTGAGATGGCCAGACAGGCAGAAAGCAGAGTCAGAGCCGGACGTTATAAAATTTTAACATGCGGGCAGAAAAGTGGCCATTTTTGTTTTCGTTTTTGAGGACTGCATACCTTTTTTTGCAAACCAAAATACTATACTTTATACTTATAGCACATGTGTAACGGATGGTATCGTGAAGCGCAGTCAAGAAGGGCTGGGGTGAGTAGCGGTGCTATGGGTTAAACTCACTCTCACATCATCAAAGACAGATATACACGTTGCAAAGTGGTGAATTCACCTCTTGGTACAGTGGTCTGTGCTGTCGGCCGCGATGCGGGAGACCGGGGTTCGAATCCCACCCAAGGCATGGTCGAAGTGGCAGGTTCAGAGTTGGACTGTTACAGTGGTGCCTTGGGTGGAGTAGAGATCCTCAGAGGCAGGATAGACGTGGTTAGTTAGCAGTGGATTCACCTCTTGGTATAGCGGTCTGTGTTGTTGCCTGCGACGTGGGAGACCGGGGTTCGACTCCCACTCGAAGTTTAAGGTGATGCTGTCACAACCGTTACACGTGCATAAGCCTGGTCTCTTTTGAAAGATAACATTCTGAAGTTTATGATACAATAAAGAAAGATCACTTATAGTGCTAATGAAATAGAGTAACATAGATCTGAACTTGAGTTGTAGAAAAACTTGTTACTCAAGTTTGTCTGTAGTAGTTAGTAGTCCAGAAGTATCCACTCCCGATATCCATAGCCTGAAGTCTTATGTAGTACATGTCCAAATTTCTTAGAAATCCGTTCAGAAATGAGTGATTATGAGTGATTTTGGTAAACTGTGTACAAAAGAAAAGCTCTGTTTTCTCATAGACTTCAATTCATTCTGTGGTTTTTCTCTTCCTGTTTTCGCTCGTAACTTTTCACCTAGATCCCTGATTCGTACATGCCCAGTTGGGGTATCATTGGAAAGCCGCACTCATTGGCTACAACGCCAAATGATTGACGGAACTAGAGCCCCAAGAGTCGGGAGTAGTATTTGCGCAATACCGTGTACTTTGTGCAAGCCTCAAATATCGGCATGTAACTCGAGAACCGCTGAACGGATTTTGTCACCTGAAAGGGCTATCGACAGGCAACAAATGGGGCTTGAATTCGATCTATTATTGTATTAATAAATATGCACACCCGAGCCACTAGAGGTCGCCAAAGTGCCGGTGGGCAAATCGTCCTCAAAAGGGCCCACATGTGGGCCCTTGCAGGTTAAGTGAAGGCCAGTGGTGACATGGCACCGATCTGTCAGTCAGGATGGACTGAGCGCTCACCCAATCAGTCATAATTAATTCCCCATTCCTGCTATAGGGGAGATACCCAAGAGCACAGTGTGGAATTTCTTCCCCGAGACATCTACAGGAAAGTGACACAACAACCTCAGGGCAAAAGCACAACAAAACCACCAAAGATATGCTCAGCCGAAAGAACACTGTCTGATTGATAGATTAGATCACATGCAAAGTCTGCTTCCTCAAAACAGGATGCACGAAGCTTCAAGCGCAATATGTATGGACTTTTTTATTTATTATTATTATTATTATTATTTTTTTTAAATATACCAGATAACTTATGTGATCACACAGACACAGATAGAGACATCCAAATGTATATATTTATGTATTTATGGCAGCCTATTAAAATAAGTCTATATAGCCAGACATTGACAACAACACACAATAATCTGTTGAATGCCCTGGTCATTTGTAAATTGTCAAAATGAACTGTATGTTATGGTTTTGTTTTTCTCTGACTTGTGGCAGTAATTATTTGCGCTTATGCGGTTTCCGGTTTGTTTCACTTTTCAATCAGGAACGCAAAGGGTTAAGTTAGACAGGGAAAGCCCCAGTATTTTTTTTTTTTTTTTTAGCAGTGTAGCATCAGGGAGAGAGAGAGAGAGAGAGAGAGAGAGAGAGAGAGAGAGAGAGGGGGGGGGGGTTATTATCACCAGCTATGTGATTGAGTTCAATAAAAACAGATGAACGTACATTGGTTGCTTCACCTGCAGTTGCGCTACATGACACAAACTCTCCATTCCGATCAGTTGAATGGCTTGCTGTAGGCACGCTGCATTGAGGCAATGGTTTGTGGGCTTGTTATTTAGGATGTAAAACAAACGAATTCCATAAATGCCAATAGTCGCACCGCGGTATATAGACAACTGCGAGATGGGACTTGCATTTGCGCGTATTTGTCCATTTGGATGGATCTTCCCTTCTTCTCATCTTTGAACATCGAGGTTCCACGACACACACCTGAGGTTGTTGCCTCCAGAATCCAACCGCGAGTTCATGCCAAGGTGGATCATGATGACCATGAACGGGCACCAGCAGCACCACCACCGGTCTGCAGCCGCCTCGGTGCCACTGGATTTACGCACCAGCAGTACCCGAGAGCGCGGCGCCGCCTCGGTGAAGAAAGGGGACTCATCACCGGGAGCGCTGCGCTGGACAGCAACGGAGGAGCACGTAGGAAACAGGAAAACGAGTCCTGTTGTGGAGTTGGGGGGTCAGTCTCCCGGCGGGGCATTCCATCCCTACGCTGCTTCTCTGGACACGGGACGTGACTCTATCCTGGTTCGCAGTCCTTCGCCAACAAGTGCGCCGGGTTCAGAAACCGATACATCAGACGGAGCTTCCTCGAGGCTCCCCTTCAGGAAACGTCCGTTTCCTACTGCTGGGAAGGAGATCCGGGGAGGGTCGTCCGCTCCACACGGCAAGGGGGGAGACAGCAGCGTATATCTCCCGGGAAATACGGACTCGACCCACCGACCGAGCTCGAGGGTCTCTAGAAGAGCCACCCGTGGTGTGGACAGGGGGGCACCGGTACCACCCAGGCGCCCGTCTGAAGAGGCAGGGCAGAGTCGAGATGGGTATCAAGGCATACTGCCCGCGTTCAGTCCTTACTGTAAGTGTTGGTGAAATATTAGGATATAGCCTTATTGTACATATTATTAAATATAAATAAAATAACCAATTTAGGCTATGGCTATATAAATCTGATATGTCATAAATGTATAGATGTAGCACAGTACTGTATCTGTATGTCATGTATGTCATGTTATTATGATGCATTGGAAATGGGGGACCGTGATGTAAATAAGATGAAAGTCTTTTTTCTGGTCTGCATCCCCTTTTTGTGTGTATTGAGCCGTACTGAATATTGTACCTATTCTGCAATCTGTTGATACAATTTTCAAACAATCAATAAATCAATCAATAAATCAATCAATCAATCAATCAATCAATCAATCATTGGGTTCTGCGCACGCTAATTGAGGATAGCGTATAGACGGTCGTCAGAGGTAATTTAGTATAATAAGAAGAGCATTCAAAGATAATTATTAGCCTACTATTAATTATATTATTACTATGGACTATTCATTATATCATTATGCTACTATTGTTTAATGCATTAATTATTATTGAGTGAATGTGTTATTATTTTTTATTAAAACACATGTATCCATCGGTGTATGGTCATTATATTTTCAATAATCAATTATATCTTGCTAACAGTATACACACAAGCTGCACAGCTCAGTTTGTTGATCCCCATCTCATCAATTGATCATTCTCTTTCCTTTCCTGTATTTTACCCCCCCCCCCCCCCTCTCCCTGTCATATGACAATGATGACCAATACATTTCGAGAGAGAAAAAACGTTTTGAACATACCAATGAATATCCATACTGTCCATAACAATGGATAGAAATGTATAATTTCTAATCACAATAATAATCTCTCTCCCTAAATTTTTCTCAGGCCACCATGCCGTCTACCAGTGGCCCCTGGCACCAGTGCCCTGTTCTGTGCCCACTTTCCACCTGGCCCACCAAACTGAACAGCTGTTGGCCGCCGATGTTGCGCTGGCTACGCATCAAGACGAAGACGGAGACACGTATGGAGAAGTTTTGTCTCTTTTGTCTCTTAAAATGCGGCGGTTAGAATGAAGTTTGCCTGTTGTGTATTCTGTGTGTAACGTATCCCCAGTCAACTCAGCAGTCAGTGGCTCAAAGCGCGCTATTACACTATAGCCACCAATAGGGACACACACACACACACACACACACACACACACACACACACACACACACACACACACACACACACACACACACACACACACACACACACACACACACACACACACATCTGGTAGTAATTTTCTATACCTTTATTTATGGTCTAGAATGTGTTCTGAGCAGAGACAAAGGGGCAACACAGTGAGTCAGGAGGTAGAGCGGTCATCTGGTAATCGGAAGGTTCCCTGTTAGATTCTGGCTCCTCTCTGCAGTGTGTTGAAGTGTCCTTGAGCAAGATACTTAACCCCCTAACTGCTCCCCAAGGGCAGGTTGGCACCTTGCACGGTTGCCAACCTGCTCTTTGTTGAAAAGCGCTTTGGATAAACACCTTGGCCAAGGCACTGGCATTAGAACTGGAGTTTGTCCCCACACCTGACTATGGCTGCCCACTGTTCCTAAATAGTTAGGATTAAATGCAAAGGATGTTCTTGGCAAATAAGACGTTTTTCTTCCCCATTCCAAACACTGTCTTCCACTGTTGGTCACTGAAGGGTTTGGTGCCTTGCTCAAAGGCACTTACGGTTTTAGTTATAGGTAGGTCTTTCAATTGGATCACATCGGGATTAAATTATGATACTATGATATAGTGGTGCACAAAATTATTTTGAAAATGACAGTTTTGGTTTGATATCACACTTTATGTTACCATGCAGTTCAATGCGATGCACATCAACTGGATTATATAGCATGAGGTTTTTCTATATATGTAAGCAGTGAATATATACATAATATATTCATATCATGAAAAATAATCCTCATGTTCTACTGTTACATTTCCTCCATATCGCCCAGCCCTGTCACACAGTCAATGCCACACTCGTCTTCCTCAGCGGTTGTCTGTGTGCTTGTCTGTTCTATTTTCATGGGAATTAGGCAAACCTTCAGCTTTCAAGTCTAGACGTGACGGTCTGACATCAAAACAAAACCTTTGGCCTGCATTCATTGGCTGTAGCCTGGATGTGGTTTTTGAGATATGAGGCGCTGTGACTCTTACCATGCTCTTGTTTGTTTGTTATGGTTCCTGTGACTCGACCTGGCTCAGGGGTAGGTATACAGCACATTGTGGAGTTAGCATTGGGGGCGGGCAGGGGGGGGGGGGGGGGGGTGCATGTGTGTGTGCATGTGTGTGTGCATGTGTTCATAGAGCATGCGTGTGTGTAACTTACCACACCACATTCTTTAATGTTGTTTCACTTCCTGTGAGAGGGAGGGTGCTGATGTGGATTTGTAATGATTCATGGAGCTGCTATCAGGACTCTGATCTATCACACTGTCATGCAAACTGGTTCACTGGAAGAGTTGGGTTTGAATTTTACCCATTTGTATCTTTTACGTGTATTTGTGTGTGTGTGTGTGTGTGTGTGTGTGTGTGTGTGTGTGTGTGTGTGTGTGTGTGTGTGTGTTCATTCATTTATGTATGAATTGTAAGATTTCAATAAATATGAACATGTTAATGCTACTACTACATAAACTGAATTTATACTGAATTTGTCTTACACTTAATGCAGGGATGTTCACAGCATTTCACTTTCTAAAACTTTGACCAGTCAGCTGGTTCTTTTTCGCGTTTATCGCTTTTTCTGGTCCAGTATGACCGACAGAAACAGGTTGAATGGGGGTACAGATGGGGGGAAAGACACTCTGAGAAAGTACGGCTTGTCCGGGAGTCGAACTCGCTACCCCAGATCCGTGACGCGCACGGTTGTCCCCGACGCCGAAATAGCGTTCGAGGTACGTGGTGAGCTACTGGAGCTCCCTCAGCATTTCACTTTCAACCAGGTATCTGATTAATTTAATGTAGCAACTAGTTCACCCAGTCCTTGTTGGACTGATAAGTGGTTGCCTAGTGGAGATTTAGGATTCATTGACTGTACACTGTAAGAAAAAAAGCTGCAAGAAAACTAAATGTCTGGCATCTATGGTTTCCAAATACTGTCAAATTACAGTAAATTCAAATACATTTACAGATTACAACCTTTATTTAATAGTTAATATTTTGATAAAAGGTAATTTACTGTATTTTTATAGCATTTACACTTAAAGTAGGAAAACAAAAGTAATCTGTAAAATAATACAGTGAATTTCCTTAATACAGGTTTTGACCAGCAGATGGCAGCGACGAGGCAGCTCCATTGGGAGGGGGCGGGGCCGGGTGGGAGGGGGCGTGCCGAGGGGCGGGGCCGGGAGAAGGGGCGGTGCTAAAATGTGCACGTTTTTTCTCCTGCCAATGTTGACAGCTATGGAGTGCGTGCGTGCGTGTGATCAAGGCCAGATTAAGACTTCAGAGGCCCCTGGGCCAGATTCTTGTGGAGGCTCCCCCACACACACGTGCACGCACGCACAGTGGCGTTTTTATATGTCACTTTAAAAAATATATAGAATACCGTAATTCCTCTAATAGTAACCCCGGCTTGTATTTGTTTCAACTGTAGTGGATACCAGGCTTGTATTAGGAGGAGGCATGTATAAGAGAGAGGCCTATATTTCTAATTTTCGTATCTCTTTTATTTTTTTTACTGAATGAATGAATGAAAACTTTATTTAACAGATTGCAGAATGGGTACAATACAGTACGGCTCAATACACACAATTGTTAAGGCAGGGGATGCAGACCTGAGAAAGACGTTTGTCTTGTTTACATCAGGGTCCCCCATTTTCAATTCATATAGACATTTATGACATACACAACATACATGACATTTATGGCATAGGGACATATAGGTATTTAGTACTAGTACTAGTGTGTAGTGTGGAGGCCCCTAGTCGCGTTATTTCTAAACCTACACACTAAAAACAGATGGGTCAATTCTATAACCCAATTTCTTGGTTAATCGTGTTGGGTTAAAATTAGTTCAAGTTCAAGTTCAAGTTCTTTAATAGTTGTCATACAGAAGTACAGAATACTTTCATACAAAATGCTTCTTACTGTTACGCTCCAGAGACTGTGCTAGACAAGATAGTATCAAATAACATAATAACATAATATAGCATGAATTTAGAAGAAGAAAATGAGGTCACAGTGTTCGGTATAGACATATGTACAATGTTCTGAGTTACCATATAATATACAATACACAATACTATGCAGTGTACTAATGTACAGTACTATCTAGTGCAAAGCAGAAATGGGATGAGGTACAATTTTAGGTACAATTTACAGTAAGGTGTACGAGTTGTAGTGCAATCCTTCATCCATAAATATAAAGTGTGGGGAGTGGGTGCTACAGTGTGTTTGTTTAAAGTGGGTGTGTGCTATAAAGTGTGTGGAGTGGGTGCTACAGTGTGTTTGTTTAAAGTGAGTGTGTGCGTGTGGATGTGTGTGCTATGTGCGTTTGGTGGTTGTTGTTGTGTAGTGTTCATTCATTGTTCGTTTAGCAGCCTGATGGCCTGGGGATAGAAGCTACTTCTGAGTCTTTCTGTGCTCGCCTTGAGACTCCTGTATCGCTTGCCTGACCGCAGCAGTTCGAAGAGGCAGTTGTTCGGGTGACTGGAGTCTTTAATGATTCTCTTAGCCTTGCCCTTGCAACGCTTGTAGTAAATGTTCTGGAGGGTGGGGAGCCCCCCTCCAATTGTGCGTTCGGCTGAACGTGTCACTCTTTGTAGTCTGCTTTGGTCTTTTGCAGTGCTATTCCCAAACCAGGAGGTGATGTTGCCGGTCAAGATGCTCTCTATTGTACATGAGTAGAAGTTCTTAAGGATCTTCTGGCTGACTTGGAACTTCCTTAGGCGCCTGAGGAAGTAGAGGCGTTGTCGTGCCTTCTTCACCACACTGTTAATGTGTGTGGTCCATGTCAAGTCCTCGGATATGTAGGCTCCGAGGTACTTGAAGCTGTTGACTCTCTCAACCGGTGCCCCGTCGATGCTGAGGGGGCTGTAGTCCTTGACCCCCGACCTCCTGAAGTCCACAATCATCTCCTTTGTTTTGCTGACGTTCAGGGAGAGGCTGTTTTCCTGGCACCATCCCGCCAGGACCTTGACCTCTTCCAGGTAGGCCCTCTCGTCGTTGGCAGAGATCAGGCCCACCACCACTGTGTCGTCAGCAAATTTGACGATTGTATTGCTACTCCGCTGAGCCACACAGTCGTGTGTGTACAGGGAGTAGAGGAGGGGACTCAGAACACAGCCCTGGGGGGCCCCTATGTTGAGGGTGATGGATGAGGAGGTGCAGTTGCCTGCTCTCACCACCTGGGGTCTGCCAGTCAGGAAGTCCAAGACCCACTGGCAGAGGTCATAGCCCAAGCCCAGGTCCCTGAGCTTGGCTATGAGTATGGAGGGGACTATGGTATTGAATGCCGAGCTGTAGTCGATGAATAGCATTCTCACATAGTTCCCCTGCCTCTTGTCCAGGTGTGATGCTGCTGTGTGCAGCACATGGGATATGGCGTCCTCCGTGGACCTGTTGGGGCGGTATGCAAATTGCAGGGGGTCCATGTTGATGGGGAGGGAGGAGCAGATGTAGCCCTTTACTAGCTTCTCAAAGCACTTCATGGCTATGGAGGTGAGAGCTACAGGGCGGTAGTCGTTGAGGCAAGCAGGCTTGGATTTTTTGGGTACAGGGATAATAGTGGACTTCTTCAGGCAGGTGGGGATGACAGCCTGTTCTAAGGACAGGTTAAATATGTCAGTGAATACTGGGGCCAGTTGGTCGGCACAGACTTTTAGGACGCGGCCGGGGATGCCGTCCGGACCTGCTGCCTTCCTGATATTCACTTTTTTAAAGGTCCGCCTCACCTCATGCTCTGTTACCCTGAACACTGCGCCTCCATCAGCAGCCGACCCCCCCCCCCCATTGCCGAGGCTTGTGAGCTGGTGTTGTTATTACCAGCATCAAACCTCGCATAGAAGGTATTGAGGTCGTTTGCTAAGGAGATGTCACTGTTCAGTTTGAGGGAGGCGCCTTTGTAGTCTGTCATCGTTTTGAGCCCCTGCCACATAGCTCTAGAGTCAGCTTGTTCAAACTGGAGTTCAATTTTATCCCTGTAGCGCCGTTTGGCCTCTGACACTGTCCTCCTTACGTTGTGTCGCGCCACCTTGTGGTCATTCATGTTGCCTGCCACTAGGCCGTCATTGTATGCTTTGGTGCGCTCTCTCAGAGCTTCACGGACGGATTTGTCTACCCAGGGTTTTTGATTTGGGTAAACTTTCATTTTGGTAGTGGGGATTGTTTCTTTCACCCTAGTACAGACATAGTCCAGCACTGTCTCCGTGTAGGCATTAATGTTATCTGTGTCGCGGAACACAATCCAGTCTGTGTGGTGAAACACTGACCGGATTATGGGTTAATTCTCTGAGCATAACCATTATTTGGGTTATTGAGATTTAATTTTGACCCAATGTTGACCCAATTTGTGAGTTATAATAATTATGGGTAAATTTTCTGAGACATAACCCATGTGTTGGGTCAGAGAGCTGGGTGTTTCCGCCGGGATCTGCAAAGCTACACCCCTCCCCCACTGGGAACTATATGTTCCAGTCAGTCAGACGGTCATGTTCACAGTCAACACGGTCCCACGTTCACAGTCAACACGATCCAACAAACCCTCTTCACGATCACGGAAAAGACTTCACTGACTCAAGGTAAGATCTCGTTTCGTTAGCACAGTATTTATATCTCAACCCATCCATTGTACATATTGCGTTGTGTTAACCATGCACTGTGAACGTTGTGGAACTAAATTAGCTAGCTCTTCACAGCTATCTGTCGCGTCATCAGCTAGCTAGCTAGCTAGCTATCCACCGCAAGTTGCAACTTAGCTACTCATTTCTATAATCGGTTCATCTCTAACCTTGTAAAAATATGTGGTAACCTCTATTAATAAATAAGCCACACGACACGACACGACACATAAATCATTACCGTTCAAGCATGCTACCGAAAGTGACCAAGTCTATGAGTATTACAAAGGTTCTGGCTAGTAGCTAGGCCTAGTTAACCAGTACTAGTAACGTTACTGTTATTGCTAATTTTACCGTGTTTTGGGTTGTAATGATACCAGATTAACTGGAGACTATCTATAGCTGTGTAACGTTATATGATTGATATCTTTATTAACCATATGTGTGTAATGAAGCTGTTGTCCTCTCAATGCGGTGACATAGCTGGTTCGCTAGCTAGCTACATACTGAGATTTAGCGCCATTTTGCGCCATTTTGAGGTCTACATTTCCATCATCTCTCTAATGTCCCACGATTCGGGCATCAATTTACAACATCCTATACTAAATTAAGCAGTAGACTGCGGAAGCCAGACATGTGGTGAGGCTTTTTACACCTGAAATCAGTGCTAAATATTCTAGGCTGCTATGTCAGCAAGTATACTTGGCCTATCGTTCACACGTGGCTGAGTACTTGGGCACGCATGAGGCATTAATTAATTGCAGATGTGTTCATTTCCACATTGCTTTCTCTTTTGTTTCAGGCCAGTCTTGATGGACAGCTTTGTCGCAGAAAAGCTTATTGAGTGGCAATTGCCAGAGCTCACAGACAGTTTTAAAGGTGAGAATTTTTACTTTCTTGACCATGAAAATGTTTCCATGACAAAGCAGTATTGTATAGGGTTTCAACACACATGCAGGCACACACACATTATTCTGTTCTTCATCTTGGTTCTCTGGTCCTGGTCCTGTGTTGGAGTTAGCTGCCACTGGATGGCACTGAAATTACTGTAAAAGTATTTTTGTTTTCTGTCTTTGTCTTTCAGATCAAGATATCGATGAGGAGGCGTTTCACCTTTTAGATGGCGAAACAATCCGGAACCTCATCCCCAAAATAGGCCCCAGGCTCAAGTTTTCAAAACTTTACAGAGAATTTGTAAGTGATCACTAAGTGTTCTAACATCAAGGCAGATGGCGTATACATGCTTTAAATGCAAAAGGCTAATTCCTGGTGATGCCAAGTCTCTCTTTTCACATTTACGATTAGCACACAATATAATACAAGACTGATGCAGAGGGCTTCCAAGGTTCTTTAAATCATTCTTACTTATTACAGAGGGCTTCCACATCACAAAAGCCATAATCAAAGCTGGTGATACGATAGTTTAGCTTATCTAGTGAGATAAGCTTTTGTTCTATGAGTGCATTTAACACAAGTTTAAATTCGTATGGCCCTACCCCTTTGAGGATGTCATGCATTATGTCTAGTGCCATATTGTCCGTAACATGATAAAAAGACAGACTGTTGAGGACACTGTCTCTTTTAAGGCCTGTCTGAGAGTGGTTGTCTGTCCGTAAATCCTCTGCGTGAGTATTCACATCTCGGGACAGCGTATCGTCTACCTGTGTCTGTACTTTCAAGACATCTCTGTGTATTTTGCATAAACGGCACACATGGTTCCCCGAAAAACTCTCTATGTAACCAAGTATTGCGTTCAATCCTAAATTGTCTCCCACTACCTGAACAACGGCGAATTTGACAACGCCTTGGAAGCTAGGCGTGTTAACAGTTATGCCATCCCTCTCAAGACACTTTAGTTCTTCCACAATAGGGCGCAACACTGCATCAATGCCATAGGTTTTTGCATCATCTGATTTATAGACTGCCAACAAGAAGTGTGACTGCAAATTGGATAGGATGTCTGGTGGCAAACTCTTCAAGATAAAATATATAAATCCTAACTTGTGAACCCCAGTCTTTGACCCGAGGGGGTTCACAGTTTCACAATCATCATTGTATAACAGCAATGGGATTGACACCTCTTTCAAAAAGAGTGGAGGATTTTTACAGAAATCTCCATCAAATATATCCTGAAGAGCATCACTCGCTCTCTGTTGCCATTCCATCATGGCCTGTAAAACACCAGGAAGCTCCAGTATCTTGACCAGAAGACGCTTTAGTGGAATACGCTGAAAGGTATCAGTCAGAGCAACTTGTCGAACGGTGCCAGTCGCAGAGTCTCTCCACTGTACAAAGGTTTGGTTATCGGAGAAACACTCCTCAATTGGCTGGATGAAGTTCCCAGAGTTAGTAAAATACCTAATCTGTTTATAGTCTGTCTCCAGACCCTCGAAAGGGTTAGCTGCATCTAAAAAGTCCTGCCTGAGCTCCTCTACCTGTGGGTTTTGATCATGCCCAAACTGACTGAAAAGCGACATGGTCTTTGTTTGTAGTCTGCTCACTAAATCTCCAATTAAACTTGAGGTTTGCTGAACCACAACATTTATATTTGTAAAGGTCTGGGAAGATTTTGATCTAAGATGAGCTATAAAATGGGCTACTCTCTCTGTGATTCCCTCTTGCTCTAGTTCGTCCCATTCATCATCATTATCTTCATCTTCCTCCATGGCTTATCGACATCAGATAATGCAATACTACAGTTTCATGTGTGGGTCTGTGTTAAGCCACAACACAGAAATTGGTCCAGGGTATGCTACCTTTCTGGCTCATTTTGAAGGCTATAATGAAATTCAAAGTGGTCTCACAGGAATCCCCCTTTTCGCTGAATTGTATGTACCGGCCAGGGTCACTGTTAAGGGTACAACATACAGACCAGGCATGACAGTGTTTATGTCCTATGACCAAGATGGAGAGCCTCAGTTTGAGCTTATTAAAGCCATTTTGGTTTTAGAGCCATCTGTAAAGCTAGTTGTTCAGAGGTGGGAGACAATGGGGTTTGAGAAGCATTTCTTTGCTTACAGTGTGATCCAAACCAAAGATTTGTTCGCTATCGATGTGAAAGAGCTGCTTGATAATCACCCACTACATGCAGTCCAGTCATACAGAGATGTTGACACTTTATTCATCTCTCTGCGCTATAGACGTTTTTAGACTGTGAATGGCCATCTGAATGGCCACTGCCACTTGTAAATAGTGAGGAAAAAAATCAGGAAAGAAACACTGCCTTGATTTACTAGAAACACAGTGATAGCCTACAGTATATATTCCGAACATATTTTGAATAGTTAGTCTTTAGTTTCATGCTGTGGACTGCCTTACTCTGCTACAACTCTTCGATGACTGAGATACATTGTTGGACTGCTGGGATGGGGAAACTCCTTGGACTACTGAGATGACATTAATTGTTGTAAGTAAGAATGTGTTTAATTAAAATAGTTCTACAACTAAACACTAACCACTTTAAACCCTATGACAAAATAAATCTTCACCAGTATTTAAATTTTTCCATGTGTGTAGGCTATTGGCCATCTTGGGTGTCAATCGGTTAAATGGAAAACGACACTGCTGACTGCAAATATATTTTGTATCTGTACACAACAACTCACTTTAACATAAAATGCCTCTAAGCTGATAACCTTTCTTTGCTGAAAAAGGCTTTGAATGCTGAGCCACCTGCAACAAGCCTTGTTGCTACCATATCCCCCATGGAGGAATCTGCAGCTTCTGGATCAAGCCAGGAGGTCTCCACCGTAGAGGAATCGAGGGCAGCAGACCAGATTGTGATTCTACGACCGGTTCCACTATTTGTAAGTTGTTCAAGAAGCATGGATGGATCTGGAAGCACTTGGAGCCAGTACATATCTCAGAACTTCAATACTTAAACTAACTCATCTATACTCTTGTCAGTATTTAGACCGTGGCTATGTAAGTTTTCTTCCTCCAGCCGAGTTCATAGAGAAATGGAACATTTGATGAGTAGTAATATTAGTAGAAAATAAGGAGTCATTTTTCTCTCGCATCACATACAGGACACCCAATGTTAACCCGTTGAGTAACAAGTTTTTCTACAACTCAAGTTCAGACCTATGTTGCTCTATTTCAGTAGCACTAAAAGTGAGTTTTCTTTATTGTATCAGAAACTTCAGAATGTAATCTTTCAAAAGAGACCAGGATCATGCATGTGCTATAAGTATAACGTATAGTATTTTGTGGTGTTTGTAAATAGCTGTTTAAAAAAAATGTATGGCATTTTACAATACAACACTTTCCATTCCTGCACGAAAATCAATCAGATCCAATTTGATTGTACTCCAGGTACAGGGTTGATGCATTTTATCCCCCCCCCCCCCCTCCCTGCTCTTTGTTTCAGGTACAGGACTTTTTCCATAATTTAAGCATAACATTGCAAAGGGTGACAGAGTTCTATCTTGTCTTATCGTTTCCAGGACATATGGTGCATCAAAGGCCGGAAGGGAATGAAGAATGGCAAACCTTTCTACTATCCAGCTACTGGATTCATTGAAGAAAGGCTTCGGAATGTCCGAAAGAGCCGGGGTTCTGGGTCCAGACAGCGAATGCCTGAAGCCAACAAGCCACCCAGGGCATATACCAGGTAATACCTGGGGTCGGCAAAAAGGGCCATGTTTTCCTGTGTCCCCAGGGGGTAACTATATTCTTCACCAGGGGGAGCTTACTGCACATGAATCCTCAAGGGGGGCTCCATGGAGCAAAAATGGCTGATTCCTGACTTTACCTCGTTTAATATACCTTGTTGAACCCCTCACCAAAACATGCAACAATGCTGGGCAATAGCACCTCCCTCTGGTCAGCCGGGGCGCCTGACTGGAGGGAAAGGATCTGATTGTAATAATGTGCTAAGTCCTACTGGTGAAAATGGGTTACGAAATTGGAGATCATTTTTAGATAGTTAATTTACAATGTGTTGTATATATGTTTCTATAGAATCGACCCTGCCAGAAGAAAGGGCCCAGCAGCAAACGGAGTGGCTGAAACATAACCTGGAGCCCTTCACTCAAGTTCAGGAGTACATGAAGGACACCGTTCTCTACAGAGCCAAGTGGATTCGGGGAAATCACTCCAAGGACATAGAAGAGGTCATTACGGAGTACCCTCGCCTCACCAGCCCAGGCATGGTATGGATCTACTGTAACATATTGCATCTACAAGGTTTTGTACTGCTTTACTGCCCTGTTGGAACACTCCCCCAGATATTGATAGATCAAAACACATATATACTAAGGCTGTCAAAGTTAACGCGGTATTAACACGTTATCGCCCGATTCTATTAACGCCACTATTTTTTTTAACTCACGATTAACTTTTAAGATTTTTTTTTACTAGACTATACTGCCCTGTCAAGGCAGACCGCAGTAACTCAAAAAAAGTCAGAATTGAGTTATGAGTGAAATTGAACTTGTCAATAAATGTTTTATCTTGTGACCAAGTTTCAGATGTTAATGTCGCTCAGTTTTGGAGATATGGGGTTTTAAAAACTGCAGTAACTACAAAATCACACTCAAAAACCAGGCAGACCGCAGTAACTTCCAAACAGTGAAAAATGGCTTTAAAGTGTTTTGACTTGACATCCAAAATGTGTTATAGGTAGATAGATGATAGTACCCAGATTTAACATGTATTAATGAAGTAATCTTTAGGCATACAAAAATATGACATAATTATTTTAATTAACCCCCAAAAAGCAGATACTGCACTCTGCTGCACAGTTCCCTTAAATAATTATACAGGTAATGTACAGGCAAAGTGCAGTAACTTCAAATACAATGTTGTTTTCCCTCCAGCTTTCATAACTTAACCTAGCCATTTTGAAAATGAAATTTAACACCTGAATATATTGGAATGATGATGATCCAAATAAAATGGCTAGGTTAAGTTATGAAAGCTGGAGGGAAAACAACATTGTATTTGAAGTTACTGCACTTTGCCTGTACATTACCTGTATAATTATTTAAGGGAACTGTGCAGCAGAGTGCAGTATCTGCTTTTTGGGGGTTAATTAAAATAATTATGTCATTTTCTTTCCCCTATTATTTCATGTACACTTTATTCATTGGTTTAATGAATTTTCTTTCTTTTAAGTTATTTTGTGCATCACTCTGTTTTGAATTTGATGCAAATTTGCAATGCATGAGGGTCATCCTTTTGTGTTAAATGACTGCATAACGAAAGCATTTGTTGACTCGCATGTTGATAAGAGAGTATTAAAACTTGGAACTTGAAAAAGATCAGTTTAAGGTAGAAAACATTTGATTAATTTGTGATTAATCGCGAGTTAACTATGGACAATCATGCGATTAATCGTGTTAAATATTTTAATCGATTGACAGCACTAATATATACATACGGGACTTAGCGTCTACCCATCTCCCTCCTCCTCCATCTCTTCCCCCACCTTCCCTCCTGCTACTTCACCTATTCCACCTCCTCCTCATTTGTACGTTTTGCGTTACGTACGGCTGTCCTTAGTCCCTCAATATTATATATAACGTGCTGGAGAAACTCCCATGCATGAACACACTGCCTGGGGTACTTTATGTCAAATACATAAAATGCTTTAAAACACGTATCAACTGCCCCGAGCATTGTGCTTTCAGGGTGTGCCTGACCTGCATAGATCACGAATGCCTGAGCACAACACATGTGTTACTCAGCCCTTGTGTTGTGTGGGTGAATGTAACAAGTTCCTAACGTTTTCTTTCCCCTATTATTTCATGTACACTTTATTCATTGTTTTAATGAATTTTCTTTCTTTTAAGTTATTTTGTGCATCACTCTGTTTTGAATTTGATGCAAATTTGCAATGCATGAGGGTCATCCTTTTGTGTTAAATGACTGCATAACGAAAGCATTTGTTGACTCGCATGTTGATAAGAGAGTATTAAAACTTGGAACTTGAAAAAGATCCGTTTAAGGTAGAATTTCTTTTATTAATTTGTGATTAATCGCGAGTTAACTATGGACAATCATGCGATTAATCGTGTTAAATATTTTAATCAGTTTGACATGAAAGCACTTTTTGATGTCCACATGCTGTGACATGTATATGCAACAAGTGTAATACATTTTGAAGTTAAATGTATTCTATGCCTTGGTCTGTTCTTTTCATTGATTTCAGCACATTTAGACTGTTATACCTTTTCAATCAAGTATCTGTGCCAACCTAATGTAGTGTACTAACTATAGCAGTTGTGTTAATAGGCCCTTTTCACAGCAGCCATCTTGACACAGCAGGGTAAACCTACATCCTGTGAACCAGACTGACAGATGTGTAACTAATCATGTTGCTGTGTCCATCTGTTGGTCAATCGTTGTCAATCTGGCTCACAAGATGGCTGCTGTGAATAGGGTCTATTTGACCCTTTTGATGTAACCCAAGATTCAGTCAAAGCAACTATTTTGACCCTTAAAATGGGTCGTTTGTATAACCCAATACGGGGTCAAATCAACTAGGAGGTTGGGTTATTTTGACCCTTAAAATGGGTTGTTTGTATAACCCAATACGGGGTCAAATCAACTAGGAGGTTGGGTTATTTTGACCCTTAAAATGGATCGTTTGTATAACCCAATATGGGGTCAAATCAACTTGGAAGTTGGGTTATTTTGACCCTTAAAATGGGTCGTTGGTATAACCCAATATGGGGTCAAATCAACTTGGAGGTTGGGTTATTTTGACCCTTAAAATGGGTTGTTGGTATAACCCAATATGGGGTCAAATCAACTTGGAGGTTGGGTTATTTTGACCCTTAAAATGGGTCGTTACTATCCGTTTATTTGACCCAAGTTATGGGTCAAATGAAATAACCAATAATATTGGGTCAAATTAACCCACACACTGGTCGGGCCCTTTTTGACCAGTGAATTGGGTCAAAAATAACCCAAATTGGGTCAAATTTGACCAATCTGTTTTTAGTGTGTAGCCGCATTTCTGGCAAGACGCTCTCTGATTGGCCGATGCCTGTTTCTACACTGGTTAAGCTTAGGCACTCTTTCGAAGTTGGTTAAGGTTAGAGTTTGTCTTAGAGCGTGACGGGCTGACGGCAAGTTCTTTCGACGGTTAAGCTTAGGCACTCATTCGAAGTTGGTTAAGGTTAGAGTTTGTCTTAGAGCATGGCGATAGAACGCCAGGTAGTTTGCAGGCTGTTTGACGAGGAAATGGGCAAAGACACAGCTCGTCACGCGATTGGGCAAACATGTCAGTGGCCAATCAGAGAGCGTCAGTCAGTGCCAATCATTCAGTGTCACAGTATGACATCGATCTCCAAAATAAGAAAAAAAAATAAAATAAATTGTGGGGCCTCTAGTGACGAGGGGCCTCCAAAAATGTTTAAAATAAAAGTTAAAAAAAAATAAACAAATATTTGGGGCCTCTAGTGACGAGGGGCCTCCAAAAGAAAATAAAATAAAAGTAAAATAAATAATAATAATAATAATTTGGGGCCTCTAGTGACGAGGGGCCTCCAAAAGGCCTCGAGTGACGAGCGGCCTCCAAAATTTTTTAAAATAAAAGTTAAAAAAAAATAAAGAAAAATGTGGGGCCTCTTGTGACAAGGGGCCTCCAAAAGGCCTCTAGTGACGAGGGGCCTCAAAAAAAATAAAAAATAAAAAATAAAAAATATATATATATATTTTTTTTGAGGCCCCTCATCACTCGAGGCCCACGGGCCGCGGCCCGGTCGGCCCGGTCGTTAATCCGGCCCTGCGTGTGACGCTGACATTGTAGAGGTCTTGGCTAATGGTGGTGATATTTGGTTTTGGACATGCTCATAAACTTGCTTTTAGTCGCTTGAAAATGTCAGGACTACTAAAGAAAAGGTCCAAACCTGACAAACTGTTCAGTTTCTGGGTCTCTCTGGTGTCTACCTCTGGGTCTAGTCTCTCTGGTGTCTACCTCTGGGTCTCTCTGGTGTCTACCTCTGGGTCTCTCTGGTGTCTACCTCTGGGTCTCTCTGGTGTCTACCTCTGGGTCTCTCTGGTGTCTACCTCTGAGTCTCTCTGGTGTCTACCTCTGGGTCTCTCTGGTGTCTACCTCTGGGTCTCTCTGGTGTCTACCTCTGGGTCTCTCTGGTGTCTACCTCTGGGTCTCTCTGGTGTCTACCTCTGGGTCTCTCTGGTGTCTACCTCTGGGTCTCTCTGGTGTCTACCTCTGGGTCTCTCTGGTGTCTACCTCTGGGTCTCTCTGGTGTCTACCTCTGGGTCTCTCTGGTGTCTACCTCTGGGTCTCTCTGGTGTCTACCTCTGGGTCTCTCTGGTGTCTACCTCTGAGTCTAGTCTCTCTGGTGTCTACCTCTGGGTCTCTCTGGTGTCTACCTCTGGGTCTCTCTGGTGTCTACCTCTGGGTCTCTCTGGTGTCTACCTCTGGGTCTCTCTGGTGTCTACCTCTGGGTCTCTCTGGTGTCTACCTCTGGGTCTCTCTGGTGTCTACTTCTGGGTCTCTCTGGTGTCTACCTCTGGGTCTCTCTGGTGTCTCCCTCTGGGTCTCTCTGGTGTCTACCTCTGGGTCTCTCTGGTGTCTACCTCTGGGTCTCTCTAGTGTCTACCTCTGGGTCTCTCTGGTGTCTACCTCTGGGTCTCTCTGGTGTCTACCTCTGGGTCTCTCTGGTGTCTACCTCTGGGTCTCTCTGGTGTCTACCTCTGGGTCTCTCTGGTGTCTACCTCTGGGTCTCTCTGGTGTCTACCTCTGGGTCTAGTCTCTCTGGTGTCTACCTCTGGGTCTCTCTGGTGTCTACCTCTGGGTCTCTCTGGTGTCTACCTCTGGGTCCCTCTGGTGTCTACCTCTGGGTCTCTCTGGTGTCTACCTCTGGGTCTAGTCTCTCTGGTGTCTACCTCTGGGTCTCTCTGGTGTCTACCTCTGGGTCTCTCTGGTGTCTACCTCTGGGTCTCTCTGGTGTCTACCTCTGGGTCTAGTCTCTCTGGTGTCTACCTCTGGGTCTCTCTGGTGTCTACCTCTGGGTCTCTCTGGTGTCTACCTCTGGGTCTCTCTGGTGTCTACCTCTGGGTCTCTCTGGTGTCTACCTCTGGGTCTCTCTGGTGTCTACCTCTGGGTCTCTCTGGTGTCTACCTCTGGGTCTCTCTGGTGTCTACCTCTGGGTCTCTCTGGTGTCTACCTCTGGGTCTCTCTGGTGTCTACCTCTGGGTCTAGTCTCTCTGGTGTCTACCTCTGGGTCTCTCTGGTGTCTACCTCTGGGTCTCTCTGGTGTCTACCTCT
Source organism: Notolepis coatsorum (assembly GCF_963971535.1). NCBI lineage: Eukaryota > Metazoa > Chordata > Actinopteri > Aulopiformes > Paralepididae > Notolepis > Notolepis coatsorum. The sequence goes on along the minus strand of NC_140166.1, from coordinate 128,647,486 downwards.
GGGTCTCTCTGGTGTCTACCTCTGGGTCTCTCTGGTGTCTACCTCTGGGTCTCTCTGGTGTCTACCTCTGGGTCTCTCTGGTGTCTACCTCTGGGTTTCTCTGGTGTCTACCTCTGGGTCTAGTCTCTCTGGTGTCTACCTCTGGGTCTCTCTGGTGTCTACCTCTGGGTCTCTCTGGTGTCTACCTCTGGGTCTCTCTGGTGTCTACCTCTGGGTCTCTCTGGTGTCTACCTCTGGGTCTCTCTGGTGTCTACCTCTGGGTCTCTCTGGTGTCTACATCTGGGTCTCTCTGGTGTCTACCTCTGGGTCTCTCTGGTGTCTACCTCTGGGTCTCTCTGGTGTCTACCTCTGGGTCTCTCTGGTGTCTACCTCTGGGTCTCTCTGGTGTCTACCTCTGGGTCTAGTCTCTCTGGTGTCTACCTCTGGGTCTCTCTGGTGTCTACCTCTGGGTCTCTCTGGTGTCTACCTCTGGGTCCCTCTGGTGTCTACCTCTGGGTCTCTCTGGTGTCTACCTCTGGGTCTAGTCTCTCTGGTGTCTACCTCTGGGTCTCTCTGGTGTCTACCTCTGGGTCTCTCTGGTGTCTACCTCTGAGTCTAGTCTCTCTGGTGTCTACCTCTGGGTCTCTCTGGTGTCTACCTCTGGGTCTCTCTGGTGTCTACCTCTGGGTCTCTCTGGTGTCTACCTCTGGGTCTCTCTGGTGTCTACCTCTGGGTCTAGTCTCTCTGGTGTCTACCTCTGGGTCTCTCTGGTGTCTACCTCTGGGTCTCTCTGGTGTCTACCTCTGGGTCTAGTCTCTCTGGTGTCTACCTCTGGGTCTCTCTGGTGTCTACCTCTGGGTCTAGTCTCTCTGGTGTCTACCTCTGGGTCTCTCTGGTGTCTACCTCTGGGTCTCTCTGGTGTCTACCTCTGGGTCTCTCTGGTGTCTACCTCTGGGTCTAGTCTCTCTGGTGTCTACCTCTGGGTCTCTCTGGTGTCTACCTCTGGGTCTCTCTGGTGTCTACCTCTGGGTCTAGTCTCTCTGGTGTCTACCTCTGGGTCTCTCTGGTGTCTACCTCTGGGTCTCTCTGGTGTCTACCTCTGGGTCTCTCTGGTGTCTACCTCTGGGTCTAGTCTCTCTGGTGTCTACCTCTGGGTCTCTCTGGTGTCTACCTCTGGGTCTCTCTGGTGTCTACCTCTGGGTCTCTCTGGTGTCTACCTCTGGGTCTAGTCTGTCACTTCTCTCACACTGTGCAAATACAAAAATGTTAAATACAAAGAATTTCACTGAAAGGAAATGTAACATCAGAGCTGTTGTGAAGAAAAGATGATTAGTAACCAGTGGCGAATCCTTATGGAAGCCAACGGAAGCCATGCCTCCCTATAAATTCATATCAAATATGAAATATGAAAAAAAAAAAAAAAAAAATTTAATATAGTTTACATTCTTTTTCATCTGTGCATCTGTGTTATATATATATATATATATATATATATATATATATATATATATATATATATATATATATTTTTTTTTTTAAATGTCTCCCTCTTCTCCTTCTCACTCCCTCTAACACACTGTCAGACTGTGCTCACTGCAGCTAGTATAGGAGAGAGGCAGGGGGTAGGTCTCTTTCTCCAGGCTTCCAGCATTATAGAGTCCAAATCCGATCCTAGCCAATCAGATTCGAGCTGACTGCCACACCCTAAAAGTTTAAAACGGAGCTGGGAGGAAAACACTCAGCATATTTTCCCCCCTGGAGGCGGGGCACTCAGAAGTTCACGTTTCCACCTGACTACCTAACGTGACATCCCATTAGTAGTATAAAACTGTCTGGCGTCACTCAGTCTAGTAGTCTACTACAAACATGTCTGAACATCATCCCCTCGCGGAATTGATTGAAAATGTTATTAACAGAGCGGGCACGTTCGAATCCTCTATTAGTGTATCTAACATTTAGCACTTTAATAGCAACTTATTTTCGCCGGCGGGACATTTACTGAGGACCAGCAGAGCACACCACTGTGGATATTATGATTTAACAAATCTATCTGGCAAGAGGAGGACCACATTATTGACCAGGTAAGCACTGAGCAGCCTGACTGACTAACTAACGTTATCAGGCAAGCTTGTATACCCTTTCATGACTGCAATGCAAGCCAGGGGCTGGAATACGCAGTCACTTATTCCTCCGTAGTAGCCAGGTTAATGTGCACCATCAAGCACTGCTTAAAAGCTAGCGGTGGGTCCAAAATATATCGGATATAAATGTCAAAGGTACCCAGCGTTCCATTAGGGTTTCACACACAGATGCGGCGGGGTTTGAAAGCTCGGCGTTGCTAATAAACATTTTAAATCATTTTTATAAACGAGTAAAACTGAGGCTGAAATGGCTGCTTCCGCATTTTACAGTAGGAGCGCTCTGATGGCTGGGCGCGCCGCGCAACAGACACGTGAATGAATGAATGAATGAATGAATGAAAACTTTATTTAACAGATTGCAGAATGGGTACAATACAGTACGGCTCAATACACACAATTGTTAAGGGGATGCAGACCAGAGAAATACGTTTGTCTTGTCACGTTTGTCTAATAGACAGTCATATTCTCTCCCGGCCGTATGTATATTTCTCTACCACCCACCCACCCCCTCCTAATGTACAGTCCCCTCCCCATCATATGTATATACTCTGTCAGGATCTATGGGTAACAGTACTGTATATTTGATGTCATGATGTCTTGTATGTCATAAATGTCACTATGAATTGAAAATGGGGGACCCTGATGTAAACAAGACAAACGTCTTTCTCTGGTCTGCATCCCCTTATACAATTGTGTGTATTGAGCCGTACTGTATTGTACCCATTCTGCAATCTGTTAAGAAAGTTTGACTGGCCGCCGAGCCATACTGTAGTGTACATGGTGACTGCTTGACTTAAAAAAATTAAAAATAAAAAATATTAATAAAAACATTTAATAATTTTTTTTTAATAATTTTTTTGGCTTCCCCTGTTATTTTACCCACGCGACGCCACTGTTAGTAACAGATAATATATTTGACCCAGCTCATCAGCTATTACAATGTACATGTAGACAGAAACACTTTCAGCTGTTGAGAAATCAATGGAATGTAAAAATGCATCTCCTAGTACCACTATACCATGATTTGGTTAAGCATTTGTCTGGCTTGTACTTACTTGTTTGCATTTGTGGTTGTTGTGTGTCCTTTCCCCCCCAGTGTGTGTGCGTGTGTGTGTGTGTGTGTGTGCATGTGTGTGTGTGTGTGTGTGTGTGTTTGTGCACGTGTGTGTGCGTGCACATGTGTGTGTGTCTGTGTATATCAGAGCTCTTACGTCAATGGGGCGCGTCTGAGCCCCTCAGTTTCGGGAACACTTGCGAGTGCTCAGCTTTCAAACATGAGTGCGGTTTTCTCAGGTGTTTCTCTCTCTCTTTCTCTTTCTCCTTTCTTCTTTTCTCTCACAGATTTTAAATGAATGGGCTCAAAAACCCAAACATCCGCTCCTCACTTCCCCTTCTCTCACTCCTTCTCTCTCTCTCTCTCTCTCTCTCTCTCTCTCTCTCTCTCTCTCTCTCTCTCTCTCTCTCTCTCTCTCTCTCTCTCTCTCTCTCTCTCTCTCTCTCTCTCTCTCTCTCTCTCTCTCTCACTCTCTCTCTCTCTCTCTCTCTCTCTCTCTCTCTCTCTCGCACGCACGCACGCACGCACACACACACACACACACACACACACACACACACACACACACACACACACACACACACACACACACACACACACACACACACACACACACACACACACACACACACATGTTCTAAATGCATTTCAACATGATCGTGACATTTGGAAAGGTTGATACCGTTTAGTAGGGGTGCTGCACAAAACACAAATAGAAAATACAACACGTTCAAAAAAAATATTAGCTTTTGCAAATGCAACAATAGTCCAAAAATAAATAATGAGCAAATGCATAAATAATACTATACATTGATGCATTAACTAAATCGACGATATGTGGTTTGTTGACTGAGCTGTGTGTTGCTCAGTGGAATGAGGTTATACTTAACATCCATTATGCCTGCTGTCAGAGAATGACAGTAAGAGTACAGTGAGAATGGAGCGACTGGAGGCGGCCGGCTACCTCCCACTGCAAGCTGCTCACAGGTCTATAGTAACCTGTTGAAGCACTGCTCTCTCACACAACGCACTTGGCTCAGAATTGATTGATTGATTGATTGAAAATTGTATTAACAGATTGCAGAATGGGTACAATACAGTACGGCTCAATACACACAATTGTTAAGGGGATACAGACCAGAGAAAGACTTTAGTCTTGTTTACATCAGGGTCCCCCATCTTCAACTCATCATAACATATATGACATACATGACATACAGATAGACAGTACTGCTACATTTTTAGACATTTATGACATGTACCAGATCTACAAATACAGTACTGTTTGTGATACAAAAAATGGCCTAAAAAAAGAGAGTATACATTTGAGGTGGAAGAAACTGTACATTGGAGGTGGTTGGGTGGGTGGGGTGGTGGTGGGGGGTTCTCACACACGGCATTCAAAGAAATGCTTGCGATATCTAACACACACTTCCCAGAGGTGAGAGATAGCATCTTGCTTTGTGGCGAAGCTAGCGGTCTTATGATGCAACTTCTAGTAAGAGTAGTCGATGTGTCTATTTTGTTTATTAGTACTCATTCAGTGTGCATGTCACCTCATCGCTCAGCTGGTCCGTCAGCCACAGGATGTGACCAATCAGCGTGCCTGCTTCTCCCCCCCCCCCCCCCCCCCAATTACCAAACAGGATACCGCATGTACGCCACTGCTTGGGTGAGCGACTGAGCGCCCTCTATCTCTCTCTCCCCTGGGTCTGTGTGAATACTGGTGGCTACGTCAGTGTCACTGTGCCTGAGGTTATCTGGGGCTGTGGTCTGCCTCACTTCCAGGAACCAGAGACAGCACAGTTTCATCTTGAGAGAGAGAGAGAGAGAGAGAGAGAGAGAGAGAGAGAGAGAGAGAGAGAGAGAGAGAGAGAGAGAGAGAGAGAGAGAGAGAGAGAGAGAGAGAGAGAGAGAGAGAGAGAGAGGAGAGAGAGAGAGAGAGAGAGAGAGAGAGAGAGAGAGAGAGAGATTGTTACCTCTTGATCATGTTAACCTGGGAGATTTGTTCAATTCCAGGATCATTCCTAATCCTGAAGCTGATGATGTGTTTGACATATTCATACACTGCTGCAAACAAACATCTAAATTCAAATGCAATCTGTACAGCTTCCTCAACGCATAGTACAACAACGACAACTTTTCTTTTTGACAGTCCGATGAGCGGTTTTCTCTAATCACAGCACGACCATTGTTGAGACCGTGGGGCTTTTTCTTTCTCTTTTCAATTCCGGCAAATGCGGACTAGTGTGACCTGATGTGATTGCATCAACAGATAACATAACATGTAAGCATGGCAGTGTGCTGAGCTCATTTACAGGAACGGCGACCAGCTGAGGAAAGAACACACACCACCACGGTCACACACACACACAAGTTCTGCTTTTTTCTTGTTGATCAGGATTGAGTCAATCATCTGATTGTATACTATAGACTAGAGGCAACTTGAGGTACTGGTCGTGCCCAATTACTTTTGTTTTATTTTCTACAGTTGCTGACCTCTGTGCTGGATTCAGGCGTGCACCTGCCACGCACACATACACATTAAGATCATGTACATAAATGGGCGGCTACGTGGCGTAGTGGGCAAGGCGCTCGCCACGAAATCTGGAGACGCTGGGCTCGCCTGTTCGAGCCCAGCGCTCCACATTTGCTTTCAGTTTAGCTGGTCGTTCATACTAATACACATTGGCCGTATTAGGGGGTGGGAAACTGATGGGTGGGGATCGGGCGTTGTGGACAGCGACTCCTACAGGTCGGTTGGTGCGCCTGCGCAGTAGAATCAGGAAGTGTCGGGGGCAGCGTGAGCCTCCCACGCGTTACTCCTCGCCACTGAGAGATCGAGCTGCGCAGGTGAAAAGATGCGACTGCTGTTACCTCAAGTACCGGAGGGGACTTGTGCTATGTATGACTTAGTCCACATTGCAGCCGGCTTGTGGGAGGCAAGAAACAGCGTTCGTGACAGGGGAGGGTTGAATTGGATGCTACGAAATTGGGATGGGAGAAAATATAGAAAATGGGAGAAAAAAGTGGATACAAAAAAGATCATGTACATAAATTCACAGAGTTCAGCAAGTTCACAGAGGTTCACAGAGTTCAGCAAGGTGACATTTGAGGGGAAGACCTGTTCCTGAGCCTACTGGCCCTGGGACTGAGAGGAGGGAAAACAGTCTGTGGTTGGGGTGGGAGGGGGTCCTTGACAATACCGCGTGCCTTCCTCAGACACCATTTGTACCGGACAGCCTCAATTGCAGGGTAGTGTATAAGTGTCGGGTGGTTATCACCACCACAGTGCCAGCGCTCAGAGGCAGAGCCGCTGCCATACCGGACTGTGATGCAGTTAGTGAGTATCCTTTCTATGACGCAATGGTAGAAGTTCACCAGAGTCTGAGGAGACAGATGGGCTTTCCTCAGTCTCCTCTGGAAGAAGAGCTTTCTTGACCAGGGTTGAGGTGTTGAGGGCCCAAAAGAGGTCCTTGGAGATGTGGACTCCCAGGAATTTGGGTGTACGCCCTCAGCTGACAGGTTGATACATACAACAATATTAGGCAGACAGCACAAACACATACAGTACAGAGAGTCCGCTTCAAGGCTATGAAACTCCAAAAAAGGGCCATAAGGATAGTTCACATTGCAGGTTATCGTGATCACACTAACATAATTTTTGGAGTCAATGACATTGAAGTTAAATGATCTTGTGGAATTTAAAACGGCACAATTAATGTATAAAGCAAAAAGTCATGCACTTCCAAGAAACATTCAAGAATTGTTCTTTGATAGGGAGGGGGGTTATAATCTGAGGGGAGAACACAATTTAAAGGTGCTAAACGTACGCACTACCATGAGAAAACACTGCATCTCGATATGTGGAGTGAAACTGTGGAACAGTCTAAATGTGGTGCTAAAGCAATGTCCAAACATGAGACAATTCAAACTGATGTATAAGGAAATTATGTTCACAAGGTACAGGGATGAGGAAGGGACTTGATATTCACGGGTGTTTACATTTTTTTTTGTTTTCTATTTTGTTTTCTATTTTATTTTATTTTATACATAGTTTTTTTTCTTCTTTTTTTTGCATATATATATTTTTTTTCTTTTCTTTTTTATGTTTAAAATAGTACACTCATTTGAGTAGTGGAAAAGGGGTAGGATTAAATAAGTGTATACTTCTTCCTACTCCTTTTCGAACATGCAGATTGAGTTGTTTGCTTTTTGTTATTGTTTGTTGTATTCATTGCATGTTCGAAATAAAGACTTAAAAAAAAAAAAAAAAAAAAAAAACAATGTCTCTCCTACACTGCGCAAATGCCAATAGGGAGGTGTAGTGGTTACGTCATTGCCGTTTTTCGTGTTCCACCCTCTGTCCAACGCAATGTATTTCCCCATTGCCCATTTCTAAATCGCCTCGTTTAAAACAAATAAAGCATTAACATTGGCATGTTGTACCTTTCTGTGCTTATTCATCCACAATCTATAGCTCAACATGAAAATATTCGCAATTAATCATAAAAAAAAATCGCAGAATTTTATTTCAACCAACATTTTTTAAACAATAATGTTAGTGATAGAAGGGAACTCATTTTGTGCAAACATTTTAAGCTTTTCAATTTCCATGCGGCAGAATTGTTACAATAGCCGATAATCCATTTTCCCAATGATAAATCCCTATACGGGTGGAACAACCAGTGACGTCAGACAACACCTCCCTATGCCAACCATAACCTAACCATAACCATCACACTACAATAGCTTGTCAAACTAAATCAAGACGCCGAAAAGGTCCTTATTTGATAGTGTCCTGATTTTGTGAGTGTGTGGAGTCGGGAAATTGTCCAGGTTTTTCACAAAAACGTGGTACACACACACACACACACACACACACACACACACACACACACACACACACACACACACACACACACACACACAAATCGCAAATTAATCGCATTTAAAAAAAATTTCTTTTACCTTAAACAGATCTTTTTCAAGTTCCAAGTTTTAATACTCTTATCAACATGCGAGTCAACAAATGCTTGCTTTGTGCAGCCATTTAACACAAAAGGATGACCCTCATGCATTGCAAATTTGCATCAAATTCAAAACAGAGTGATGCACAAAATAACTTAAAAGAAAATAATAATTTAAAACAATGAATAAAGTGTGCATGAAATAATAGGGGAAAGAAAACGTTAGGAACTTGTTACATTCACACACACAAGGGCTGATTAATCACACACCCCCTCTCTCTCTCACACACACACTCTCCCAGATCTTTTTCTCTCTTGCCCCTTCCTCATCTCTCTCACCCCCCTCTCTCTATATATCTCACACACACACACACACACACACACACACACACACACACACACACACACACACACACACACACACACACACACACACACACACACACACACACACACACACACACACACACACACACACACACACACACACACTTCAGAAACAAACATAGTATCAATGAGAGCATCAATAATACACCTGAGTGAAGTCTAGTAAAAAAATTTTTTTTTTTTTTTTTTTAGTTAATCTTGAGTTAAAAAAATTAGTGGCATTAATAGAATCGGGAGTTAACGCGATATTAACGCGATATATTTGACAGCCTTAGTTCCTGTAGGTGGTGTTTGGCATGCACCTCTCCTCCAAACAGACAGATCACATGCTCATATTTCATTGTGTCTATACCTACTTGCCTCTACGCTCCACAGAGACACAGATTTATTCCTTATCACCCTCAGGCTCACCCAGTATAACATGTTAACATTTTTCACATGTGTTCATCGGCAATGTCGTGCCTAAAGGTGAACGGCTTCATAAGGAAAGGCGTGTGCTGGAACTCGTGTTGGCTGTAGTCATGACGCTGAGGAGCATAGTTACCCCCCCCCCCCCCCCCCTCCTCCTGCTTGCTTTTTGCATGCCTGACTTTACAATATGCTAATTCTTTTTTTACTTTTCAGGCAAAAGATTACGATCTCTAATGATTCTACGTCACTGGGACAAAGTATTGCAAAAGCTTTAGTAACTTTAGTAAAAAAAAAAGTCTGGGTACTTTTAACTAACTCCCTGGAAACGCCCCTATTTCCTATTCTATAGGAGGAAACTTAGTGAGTGAATGTGCTAGAAACTCCCTATTAGAAACCATGCTTTGTGGTTTGATTGTAATTATCTTTCAGAGAGAGAGAGAGAGAGAGAGAGAGAGAGAGAGAGAGAGAGAGAGAGAGAGAGAGAGAGAGAGAACGCTGCCATTGTTACTGACAACAGGAAGTGACATCAAACCAAACCAGCTTTTACTGCTTCTGACAACATGAGAAAGAAAAATTAATGCAGCGAAAAAAGAATGATGTGAAAATGGTCATCTACAGCAACCACCCTCCCCACCTCCCCCCACCCCCTTCCATTTTGTTCTCCTACCCCGTCCCAAACTTTGACCTGAGTATTGAAATAACCATAGCTTGCAAAATTTTCAACCGATTTACAAACGGTTTGGTTTATTACAAACATTATTAACATAGGCGGTCGGATGGCGTAGCAGAGATTGCGCTCGTCACCAATGCAAGAGGCTGCGGTCTCGACTCCCGGAGTCAGCATTGCCTGCGGCTTGGGCCGATGGTCATACTAACTCGTTTGGCTGAGTTAGCGGGAGGGAAGTCGAGGGTGGTAATCTGGCGTTGTGGACAGCGACGCCTACAGGTCAGGTCTGGGCGCCTGCTCAGCGAAAGGCAGGAAATGGTGAAGGCAGCGTGACCTCCCACACGTTACGCTTCACCAATGAGAGTCCTCGCTGCCAGGTGAAAAGAGAGCCACTGGCTGTCTCCACATGTGTCGGAGGAAGCATGTGGTTAGACTTCAGGGTTCCCTTGTACCGACCAGTAGGAGGAACATGCGCACAACAACCAGGTAGGGAGGGGGGGAATTGGCATAACGACTAAATTGGGATGGGGAGAAAAATAGAAAATCAGGCGGAGAAAAAGAGGACAAAAAAAAAGAATAAAAAAAAAAAACATTATTAACGTGGCTATGATTCAGGATGCTTGGACACATTATTTTCATATGAAAGTCCATTATAAGTATGCTGTATGATACTACATCTCTGATGTTTATAACAAACCGAACCGTTTGAGAATCGGTTGAAAATTGAGCAAGCTATAGTTATTTCAATAGTACATGCACCATTGCACCATAGACATTCATGTTATGAGTGGGCTGTGGCAAGATGGCCACCATGTGGCTGTGACAAGATGGCCACCATGTGGCTGTGACAAGATGGCCACCATGTGGCTGTGACAAGATGGCCTGCCATGTGGCAACGTCGGCCTCCATTGGCCAGCAGCGCAGGTGTCATCTAGCCTTTATATATGTCTATGGTTTTCCCTGCAGCCTTGATAACGGTTTGATAGCTGGTGGTGAGTCACATACAGGCATACGTCTGCTCCCAACTGTCAGTGGGATAATCAGGTCGAAGTACGAGGAGACTTGGGTCACTGCTGTAATAATAATAATAATAATAATAATAAAACTTTATTTGTATAGCACCTTTTATACAGAAACTGCAGCTCAAAGTGCTTCACAGCAGAAAAAAGACAGGCAAAGTGCAGACATATAAAATCACATTTTTTCCACATTAGGATCTAACATCCCAACAGGCCACTTTGTTTATGGGTTGATTCAGTTTTAAAAATAGACAATAATAAAAAGAAAAAAATAGTAAGATAGGACAGAGTAAAATAGTGCAATGCAATAAGTAGTAGAATAGAATAGACATGAAATGAGCACATAAAGTGCAGACATATAAAATCAGTTATTTTACAGTGCAATACAATAGTTCTGGATTACTGTTTAACAGTTTAAAACCGTCTTTACCTTCTCTGTTTGGTATCCACAGTTTAAACCTGACAGTCTTCCCTCCTGTCTGATACCCACTTTGACCCTTTGAACCTCCCACTCAGGGCAAACCTCCCTCTCAGGGCGCAGTTCCCTCTCAGGGCGCAGTTCCCTCTCAGGGCGCAGTTCCCTCTCTCAGGGTGCAGTTCCCTCTCAGGGCGCAGTTCCCTCTCTCAGGGTGCAGTTCCCTCTCAGGGCGCAGTTCCCTCTCTCAGGGTGCAGTTCTAGGCCTGGGTCCTACACAGTTTTAAAGCCTGACAGTCTTTCTTGTTTGATACCCACACAGTTTAATACCTGACAGTTTTGAACCTGTAATAAAAAGCAATAGACAGAGTAAAATAGTGCAGTGCAATAAAATAGTAGAATAAAATATAATAGTTTACTGATTAGATTCAAGTTTTTTGACACGTTTTCTTAGTTGTCATACAAAAATACAGAATACAATTATATATTCATGATACTGCAGATTATAATGTTCATTATAATGAACATTTATAATGAGTCCAGATGAGAATATCCAGAGGGACTTAAGTAAATCTTACTTGACCTCCGTTTACATTATAATTCTGTTTTGTGCTTTTAACAGAGGCTCTTAACTCCAGAGTGATTCACGACAAGTGCTGTAGAATGAGCTCAAATTCTAGTATCACCAACATGAGAAGCACTGCAGGCAAATCACAGAGCCCAGTCAATAGCCCCAGAATCAGGAGCTCAAAATAAAAACAGCTTACAGAAAATAAGCACAAGGTCAAGAAGGAAGCAAGCAGCATTTATTTTAAGAGCAAGTTTACTATCCCTGAGGGCAATATTGACTCACAGTGCACTGTGGTAAAAGTCAGTAGGCCTTACACAAAGAAATATAAATATAACAATGATCATGATAGTCATTCAACTATCCTGAACTGCACAATAGTCCCATTTTAGAATGTAAGGTTATGTGTGCGCACAGGGCCGCCTCAGGGGGTGTGCGAGCAGTGCGGTCGCACAGGGCCTCGCGGGAAGGGGGGCCTCGCACAAAAAAAAAGAAATTTTTTTAATTTTTTTTTATTTTTTGCGAGGCCCCCCTTCCCGCGAGGCCCTTTTTCATCACAGACCTAAAATCTAGTTTTGCTTATATGCTTATATATTTCACATTAGACACGTTTGTAGAATGTGTCTGACTTGTTCCTGGCTCTGAGGCTCTGCAGGCAGCTCTGAGGCTCTGCAGGCAGCAGAATTGGTTTCAATGAGGGGAGGGGTTACAGGTAAGGTAGCGTCTGTTGAGTTCATTGTGTGTGTCTATGTGCGTGCCGGGGTGGGGGGGGGGGGGGGGGGCGTGAACCGACTCATTGCCAGACGTGAGCGATTCGACTCACGTTCACGGCAATGAATCGGCTCTTATGAACGAGTCGCTCATGACCGACCCATCACTAGCGTCGGACTATTTCGCGCGTGCAGCATTGGAGGTTATGCCAGCCAAGATGAAGAGGACATCGTTCGGCAGATGGACTGAAGATGAAAGTTGTTGCATGTTAGACAGTTCAGTCAGGCTAGCCATCCCGGCTAAAGACAGGGACAGCTAGTTAGCTTTAGCTACGTTATAATATTGAGTGCTAACGTGTGGTTCAGTCGGGATATAGCCATGATGATGTCGGCTAGTAGCTAGCTTAGCTAAAGGCTAACTAGCGTTAGCTAACCTAGAGACAGCGCGTGCAGCATTGTTATGCCAAGATGAAGAGGATGGTCGTTCGGCAGATGAACTTCGTCAACTCCACGCGGTTGTCTCCATCCTCTTGGACATTTGGTGAGTTTTTAATGCACTCTATTCTATTCCCGCCGTGGATATCTCTCTCTCTCTCTCTCTTCTCTCTCTCTCTCTCTCTCTCTCTCTCTCTCTCTCTCTCGGGAGCCAAACGGGCCGACTAGCTGTTGTAGTACTAGTAGCTAACGGTGTGTGGCCTGGTGTCAGTCAGTGGGACGTGTATTGCCTTCTTTTTCCCTTCTCTCTTCGTATGAGAAGAGGAAAACACAGCGGCTGTCTGAAGTGTTGGCCTGTATTGCTTTTCTCACGCTGTACAGTTTTTCAGTGGTAGCCGCATAGCTTGCTTCTGCGTTAGCTAATGGTTAGCGATAGCCGGGTTGAGCTAACTGTTAGCCAGTTAGCTGTTTAGCTACGACGTTAGCTGCCGGCTGCGCTCGTCTGGGAACGTTAGTTTGATGCTATCAGTTAGCCTAGAGTTAGCTGTTAGCTTGTGCTACGACCATTGACATTAGCCGTGAGAATAGCAGGGGGCCCTGGCACTCTGACTACGACATCATCTTTGACAGAAGATGTAGTCGGGCATGCACCATGACAAGGCTCCGGCCATAGTTTCTTTTTGTCCCGCCAGCGAGAGGCCTTTCGTCAACGTGGAGACCTGTGTTGCGGCCTTTCGCCCTGCGTTCCTTGGTGCAGGTAAGATGTCCATTGGACATTACCCCACTCTTCCTTCCTTCCCCTCCCAAATGTTTTGTTAATAACGATGTTTTTTTCCAGGCAAAACATGTTACTTCACAACATTTGGAGATACGACATGTGCTGTGTGTGAATTGTCTTGGTTGTTTGTGTAGCTTGGGTAGCGTTGGCCAAAGCTGTGTGTGGCCTAGTGTCAGTACCTGGCTACTCTATTTGCAGTTAGCCTATTTAGCTGATGTCGGCCATTGGCTCCTTGCTACTTTGTTTTCTCTGGTATAGAACCCTCTTCTCTTGGGATTTAAGTGTTGATCTTTGGCCTTTTGGATCTATGTATATTCATGTTGCCTTTGTGAAGTTATCTTTTCCTTCTGTTTTGTTCTTCCATTAAAAGTTGAATATCCTTTAGGGGCTCATCTTTGCTTATCTCTCTCTCATACATGCTCTCTCTCTAACACACACACACACGACACACAGACATGCTCTCTCTCTCTAACACACAAACACACATGCTCTCTCTCTCTCTCTCTCTCTCTTTCTAACACACACAGTCTGCCTCTGGCGGCCTTTCTCGATGGCTAGGCTGTGCTCGCTGAGTCTGTACCTAGTCAAGGATCTTCAGTCACAGTGCTCAGGTATTCTGCCACTGTGTACTCTCTGTTTAGGGCCAAATAGCATTTAAATTTCTTTCCAATGTGTCTCTCTCTCTCTCTCTCTGTACACTGTATATTGACTGTAGAACGGGAGCTCTCTCTCGCTCTCTCTCTTGCTATATGTTGACTGTATCATGCCCAGCCTCGGGCAGCGCTATTATTTAAGAATATGTTGACTGTATGACATTTTTTATTTAAATTTTTTTTACCTTGGGGGGGGGGGGGGGGGGGGGGGGGGCTCGCGTTTAAATCTCGCACAGGGCTTCGCATTTCTCCCAGGCGGCCCTGTGTGCGCACTAGACAAGTGCATAGGCTCCATGCATATCGACAGGTTATGTACCTACTGTACACCATCAACGAAAAAACAAATACACCCACCACCTGCCAGTGGCGTACTATAAAGTACTAGGCGTGGTCACCACTCACTCTTCCTCGGAAAAAACGTTTCCAGGAAAAGATTCCCCAAGGGAACTCAGGGCATGCTAAGAGCGGGACGCTTAGCCAGTACTCATATAACTAGGTTATATACATAACCTGTCGTTATATAGCGTACTTGCATCGCGTCCCGCTCTTGCCATACCGAGATATGGGGTAGAGCGGACGCGAGGCCCGACAGATGCACCCCCTGAGGACCCGTAAGCCCACATCAAGGGGAAAGGAGAGTCCCGTCACCCCATCCTTCCTAATGAAGAGGGGGCGCAGTCAACTCCACCCGAGTGCGAACAAGAGGGAACTAGAACCCCTTGAACACACAGCACAGGCGGAACCACGTGTGACCCAACACACTGTGGCCCATACCCACACACCCCTGCTACCCCACCAAAGGACGGGAAGCAGGAGAGGCCACAGACCCCAGAACCGCCTGGGAGACAGAACTCCCGGTCATGTCCATGAGGTAAAACCTGACGAAGGGACCCGGAAAGGACCATGAAGCTGCAGCACAGATGTCCTCCACCGAGGCCCCACCCAGCAGAGCGGCAGAGGCCGCCACCCCACGAGTGGAGTGCGCCCTGACGCCCCCAGGGGGATCCAGCCCGGCCAACGTGTAGCAGAGGGCAATGCCCTCGCACAACCAATGGGACAGGCACTGTTTCGATAGTGTATTACCGGCACGAGAACCACTGTGACAGACAAAAAGCTGATCGGTAGCCCTGAGGCCCTGAGTACGGCTGAGGTAAATCCCCAAAGCACGGACCGGACATGACAGGTGAAGGCCCGCCTCCAACTCACTAGCGTGAGGAGGCGGATGAAACGCCTGAACCACAATATCCCTGGAGCGGAAGGAACTCCGGATATTTTTAGGCACGAAGGCAGGATTAGGCCGCAGAGTGGCACCGCAATCGGAACGAAAAGACAGGCACTCTGGTCGTACCGAAAGAGCACAGAGCTCACCCACGCGTTTAGCGGAGGTGACGGCCAGCAAGAACGCGGTCTTGAACGACGGCGCTTGCTCAAGAGGCTCAAACGGGGCCAAGGACAACCGACCGAGGACCAATTGAAGCACTCTCTCCCACCTTGACCGTCAGAAGGGGGGCTATGTGAGACTGTTGTTCATTGACTACAGCTCAGCGTTCAACACCATAGTCCCCACCAGACTGGTGGACAAGCTGATCGAGCTAGGTCTGAGCTCCGCCCTGAGCGCCTGGGTACTGGACTTTCTGAGTGAAAGACCCCAGGCGGTCAGGGTGGGGTGTCAGACCTCCAACAGCATCACCCTGAGCATCGGGTCCCCCCAGGGCTGTGTTCTAAGCCCCCTGCTGTACTCACTCTACACACACGATTGTGTGGCCAAGTTCAGCTCCAACTCCATAGTAAAGTTCGCAGACGACACAGTGGTGGTGGGGCTGATCTCGGACAACGACGAGAAGGCCTACCGAGAGGAGGTTGAGGTACTGGAACGTTGGTGCCAGGACAACAGCCTGCTCCTGAACATTGGTAAAACCAAGGAGCTGATCGTGGATTATAGTAGAGGACAGCAGGAGACACACACACCACTGATGATTAACGGGGCTACCGTGGACAGGGTGAGCAGCTTCAAGTACCTGGGGGTCCACATCTCAGAGGATCTGACATGGTCAACACTAGGGATGGGTATCGTTAGGATTTTATCGATACTACTACTCCTATCGATACTGCTTAACGGTTCGGTACTTTATCGATACTCTTATCGGTTCTTTTTGATAATTTTTTTATGATTTTTATATTTGCAGTTGAGAGCATTGGTCATCTCCCTACAGTAAAGATTAGAAATGATTGAATTATTGTAAATTTGTGTGGAGTGGTGGGAATAGCTGCTTCAATAATAACTTATAACAACAACAGACAAGTTAGACAACTATGTATACAAAAAAAACGATATACACTGAATGATTAGTTGTTACCTAAAGTCCTTGGACTCCACTGTAGAGAACGGGTGCAGGCCTTTGACAACAAACTTTGTCACAGCCCTGTGACACTCGTTCACCCTATCCTCTGTCATCCTTCCTCTAGCTGCTAGGGAGAAATAGGTAGAAAGGATGTGTGGTGGCCCTGGGCTCACTGGGCTGGGACATGGTGGCTGACGCCTCAGCTTGACGATCTATAAAAGTTTTTAGATTGTAGTATTTGTAGCTAAACAATTATTTTGTTTATTAGCCTATTTGTAATAATTCGTTATTAGCCTAGGAAACTCCGTATCTTGGCTTACCGGCTGCAGTGGACGTGGATGCAGATGGGACACTGCGCGCAAGGCAGTCGAATACGTGCATTTCTGCAAACTAATATAGTGTTTTGCAAAATGTTTTGATAGATTGCTCGTATTGCCACCCTTACTGGCAAATGTTTTGTTGCACTTGTGAACGCTTCGCTCTATCCGCCATCGCCGCCCATCACGACTCAGTCCATGCAGAGCTGTCTGTGTCTGTGTGCAGCGCGCGTCAGCACGGAGACAGCGCTGAGATGCTTCCAGCTGCAGCACATCAGGTGTGCGGGGCTTGTATGTGCGGGGCTTGTAAGCGCTGCGGTCTGACGTGCTGCAGCTGCATACTATTGACAGCGCTTTCATTAAGGAGTACCCGTATGTATGTGTAGCGCGACTCGCGAGGAGTGTGTGTAATAATGACTCGCTGCGACTCGCTTCTCGTGCAGAGACAGAGAGAGGAGAGATCGTTCGCAACTTTTAAATAATAATAATAATAATAATAATAATTTCTCTAGAGTATCGATAGCAGTACCGAGGACGTCGGAGCTTATAAATACTCCGGTATTTTCTAATATAGTACCGGTTCCCGTTTAAAACCGGGGTCCGGGGGGCATCACTAGTCAACACACATAGACACAGTAGTAAAGAAAGCGAAGCAGCGCCTCTACCACCTGAGACAGTTAAGGAAGTTCAGAGTATCGGGGAAGATACTCCAGTCCTTCTACTCAGGAGCTGTAGAGAGCATCTTGACCGGAAACATCACTGCCTGGTATGGGAACAGCACGGCACAGGACAAGAAGGCCCTACAGAGAGTGGTGCGCTCAGCCGAGCGTACCACGGGTATTGCGCTACCTCCCCTGCAGGCTCTATACAACAAGAGGTGCAAATCCAGAGCCTGCAGGATAATGAAAGACCCCCACCACCCCAATAACAGCCTGTTCCAGCTGCTGAGGTCAGCCAGACGCCTGCGAACCCCAGCTACTAGGACGGAGAGCCTTAGGCTAAGCTTCTTCCCCCAGGCCATCAGAGCCTTGAACAATGAACATTGAGAGACACAGAAACTGAACTATCCACACACAAGCACACACTAGCACATACACGACACGCACGCTGAGCACGCTCACACACTAGCAGCCACTTTAACACTCATGCCGCACACACGCACACTTATGGCCAGAGGAAAGGCCACTTAAATTAGTATAACATCAGGAACAGTGTATTGCACTACTAAAGCTACCTAGCATGTCCTATATGCTCTGTAAATACTATGTACAGATACCGAGATGGCACACCATGCACCTGTTTATTGCACTGTTGTTTTTATTGGATTCTATTATATGTTGTACCACTGTATTTTTATTGGATTCTATTATATGTTGTACCACTGTATTGCACATCGTCGCGGGCAAGACCAGCCGCATTTCATTGTATACCTGTATGCCGTGACAATTAAAACTCTTGACTTGACTTGACTTGAGCCAAAGAGCATTGTACCGGCTTAACGCGTCGAGCGCCAAGCAGGAAACGCTTCACAAGCGGGTGGCTGAACAAAACCTCACCCTCAAAACCCTCATGATAGGAGGATATAGCAGCTGCATATACCCTCACCGTCGAAGCCGACAGTCTATCAAGGAGAGACTGGAGGTAACCAAGGACAGCATCCAGGGGGCAGGAGACCGGGTCCCGGCCCCGCCCTACACCACTCTTGGAACATACGCCATCTGCCCGCGTAAAGCGTGACAGTGGAGGGAGCATGCGCATTCTGGATGGTATCAACCACAGAAGGGTCCATCCTCTCCAGACTTACCCTCTCACCAGCCACACCAGCAGACGTTGGCCAAACACCGGGTACTGAAACAGCGACCCGTGTACTTGAGAGAGGGCCGTCGCCGACCAAGGAATAACCCATGGTGGAGCGACCAGTAGCTGGATCAAGACCGGGACCCACACTGCCGTGCCCCAGTCCGGCGCGACCAGGATCACCCTCCTGCGCTCCCTCCGTATTCGCTCCAACAGCTGACTCAACAGCTGTATAGGAGGAAAGGCGTAAAGAAAGCCGGGCGGCCATGGAAAGATCGAGAAGGCATCCACCCCCAAGGGGGGATGATCTGCCCGACTGACCGAGAACCACACGGGGCACCTGTGAGAGCATCGGCTCGCAAACAGATCTACCGAAGCCTCCCCGAAGCGATCCCAGATCTGTCTGACTATATCGTGGCGCAGCTCCCACTCGTCGTGACGAGGACCGCCCGAGACATCACATCTGCGCCCACATTCTCCGCACCAGGGATGTGGAGCGCCCTCAGACTGCGCAGCTTGCGAGACGCCCATAGCCAGAGTTCGACCACCGCCCGGTGCAGGCGGATGGAACGAGTCCCACCCTGCCTGTTGATATACGCCGCTGCCGTCATACTGTCCGTTCTGACCAGAACGTGCTTGCCTACCACCAGGTGGTCGAACCGTTTGAGGACCAGGAGGACCGCCTTCAGTTCCAACACATTGATGTGCAGGGTAGATGGGCCAGCATGGACCTTCGTCCAGCTGCCCCCCACTGCGTTCGTCCGACACGTCCCTCCCCAACCCGTGAGAGAAGCGTTGGTGAAGACCGTGACGTGTGAGCGCCTGCTGCCCATGGGGACCCCAATGGTGAGGATACCCAGCCTCCTCCAATGGGCGAGATCTCCCCATATCGACAAAGGAACCGTCAACCGTTTCCATTTGTCCCTCACCGGATCTATTCCCATACTGAAAAACCACCTCTGTATCCTCCTCATGAAGAGGAAGCCAAGAGGAACCACCGTGTGAGCAGATGCCATCATACCGAGCAGGCGCATCACTTGCAGCGCCGTGACCGTCCCTCCCAGACGGAAACCCCCGAGCGCGTGTAGGATAGACACCCTCCGTTGCTCCGAGAGGGTTACAATCATGGGCCTTGACCTCAATGTCAAGCCCAAGTACTCCACCTGTTGACTGGGAAGAGGCGTACTCTTCTTCCAGTTCACAGCAAAACCCAGCCTGGTGAGGAATTCCACCACCAGCCTGGTATGAGACCTGGCAACCTCCTCCGATCGGCTGAGGAGTAGAATGTTGTCGAGATAGAATAGAACCCGTATTCCCAGACGACGTAGAGGCTCCAGCGCAGTCGCTACGCACTTGGTGAATGTGCGGGGAGCCAGAGAATAGCCGAACGGCAACCTCTGGTACTCGTACGCTACGCCCTGAAACAGGAACCGCAGGAATTTCCTGTGAGGAGGTAAATACGTGAAATACGCATCCTTCAGGTCTATGGAGGTGAACCAGTCTCCCCTTCTGACAGCAAGCAGCAGGAGTTTGACGGTCAACATTCTGAATGGTCTCGCTACAATCAGACGATTGAACGCGGACAGATCCAGTATAGGTATGACCCCTCCCGTTTTTTTGGGCACCAGAAAATAACGGGAGTAGACGCCTGACATCGCGTCCTCTCTCGGGACCACGACTACGGCCTGCTTCGCTAACAGAGATTGGATCTCGTCGGCCAGGGCTGTCACTGCTGCTGACCCTGACAATAGGGTCGGCACCAAACCTGAGAACGGAGGGTGGGGTTGTGCGAACTGCAAAACAAGCCCCTCCCTCAACGTTCTCTCTATCCACCCCCCCCCAAACGGCATTCTTGTCGCCATATGTGAAAATAATCCCACAGCGCACCCGCCGTCAACTGACGCTGGGCCGCAAGGAACAGTAGATAGTTGGCCCGGTCCCTCCCGCTGTGCGACGCACCCAAGGGGGGACCCCGACAGAAAGGGCCGGTTTGATACGGGAGAAGCTGCCATCAAACTGGTTGACACACCCCCCCCCCCCTGAACACCCCTCTAGCGCATGCTGAGGAGCTGTTCTACAGCTAGACATGCAAGGCGTGAGGACCCCATGGGCTCCTACACGCCGTAGCCCTGCAGTGATATTGCTATCACCCAAATCACGCTCGCCTCTTCTTTGCAGACCACTGCCGCTCTCACAGGAGTGGGAGGCATCAGCGTGACACCCCGCCTGGCGAAGGCGAGGCCGGGGTAACCCTTGCTGAGCATTCAACCGAAGAGGCCTCGAGTCCCCCTGCTGACCACTGTAAATAGTGGCAGCCGTAACACCAGGCTCACCCATCACACAATGTGTGGTGCAGGAGCCACGTGACAGCACAACATTCTCACGGACAGACCCAGGCTCAGCCATCAACTGGGTGTCAGCCCCTGTCCCCATGAGAAGTGAAAAGTGGGGCCGCATGCGCTTCAAAGAAGGTTCGCGGCCCGCAGCCAAAGGGAAATGATCAGAGCCCCGCTTCCGTGGGTAACGGAGAGAGGATTGAACGGGGAGCGGGCTGCTCACGGCAGAATGATGACGGCTTGTTTGATCCAAGCCGAATACACCCAAAATGGTCGATCCCTCGGCCGCCAAGGCTGTCGGCCTTGCGGATCCCTGTTGACTCTCCGCCCAGGGTACCACTGGCGGGGGAAACATGGCCGCCTGTCGAGGGCCTCGCCACAGTCGTTGACGAGGCCGTGCTCCAACCTCTGGCTGCACAGCGTGAGGTGGTGTGGGACCCAGATCAACAACCGTCTGCGCCTCCACAGAACGACCAAAAAGTCCTTCTGTGGAAAAAGGAGTCTTCTTCCCCAAGAGGAGAGTGCTCCAACCAGACATGCCTATTAACAAACGTTGATAGCATCCTAATCCTCCCCACAGTTATAGCTTGCGACTGAGTCAAGATCTCTATAACACCACAAACATGCAACATGTTTATAGTGTCGGCTGGACCCATAGCCCCACTACCCGACGCCAATGTGGATAGGAAAATAGACAGCTGAGCCATAACACTGGCCGCCGCTAAAAAACATCCTGCAGCAGTATACCACTCATCCGTCCATACTGCCACCCTCCGAGCTGATTTGCTCTCAAGCATCGGCCGGGTGGGACATTGTTCATCCCCGCCGGGGCACAGGATCAAAGCTACCTGGCTACTTAGCCACGGTACACCCGGCCTGCACCCTGTTGTCAGCCCTTTTACCCGTAAAAAAGGTAAATAGGACTCAGCAAAACCCCCCACATTAGCTACCGACTGACCTTCATTAATGAACCGGGCAAGAGGAGGGAAAAGCGGCAACGTCCCACGGCGGGGAATATTAGAACAACGACCCATTTCAGCATTAGCATTAGCAGTAGCATTAGTGTTAGCAGCATGCTCCAGGATCGCCCGGAAACCGTCCACTTCAGTGGAACGTTCACCAAGCCATCCCGCCCCTGGCGCCGACACACACTCCACAGCATTACTAACACCAAATTCGAATCCCGCTCAAGCCCATGTCCATCCCATTGCCGTTGTGTCCTTGGGCAAGACACTTAACCTACTTGCCTCGTATGAATGTGTATGCATGTGAATGAATGTTGGTGGTGGTCGGAGGGGCCGTAGGCGATGATTATTCGCCACGCTTCCGTGAGTCTGCCTCAGGGCAGCTCTGGCTGCAATTGTAGCTTACCACCACCAGTATGACTGTGTATGAACGAATAATGGACTCTGTGAAGCGCTCTGAGTCAGAGAAGAGCGCTATATAAATCCAATCCATTATTATTATTATTATTACCAACATCAATGCCTGATGACACAGGGCCTACCTGTGTACAAGCCGGCTCGATAGCCAAACCTTGCACGCTGCTCCTCGATGTGCTGCCACAAGACGAGGAAACATCAGAATAGGCCCGACGTGTCGCTGAAACATGCCCGAAGATTCCAGGGGTAAGCAAACCTCCGGTAAGCATTCAACATTACGCAATTTCTCTAATCTTTTCATAGCACTAGTTACATAGGGCGACTTGCGACCGCTATGATGGAAACGAAAAAGAGGAAGAGTGAGTGGTGACCACGCCTAGTACTTTATAGTACGCCATTATAGGGGCGGGGCCTGGCAGGTGGTGGGTGTATTTGTTTTTTTGTTGATGGTGTACAGTAGGTACATGAGATGAGGTATATCTCGGTATGGCAAGAGCGGGACGCGATGCAAGTACGCTATATAACTGTGTACACAGTACACACAACAGTCAGTTTATATAGGTCGGGGGAGTTGTCAGGGCAGTCAGTGTCAGGTCAGTACTCTACATACAATAGCTTAGCATATTTAGCTTAGCTTTTGTTATTAGGGCTGGGCAATTAATCAAAATAAAATCGTGATCTCGATTCATAGACCTATGCAATCTCATTTCTAAATTATGACAATTTTTTTTATTAAAAAAGATTTAAATTTTTTATTATTTTATTCTATTCTTACCTCCATCTCGAAAGTTATGGAAAAAACTTTCTACGAACAGGTCTAAAAGTACCTTGTGGAAAAAAAGCTAATCTACGAATTCCAATCTGGCTTCAGAACATCCCACTCCACTTACACATGCCTTCTCTACTTGAACGACCACATCAAACAAGAGGTGGACGCGGGCAAATACTGCGGCATGGTCATGTTGGACCTCCAAAAGGCTTTCGAAACTGTCAATCATTCACTCCATTCTGATTGACAAGCTAAAAGCAATTGGTTTTGATAGTTCATCAGTGAGCTGGATGCAATCCTACCTGGAGGGGAGAGAACAGATGGTGGAGGTAAACGGTACACTGTCCCCCCCCCCCCCTCCCAGTGAGGTGTGGTGTTCCACAAGGAAGCATACTAGGACCGTTAATGTTCCTAATTTATGCAAATGACATGTCATCAGCTTGTGACTGCAACTTGTTCCTGTTCGCGGACGACTCAGTCCTGCTGGTCTCTGACAGGGACAAGTTGCAGGTTGAAAAAGCCCTCAGCTCTGAACTCAGCAGAATCTGCACCTGGCTCGCTGATAAAAAACTATCATTACACCTGGGTAAAACAGAGTCCATTCTCTTTGGATCAAATAACAAACTCAGCAAGGTCAACGGCTTCTCTGTTACAGTGGGTGACAATATTGTCACAAGGAAAGATGAAATTACATACATGGGTTCCATCCTAGAGGCAAATCTTTCCTGTGACTAAATGGCAACCAATGTAATAAAAAAAGTCAACCAACAAACAAGATTCTTGTACCGGATCTCCTCTCTGGTAAACAAGAATACCCTGAAGACTCTGGCAGGAGCACTCATTTTGATTGATTGATTGAAAACTTTATTAACAGATTGCAGAATGAATGGGTACAATACAGTACGGCTCAATACACACAATTGTTAAGGGGATGCAGACCAGAGAAAGACTTTCGTCTTGTTTACATGATGGTCCCCCTGGGTACTACGACTATGCTTGCACCTCATGTAGGGCTGGGCGATATATCGAGTATACTCGATGTATCGCGGCTTGTTCTACATGAGATCTAGTCAATTACAATATCGTAAACATCGAGTATATGTTGTCACGTTGCGGCTGAGATGAGACTTGCTTTTGCGCAGAGCTGTCCTCTCATTTCATTATAGACACATGACCAGCGCGGACCTTAAATGACATGCAATTGTAATTTCATTAGACAGACCAGCGCGGACCTTTAACGACATGCAATTTAATTGACACGAGCAATGGGCTAACGTTAGCTGCTAACCAAGTTATCTACATGATGACTATGCTAAGCTAATTAGTGTTAGCTGCTAACCCTGGAAAACGCTCAAAGCGGACTCCACAACACTAGTTCCATTCGTGAGGAAAGGGGGTGGATTATATTGACGATGCTTGACAACAGAAGTTTAAACATAACTTCATATTTATTGGTTATTCATTTCTTTATATCATCCAGTTTCCATCTCCGTGTGATAAACTCTTCCTGTTTACATTCGAGTGTGACATCATCACTACGGCAGCTTTTAGACGATCAAAACGCAAACCTAGAACAAAACCCGAGGGGGGGGGGGGGGGGGGGGCTGGCTTTCTCTCTCTCTCTCGCCCTCTCTCGCTCTCTCTCTCTCTCTCTCTCTCTCTCTCTCTCTCTCTCTCTCTCTCTCTCTCTCTCTCTCTCTCTCTCTCTCTCTCTCTACATTCAATGATTTAAAGTAGCCAAACGTTACAGTATAAATACTAACTGGATAGTTGATGATATAAACATTTAATTTTATTATCTGAAATATTCTAAAATCATTAAGTCTGCTATAAACCATTATCCCTTTGTGTGTGATTATTATTTTCTCACAGTAGTGTATATATATATATATGTGTGTGTGTGTTTGGCTAAAGTGGATAGAAAACACAGTACTGTGCAAAAGTCTTAGGCACCCAAGAGTTTTTATATAAATGGTCTTAGATGTAAATAATTTTTTTTATTAGTGTCAGTAGACTACTCTTAGTACATTTTCATTAAATTATTTTTTAAAGCATCTTCATGGTTTAATAATGCAAACATATGTTGCAGGGACTTATTATAATCATCATATTGGCGTGACTGTATGCATCAAAGGGTTAAATCAAGCATTTTTAAGTGCTTTAGAGGAAATGTCAAAATATCGCGATATATATCGTGTATCGTGATATGGCCAAAACATATCGCGATACCATTTAGAGGCCATATCGCCCAGCCCTAACCTCATGGTACCAAAGCACCTCAAAGGCCCTAAAAACAAGACTACAAACATCACAAAACAAACTGGTCAGACTACTGCTTGACCTTACTCCTAAAACCCACCTCACCCCTGCCCACTTTGACAACCTAGGATGGCTTAGAGTAGACAACAGAGTACAACAACTTGCAATGGGCCTGGTCTACAAGATACACTACACCACTAAGATACCCATGTACATGTCGAAATACTTCCCAAAGGTCAGTGAATTCCATGTGAATTTCAACCCAGATTCGGCTCAAACAAGGGACTAAATTGGGGCCGGTCAGGTGGCGTAGCGGAGATCGTGCTCGTCACCAATGCAAGAGACTGCGGTCTCGACTCCAGCATTGCCTTGGCTTGGGCTGATCGCTTTCGTTTGGCTGGGTTAGGGGGAGGGAAGCCGTGGGTGGGAAACTGGCGTTGTGGACAGCGACGCCTACAGGTCAGGTCTGGGCGCTTGCTCAGCGGAGGCAGGACTTGAGGAAGGCAGCGTGACCTCCCACGCATTACACTTCACCAATGAGAGCCCTC
Organism: Notolepis coatsorum; assembly: GCF_963971535.1. Taxonomy (NCBI): domain Eukaryota; kingdom Metazoa; phylum Chordata; class Actinopteri; order Aulopiformes; family Paralepididae; genus Notolepis; species Notolepis coatsorum. The sequence goes on along the minus strand of NC_140166.1, from coordinate 128,621,549 downwards.
GCTGCCAGGTGAGAAGAGAGCCACTGGCTGTACCGACCAGTAGGAGAACATGCGCACAACAACCAGGTAGGGGAGGGGGGGGGGGGAATTGGCACAACGACTAAATTGGGACGGGGAGAAAACAGAAAAAAATCGGAGAAAGAGAGATACAAAAAAAAAGGGGGACTAAACACGTTTAGCAATTATGCCACAAAATGTGGAACGCTCTACCCACAGCCGTAAAATAATGTGAATCCCTACCCTCCTTCAAAACCGCTCTCAAAGAGCACCTACGGGAGGCTGCAATTCGATATTGGCCCCGGTAAATGTCCTATCCCCCCCCTATCCACCCACCCAACCCCCTCCAATGTACAGTTTCTTCCCCCTCGAATGTATATATTTGTTTATGATCTCTTTCTCTTAAACAGTACTGTATTTGTATATCTTGTATGTCATAAATGTCTGGATGAAACAGTACTGTATATCTGTATGTCATGTATGTCATAAATGTCTTGATGAATTGAAAATGGGGGACCCTGATGAAAGCAAGACGAAAGTATTTTTCTGGTCTGCACCCCCTTAACAATTGTTTGTATTGAGCCATACTGTATTGTACCCATTCTGCAATCTGTTAAAGTTTTCAATCAATCAATCAATCAATCAATCAATCAATCAATCAATCAATCAATCAATCAATCAATCAATCAATCAGCAAGAGCCCTACATTCAAAAGCCTAGAGAAAGCTTGTCTTAAACTTGTCTTAAATCATCATCATGAATTATGCATGTGAAATTAATTATATTTAACTGCGTCCATGTGCACACCTTTGGAGACCTATTTCAGAAGCAACTGGAGACACACTGCACACTCCCCGCCTCTCCTACGTTACTGCACTGAAGAGCAGCCTTCACATATGCCAATTCCAGGAATATGATCTGTTCAAAAGTTGTTAGGAGTTGTCTTGGTTGTCATGGTATGATAAATACAAATGCAGTTAGTTACTGGTAACGGAGATGCTGAATATAAACGTGCATCGCAATGCTTTTGTTCTCCACACACCGTTCCAAATAAAAAAAAGAAATGATTATAAATATCTTTTGACAGGCGGTTAGGTGGCCGAGCGGAGATTGCGTTCGTCACCAACCCCGGAGCTGTGAGCTGGATTCGCCTGTTCGAATCCAGCTCACAGCTCCGGGGTTGTCACCAGCTTGGCTGGCCGTCTGCACTAATACAATTGGCTGTATTAGAGGGTGGGAGAAGCTGGCGGGGTGGGTCCGGGTCGTTGTAAACAGCGACTCCTACAGTTCGGTCGGGGCGCCTGCTAAGCGCGGATAGGACTTGAGGGGGATAGTGTGGTCCTCCCACACGCTACGCCCTCTCGATGAGAATCCGCGCTGCCAGGTGAAAAGAAGCGGTGATTGGCTGGACGTGTGTCGGAGGAAGCACGTGGTAGCCTCCACTCTCCCAGATGATCTGACTGTGGGGGGTAAGTGCGCAGCGACCAGGAAGGGACTGGGAATTGGCATAATTGGCACTAACATTGGGATGGGAGAAAATCGGAGGAAAATGGAGGGGGAAAAAGATCAATAAATATCTTTTGACGATGGACATGGTGGTTGTGTCAGTTTAATGATCAGACATGGAAAACTATGTTATTGGAACCGGGGCGGTGTCTTTGCTACTATGCCTACCTACTATGTCTATACTACTATGCACTTGAGACTGTGGCACTCAAGTTCGACACTGTTTGATGAACATTGTTACTGACCCTTAGCTGCCAGAGTTGTACCCTTCCTGGTGACTTGTTATACAGAACTTGTAAATCACTTTGGATAAGAGCGTCAGCTAAATTACTAAATGTAAATGATTGTTCAATGTCCCCCAGTTAACTTCAAACAGTTCACAAAACTTAGTTTAAATACAAATTTAAATAAAGAGAGAGAGCACAAGTACAGATGACAAGTACAGTATGAGTAGGTATAAATATATATGCATAATTAATTATATGTCAATATTAAATCAATTTGATGATATAAAATGCTGTAACTGATAATGCTGCCACAAATGGAATTAACAGAAATTGCATTTTCTTAAAATTATTTCTGTCCTAATTCCATTCTTAATTATTTCTGGAAAGTGGTGAAATTTTATTAGTACCATCCTGCACCCCGGTGTGTTACAATTATGTTCCAATAGAATATGATGATCATTGATTTGAAAAGTTTCCACTCCCACCTCCGATCATGTAAAACGATGAAGTTAGTCAGTGTTCAAATCAAGTCTCTACCTGTGTTAAATCTCCCCATAACGGCTCGTTTCATTCGGATACACACATGAAATCACGGAAGTGAAATGTGTACTTAATGCTTCATGTGCCTTATATCGATAACCAGACCTAATTATAGCCATCATGGGACAGTTTCTACTTTGGATTATGAAGATAGGCTATGGCAGGGGTAGGCAACCCTAGGCATGCGTGCCTGCATAGGCACGCGGGGGCATTTTCATAGACACAGGGGGCAGCATTAAAAAAAAATTATAATAATAAAAAAATTTACTTTTTTTTTTTTGCTTTGAAATATTATAGTGAAATATTTACACTGTTGTCGCATTTATCTTGTTGAAATCCTCCGACAGGTTCTTTTTACTACCACATATTTAATTGAGACCCTTTATTTGTTTATTATTTCAATTTAGCTGGAAATACATTGCTACATCATTCAGTAACATTTGCAGAGCCTTATAACAAAAACATTATTACGGTCACCATTGTGACCAGTGGGATTAATCAACAAATTGTATTATTTATTTTTCTATTTCATTGAACATTGCACATGTTAAAAGCCATTTTTTTACTCAAAATGTGAGTATTACCGAGTCAACTTGTGTTCTTAAAACAATGACAATAAACATAGTTTTATTAGGTTGAAATAATGTGGTTGTGTACTTAGTTTTCTGTTAACTTATTATGGATTGAAAACTGAAAACCTTAATGCACAGTAACTGAACTCAATATTTTTAAGTTCTGGTAACTTATTATTATTATTTTTTTTTACAGTGTAGTCTTGCGATCAATCAAAACGTATTTACACGATATACCTCACATTCACCCTCCATTCACATCCTGGTGTTCTCCTGGTGTTCTCCATTAGGCCTGTAAGTGGAGCTATGACAGCACACGTACAGTCCAAAAATGATTGGGCAAATGTGAGTGAAATGGTCGCACTGTATGCAGCTGTTTGTCTGCATTGCATTCCCCCCCCCCCCCCCCCCCAACTCAGATTTAGGGTTGATACAACCATCATAATAATATTGTTAATAATAACAATAACAATAACAATAATGATGTAATAATGTAAAAATGATCATTAAAAAGACCCGATTATGAGATAAAAAAATACGAATTAATTTTGCCGTGGGGGGGGGGGGGGGGGGGGGGGGGGCATAATCCCACGGGACAATGCATTGGTAACTTGTTTAAAATGACAATATATTCCCCTGTGAATATTAGGAATGCACCGATATGAACATTTGCGGCCAATACCGATACCGATTGTTCAACTAACACAATCGGCCGATACCGATACAGATATTTGTGGCAAAAAAAAATTTATATAAAAAAATAATTATCTTTTTAATGTTTTTGAAACTACTGTATATTTGTATGTCTCTAAATGTTTTGATGAATAAAAAATGGAGGACCCTTATGTAAAAAAGCCTTAAAGACTTTTTCTGGTCTTCATCCTCCAGTCTTAGCACTGTTGTTGTATTGAGCTGTACTGTATTGTACCCATTCTGCAATCTGTTAATAAAGTTTTCAATCAATCAATCAGACAAATGTATAGAAAAGCTTTTATTATAACCATATAACAAAAAATGATATTATTGTTTATGAAAATGTTTTAGCCCTATGCTTGACTATTATTTTAGGCATGGCAACAAATAAAATGAATAAATAAAATATTAAATAAATAAATAGGCTACACGTCTCTCTTTTTGTGTTACAAATTGTGCTCACCGATATGAACATAGGCCTCTTTACTTACTTAAAAAAGAAAACATCAAGAAATATGTTTATGGTATTCCATCATGCCATGTGTGTTTTTTATATATTTTATAATGCTCATGATTATTGCTGAAGTCTGAGTCATACAATACCCACTGGCTTTCGTAACCTAACAGACTAACTTGACTAAAAAGACTAAAACGTTTATGAGTTTTAAGAGTTTAAGAGACAGCACTCACTGTATCTCTCTCAAACAAAGCTCCATGTTTTCCAGTAATATCTCCATAATCTGAGTTTGCAATGCATGTGTCGTGTCAGGTACAACAGAACAATTTTGATTGACAGTCGATTCTGCCAATTACGTCACACCGCTTGCACCCACCTCCTGCTGTTCTTACCACCAATCGGCAAGCGCTTATTCGTTTTTTACTTCCGGGAAGTCCGCCATTGATCTGCACGAGAGAACCACAACAAACTTACCGTAGCTAATAACGTTAGCTCCCCGCGGCCCACGAGTAGGCTACCAGCGCTCCGCAGGAGTACTAAACGAGGCAAAATTATTTTGCTGCAACGAATGTTATAATAAAAGCTTTTCTATACATTTGTCTGATTGAAAACTTTATTAACAGATTGCAGAATGGGTACAATTCAGTACGGGCTCTCTGAGCAAAGAAAGGAAGTGAGAGATATGAATGAGTAATGCTTGCTGTGGTTGGGTAAATATGCTGATGTTATTGAACGTGTAACTATATAACGTTAATGCCACAAAACGAATGCCTTTGTTAATCATAAGTAACTTTGATGCAGTAGCATGTGTGTGTGGGGGCGGGGTTGTGCAGGTCGCTTGACTGAAACTTTTTTCAAAGTTTGAACGTGTGGACCAGATTGACGCGACACAAATTGACGGATATTTATCGGCCACTGCCATCGGCAAATCTGAGCTTATCGGCCGATAGGCCGATGGCAGTCAACAAGGCACTTATCGGCCGATACCGATACCCGACCGATATATCGGTGCACCCCTAGTGAATATTATTGCACGGATCGGAATACGGGCGTGCGCGTGGGAGTCAAAGATATTTTGACAGTGATATGCGAGTGGATGGAGCTTTGCGCGGTGTGTGTGTGTGTAAATGCGTGTGTTTCCCTGAGAGAAGCTCCTGTCCCTCTATCTCCCTCTCTCTATCTCTCTATCTCCCTCTCTCTCTCTATCTCTCTCTCTCGCTCACTCGTTCTCTGCCCCTCTCTGTCGGCACCCACTTGAGGAAGTGTCTGTATTTCCACTCGCTCTGTTGTTGAGCGAATGGTTGCGCTACAACCATAGAGGGGGCGTTACTGCAGATCAGCTCCTTGCTACGTAGGATAGCGAGTCAAATCAGAATAGCTTAGTTCACTGGGGGAGGATATTGTCTCAACTGAATTGGAGCAATCCGCCAAAATGAGAATTAGAGACACAGACCCCATTGATACAAACCCCCATTGCTAGGAAACAATGCTAAACACTGGAAACGGCCATTTATAAGACACAGGACCTTTAAGTAGTGTTACTGAATCTGTTACAGATTGAGCTTTCAAGTGTGTTAATGTTACTGTGTGTGTGTGTGTGTGTGTGTGTGTGTGTGTGTGTGTGTGTGTGTGTGTGTGTGTGTGTGTGTGTGTGTGTGTGTGTGTGTGTGTGTGTGTGTGTGTGTGTGTGTGTGTGTGTGTGTGTGTTCATTGCAGGCCTCTCCATATTGCCGTGGTGCACGGGGAGGAAGCTGTTGTGGGCAGACTGCTCCACCCGCTGGTACTGGCTCGCAGAGACCCGGACATATACAACAACCTACGACAGGTACACACACACGCACGCACACGCACGCACACACACACACACACACACACACACACACACACACACACACACACACACACACACACACACACACACACACACACACACACACACACACACACACACACACACACACACACACACACACACACACACACACACACACAAAGTGCATTGCTGTTGCACTATTGCTCTCCCCTGGAGAAGATTCGTTGACAAAATTCCAATTTTGTTCTACCCTCAGCCATCAGAAAGCACAAGGGATGATCTCGTGAATCTCTATGAAAGGTAGAATTAGGTCGCTTTCACATATAGTTTTGGTGGACTCGGTGCGGTTCTGGTGGTGAAGTTGCAACATTGTTGCATTCTTCATTTGGTTCGCCTGCGTTCACATAGCAATCTGTCAGGCGCACCAAACTATCTGAACAATGTCACGCGGTCGAAAAGGGTGCTCGTCTATTGGACAGTGGAAATGTGTGTGTGGCTGCGAGCCCGTGTGTGCGCGCGCGCGTGTGTGTGTGTCTGTGTGTGGACTGCGAGCTCTGTCTGACTCCAGATCAGCGGAGGCGAGTTGTTCTATTGAAGCCGATTACCACCATCCTCTCGCTAAACAACTTGTACACCACGTTGTTATATATATATAATAATAACAATATAATAAGCCGCGTTTTTTCTTCCTTCTTCCCAAGATGCACAGTTAGATATATAGATATATAGATAGATAGATAGATAGATAGATGCAGTGTGCTTGTTTTGCATTGAATGCTGCGAGCAGTGGTAATAATAAGCACTTCCTATATTTGGTTCGTGTTTGGTCCGATGAAGCGAACCGAGACCTACGTTTTCAGGCGGACCAGAGTTCGCCTGTTTGGTCCGGCGGACCGAGTTCGACTGCATTCACACAAACCCGAAAAACCGGACTATCGAATTCTGGTCCGATAATCCGGACCAAACAGCCCCTGTGTGAAAGCGACCTTAGTAATGCCATAAAACAGTGACCTCTAGGCAAAAGAGCCCTGCTTGGTATTTCGCTTCCAAGATGGCGACCGGCATAAGTAACTCTCATTCTCTATCGAAAAGGGCACTGGGCCTGTACGCAAGCCTGATTTTTGGGGGCCCTTTTTTTGGGCGGGGGGCCCCCTTTTTATGCTTTTTGGGGTTTTTTGGTGATCAAATATTGAAGGCACGCTGAGGAGGCTATGCAAACTGCAATGGAATACGGGGCATCTCTCTCTCTTTACCTAATATTTTGATTCTATCCTCACATCTTTCAGTTGGAAGGGCAGTCTATATGTGCAAAAATAAATAAATATTCATAATAAGGGCACTTTTTTATGAGGCACAAAAGGGCAGGTGCTCGAGCACCCTTTGAGCTCTATGTGTGCATGTGCCAGCTATCGATGGCCACACCTCAGACTCTGTCAAAAGAGGTCTGGAGAAATATAAGTTACTAAACGCCAACACACACATCAGACCAAAACAAAACATGAAATACCAACAAAATACCAAGCAGGGCTCTTTTGCCTATAGAGGTCACTGTTTGACGCCATTACAGATTCTACCTTTAAGAGACACTGGTTTAGTGTTACAGGTTTTTCCATTCAGTCCATCCTTATATTAGACATTATAACTTTACAATTACAGTAAGAAGGAATGGTGTAGGGGTTGTGATCCCCAGTACCCCTGCTGGCCAAGGCTTGAATCCCGCCGGAACCTTCTGTCCTGTGCCTCCTTGTTATGTACCAGGAGCCTGATCACTCCTGTGTCACTGTGCAGGCAGGCCTGATCACTCCTGTGTCACGGGGCATGCAGGTGAGGGCTGCCAATTAGCCAATTAGTGCTGATTGGTTACCTGCTGGGAGCTTTAAAGGCAGCCCTAGTAACACACATGCAGAGTCGGTGCTTAGAGGGAGAGCTGTCACATTCTTCCAGTCCGTGTCCGTTGGGTTTACATTAGTACATTAGTTTACATTTACATTAATAGTTCCTTGATATAGTAGCATTTTGAGTTAGAGCATAGGGTTTTGGTGTTGGTTTGCACATAGGTTGCGTACCCATGAGCCAGGGTCGTAACACTCCTCTACTCTGTCTCCCTCCCAGCCTTCCTGCTGACTCAGTAAACATAAGATACTAGGCGAGTGGACTGCCTGTAAAAAAACAACGCAGCTGGCACATCATACACTAGATGAATAATGAGGAAACTTCTACCACGGCTGCCGCTATACAAAACCTCACACACCTTTCCCTGACTTCACCCTGCGGCTCTCATGACAGTAACAGGGGGAGGAATGAAAGAGGAAGTCCTTGGTTTCCTGCTCGGCGATCACCCTTTACTGTACACCCAGTCACCTGCTGGTTATGTGATGTACTCATACCCTTCCTGGTTCGTCCACATGTCTTTTACCACGCACGCACGCACGCACACGCACGCACGCACGCACGCACGCACGCACGCACGCACGCACGCACGCACGCACGCACGCACGCACGCACGCACGCACGCACGCACACACACACACACACACACACACACACACACACACACACACACACACACACACACACACAGAGAGATGCTGGGAAGGACCCTCTGTTTTTCCCAGTATTCTGTTTTGTGGATGTGTGACGTGTATCAGGGGTTAAGATTAGGTAGAAAGTAAACCAGGAGAAACCGGACTGTTTGCAGGTTAGCTAACCAGCTAGCTCCTCTGTGCCATCCAGACAGACACTACGGTGGTCACCAGGCAACGGTCTGTGATGTGGTAACGAGGCTTTCAAATTTAATTCTTGTTGATTAATTTGACAGGTATTTGGCGCTTGGAGTTCATTTTGGGGCGATGCTTACAGCATTCAATAAATAAAATGTAAGACCTTCCCAAGCAGAAGTTAATACTATTTAATACTTTTTAAAGCCTTTTATTAGTAAATGTGAATTTAAGACATTTTAAGACTTCTTAACTCATTGGGCGCCAGACCCGAGTAAAGTCGGGTTATATTATCGTATAGCTTACGCTCTGCTCTCTTGGAACTATCCCTTTATCCAATCTAATAATAATAATATTAATAAATAATAATAATAAAAAAATTCTCCACATGTACACACCCATCCGCCTGGCCACACCCACATCCGCTCCTCTACATAAGCGGGGTCGTGGCCACACCAACAGCTCCTTCCCTATTTTCACCACCGTAAAGTGCCTGTATACACCACTTTAAGTTTAGTGCCGAAATAGTTGTTGGAAAGGAGCTACGTTGACATTGTATCTTCGTTTTTTTCTCTCTTGCAATTTTACGAAAAAAACGAAGAGATAATGTCTTCACCGTCGGAAGGTCTAGACCAGGGGTGCCCAACCGTTTTTGAACCAAGATCTACTTTTTTATTTACCACCTAGCCGAGAGCTACCAGCCAAAATTGTATATTGTAAGCCGTCATTTGAGGCTTTATAAAAGCAGCATAATGAACACAAATCTGTCAGTGCTGAGTCCGACCTCATCTTAAATAACAAACAGCATTGCTTGTTGTAGTTAACAAGGAGAGGCAGAGTTGATTTTGCCAATATTATTTTTTTTTATTTTTTTTTATAATCTAATTTTATTAATCGAGATCTACTTGAAATCAGCCCGCGATCTACCTGTCGATCGCGATCGACTGGTTGGGCACCACTGGTCTAGACGCTCACAACGTTACCCTCCACCAGCGCTTCACTATCGCCGCGTCCTCCGTGCATCGTGGGGTGTCTCTGGCTCCGTGGTCGTGGCAGCCAGGTGCGCCTGGGCGGCGCCCGGTGGTGAGTTAGCCTCGCAGAGGGGCTGTTGAGCCTCCATCTCCTGTGAGATGGCCGGGTTCCGGCCCTGGTTCCCCCGCCAGTGGACAGTTGACCGATAGGCAGACAGCTGCTCTGGTGGCCGAGGATTTGCGTCGCAGACTCTTCGCGTCGGCTCGCTCTCGTCGTAAGGAGGCGAGCAGCAGGGGTGAACGGCCTGGTTTTAGTCTTGCGCTGGAGCCGGACGAGAGTTCTCTTGCCTCTTCTCCATTTCCGATGGAAACTGAGGATTACATGGAGGGGGCGGGAGCTCTCTTGTTCGAAGCCCCAGTAGAGACGTATCACTCCCCCTCGGGGAGTGGCAGGGAGTGCTGCGTCTCCTTGGGGTCCCTTGTACTCCAGGGTTGGGTTAGTACCTCCGACCCCGAGACAAGATGCCCAGTTATCTGCCGTGTCGGACGTTGGCGCCCGAGGCAGCCTCCCGTACGCGAGGGACGCGAGTGACGTGGAGGGAGGCAAGGGGAGTTGCTTGCCTTGTTCCCCGAACTCATGGCGGCAGCCGCTAATGGCGTGGCGTTGCCGCAGCCACTGCCGGCACCTGTTCCTGATGACATGATAGGTCATCTCTGGCAACGTCGTCCTGTGAGAGAGACAGGCGTTGTCTGCCCATTCTTCCCAGCAATGGAGGCCTACGTGGCACAGGGACAGATAATCTCCCGCATCGTTGGCCTTACCCCCGCCTACGTGCCAGCCATGCGGGTGGTGGGTTTGGTCCAGGGGCTAAAGGACGGGGTGCCTCGGCTTGGCATCCATACTTTGTCCCGAAATGGTGTGGGAGCCATTAAGAAAGCCGGTTCTCCAGGGGAAATCGGCTAGGCAGTTGGCAAACTGGATTGACCAGGTGTACATCGGCGCGACTCAGAGCCCTGCTGCGACCTCCAACATCGCGCAGCTGGCGCACTACATGTCGGGGCTGATGGCGGGCGGGTCGGTATTGGATGACCATCAACGATACCTTCACGCCCAGGCGGCTGGAGCCATCCTGCACCTTTCCCAGCTGCAGGCGATAGCCGCCGGGAAGGAGCGCGCCCTGGCCACTCTCGTCCAGCGCCACCTTTGGCTGGAGCAGGCGCGGGTGCCCCCCCCCCCACATATGATTTTTGTTATTAAATAAAAAAGTCCCTCCTGGTGACAAAACGTGTGTTTATTCACTATATATTGGGGATACAATGTATAACCCTCACCTAGCTGTGGGGTTGTGTGTTTGCTTAGGGAGTAGGGCAGTTTTCTTTGAACATTGTTATCTGGTCACTGTGTGTGCTTAGCAAGGCCTGTGGCTAGCACTCGGTCAGAAGACTTGTCTTCTCTCATCATGAAAAGACGGTGTTGTTCTTGCAGTAGTAAGAGTGAACTTTACCTTTTTTTATCTGAGGGGGTTGTGTGTATTCTGTTACGTTTGGGAAACATGGCATTGAGTCCACAACTAGGTTAAAGTGTTAGCCTGCAGAAGTAATCACATATGTAGCTTGTACCGAGGTCTTTGGACCCTCTCTTTAACGTCTGTTGTTTTTTTCTTTACTTGGTAAAGTATGAAAACGCGGGTGGCGTGTTCGTACATGAGCCTAAAGCCGTGTATAAAAACCAGTTTTTTACGCAAACGAGTTTATCGTCTGTGGCTGGCGTGCAACTGTTAAGCTTATCCTAGAGGATATACTATTTCATGTAGCATGCTTGATAACTGGTATCATGCGCTGCATGTTGTTTTCATCGTATCCGGGGTATGGGGTCATGGGGGGTGAACTGATAAACCCCTCCCCCTTTTTACTGATTGGCCAGGGGGTTGGACCTCCTGTTCTTCGGTCTTCCTGTCACGCTGTGGGGTCAGCGCGTCACAGGGAGGGGAAAGGGGGGGGGGGGGAGGGAGTTCCCTGGTCCCACGCCATATTTGGACAGGTGGGTCACGGAATTTCCCCGGCCATAGAATACGTCACTGGGCGCGTTTCTATTGGTCATGAGACCACATGAGCACACACACAACACGCACGCTGTGCACTAGCAGCCACTTTAACACTTTAACATGAGCGGGCACACACTCATGCCGCACTCACCCACACTTATTGCCAAAAGGAAAGGCCACTTTAAATTAGTATAGCAACAGTAACAGTGTATTGCACTACCAAAGCTACCTAGCATGTCCTATATGCTCTGTAAATAACTATGTACAGATACCGAGATGTCACACCATGTTACCTGTTACCTGTTTATTGCACAATGTTTTTTTTTATTGGATTCTATTATATGTTGTACCACTGTATTGCACATTGTTGCGGGCAAGACCACCCGCATTTCATTGTATACTTGTATGCCGTGACAAATAAAACTCTTGACTTGACTTGACTTGACTTCTGTGAGTTCTTTCAGGCTCCATATTGTGGACCACTGTCATTGTCAAGATTGGGTGATGCGGTGCGTTGGAAACTGTTCGTTTTCTGCTCTGCTCTCTATTTGAATATGTGTTGAGCTTTTGGTCACGTCGTCCCAGGCGGCATGGAGGGAACGTTGTCTGGTTTCTTATTAGAATTACCATTGATGTGTTTTTTGGGTCTCAGCGTGTACATAGCGCTGGCCCTGGGTGCTTTCGGTGTGGAACCACGCCATGGGCTGGCGCGCCTTGGTTGCTCATTCATAGAAACTGTGTTTTTTTTATACGAGCGACTGGGATGGAGATTTTATTTCTTCCGAGCGCCAGTGTACTAGGTTAGTCTCGACGACTCACGCTCATCTCCGGGGGGAGATGACGGAGTAGATCAAAGCATTGGCGGAGGGGTCTCACGCCCATGGGGTGGGCCACCGGGTACGGTGCGTTCGTGTTCTGACCGTCTTGGTGGCGCTCTCTGTGATGTTTTGGATCGACATGCGTACCTACCCCCCTCTTAGGACTGGGGATGGCGGCGTGACTAGGACACGGGACTGGTTCTGGTCTCGCCGGACCAGGTCAGTTAACCCGTTGTCCGCCAGGGCGCAGATCTGCTGTTCTGGTACCCTGAAGGACTTTGTGCTTTTCCGAGCGTCGCGGGGATTGATATTATGGATGTGTGTGCTTGGTCCATATTGTGTTGTACTTTGCGCTGTGCTAAGGGGCCTGGTCCTTCTCCATTCATTTTCGCCCCTCCCTTCCCATGCTGGGCAGGGCTGGGAGGGGGCTGTCGAGGAGGTTTTCTATTGAACCCCTCTGGCATCCCTGTGTACGTCCCGGTCCGCCGGGCCCAGGTCCGAACTCGTTCTCGTCGACCTGTTGGCCTGGGTTAACCCCTTTTTGAAAACTGAAACACTTGTACTGCCTGTATAGCCGGTGTATACTCGCAGTTGTGTTTCTGAGTTTTTTCTTGGGGGGGTTAAGGGAACAACCGCCTCCTGTTTAACTAAACAGAGGGGGGTGGTTGATTCCCCGGTGAGTTGGTAGCAGAGTCGACTCTCGGGTTGAGGCCGGGCTTGACCCCTGCCCGCGAGTGTGCCCCTGCACCTTTCATGACGTCTGCCAATCATGTCAGCCTTCTCCTGGACCTCGACCTCTCTGAGGGGTCGGGTTTGTGGAGGTTGCGACATGGTGCACAGCATACCGAACGCCCCTTCCGCCGGGGTGCTGTTTCACAGTAGACCCCTTAGGCGCCTGTCTAGTCCGCAGCGCTCCGGGCACAGGTCGAGTTATGCTCTTGGGGCCTGTTGCCTGGATTGAGGGATCAACCTCTTTGGGGGTTGTCTCCCCGGTGCGCCGACTGGCCCCACAGTATTGTGGGGGTATAGCCTCTGTGGAGTGCTTCAGGGCGGCGTGCCGTAGGGGGGAAGGGCCTGCTCTTGCATTGGGCCCTGTCCGATACGCTGGCGATGTGGGGGGTGGTATCACCAGTGACCGTCTGGTGGGGTCTCGATGCTGCGGCATCGTTGGCTCACCGGACCCCTTTTTTCAGGGGATCCTGGCCCTCAGGCTGTTCTTGGGGCTGGGTCCTCCTCCGCGCTCCGCTGTTACGGCCTTGCCACAGGGTTGGGTTCCTGACCTTTGACCCCGTGATGTTGGGGGCTGTGACGGGGGTGTTTTTCTTCCTGTTCGTTCCCTGGTGGCATGTGGGATGTAGTGATGTGACGATTCATCGATTTGCATCGGTGCGCCGGCATACACGTTCACGATGCGAGTGCACCGGTGGAATAAGTCCGCATCGGCAAAATTGCAGGCTGAACTCGCGATGCATCTTGTTGTAGCGCCTTTGCATCGCTCAAAACCGATGCATTCATATAATTTCCTCTCATCCACTTCTGTCAGCAGTGCACTGTGACTGCACACACAGCAGATACTATTGCTAAGGCGAGAGCCGCGTCACAGTTAACAGTGGAAGTGGAGGAGGAGACATGAATAGAATTTATCAACATGGCTAATGCTAGTTAGCCGTTCAGCTAACGCTAAACTAGTGTCTAACTAACTAACTAACTAACTAACTAACTAACTAACTAACTAACTAACTAACGTGACTCTGCAACACCAGTTCCATTAGTGAGGAGGGGGGGGGGGGTATATTGAAGACGCTTGACAACAGGGGTTCAAATATTCACATTTATTGGCTATTAGTTTCTTAATTATATCGCTTCATGCATCGGGCATATCCAGGCAGGCTCTGTGTGTTGTTGACATGTGGACAATTCCTAGTCTAGTGTGTGTGACATCATCAACTGTCGACGGCAACTCAGACGGGGAGGGGCTCTCTCTCTCTCTCTCTCTCTCTCTCTCTCTCTCTCTCTCTCTCTCTCTCTCTCTCTCTCTCTCTCTCTCCCCCTCTCTCTCTCTGTTCAATGATTTAAAGTGGCCAAACGTTACAATATAAATAACAAAATAAATAAATAAATAAATAAATCATTAAGTCTGCTATAAGCCATTATCCCTTTGTGTATGATTATTATTGTCTCACAGTAGTGTGTATATACATTGTGTGTGTGTTTTTAGCTAAAGTGGATAGAAAAGACAGTTTATGGCACCCAAGAGTTTTTATATAAATTGTCTTACAGTAGATTATTTAATTTTTAATAATAATATAAGCTGCATATAAGGAATACAACCAAATTCTCTGTCATACCATAAAGTTGTATCATTATTTTGCATCGTGTTGAATGTGTTATATGAGTATAGCACTGAGGACCCCGTGGTCTTCGCCTTCGGTGGTGAAAGACTTGGGAAGGAGCTGTTGGTGTGGCCACGACCCCGCTTATGTAGAGGAGCGGGTGTGGGTGTGGCCAGGCGGATGGGTGTGTACATGTGGAGAAAAATTATTCATTATTAGATTGGATAAAGGGATAGTTCCAAGAGAGCAGAGTGCTCGCTATACTCATATAACTATGGTGGAGTATAGTCGGGTTTTCATCATTTTTTCTTTTATTCGAAAAACGACCCCCCCCCCCCCCCCTTTCATGCATTCATGATGAAACATAATACCTATTATATACCTTTGATTTGGAAATAGTAGCATGTCCAGGCGAGCAACGCCAACACTTTTAGTAAAATTCACATATCGCTCCATAGCACAGTTACCAGGAATTAGCCAGGATGCGTGTATGCTTTTACCAACGCATTTGTGTTTCCGGGTTCCCGTTTTGCGCTCTGATTGGCCACTGACCTACATGTGTACGCCCCCCCTCGATATCGCCTTTGGGGCGTGAGATATGAAGACACAGACATAGCCATAACGCAATGCTCAGAAAAGTGAAAATTAAACGTTGTTGTTTTCCTTAAGTGTAACTGTAGCCTTAGGCTATGTTTAGACGGAGAGAGTCTGAACAGAAACCGCAAAAGTCGTCTTGCGGTCTCACTTTTAATTTTGCGTTTAGACTAGCGTTTTGGGATGGAATTCTCCGTGCAGACGAGGCTGTAACGACTCGAGACGACTGAGCCCCGCTGTCACACGATTGGCGCATATGTCACATGACGTGCTGTGAAGACCCGCCCTACTCTGCCTCTGATTCGCAGACTGTGGGTGGGGAATGTGATTGGACCAAAGCAGAGTCACTCACAGACAGTGGGTCCAGTCACGCCGCGGGACAGATTCTTGTGTATTTAAAAGTACTGCCAATGTAGCCTTCAGGTGATCGCCATGGATAGAATCAGACATGCTTTGTTTACGCTTCTAGGCTACTGGCGCATGCCTGTGATGTAAGCAGTACGCGCGACAAGGAGCCTTGACAACCCTTTCGTCATCGTTTTATGCGGTTTGACAGTTTAGATGAGAGCGCAAGGTTTATCGTTTCTAGGAATTCCACCCTGGAAGGTAGTCTCACTTTTTTTGCCGTTTCACCCCGTAAAAACGCAGTTTCCGTATAAACGAAAGGCACATCCGAAAAAATATTTTTGCGGATTCACCTGCTAGAGTTTCCGTCTAAACAGGGCCTTAGTCAGGGGAGTGCCATGGTTCCTCCATAGAGCCCCGTTCTACTGATTATGGCGCAGCGGCTCGTGCAGGTCCGGGGTGACTTAGTCACGTGACTCAGTTGGTATTGCTGATTGGCTCGAACACAGTATGTTTGCAAACAGCGAACAGGTCTATACTGCTACAGAATTACTATTATTCTTCTTCTTCTTCTTTCATTAAGGTTCCCCTTGGCTTGACACCATGGTGGCAACTCGTCTTCCTGGTGTATGACATACTATAGCAGCTCAAGTCACATGGTCAATTAACAGCGACACAGAGGAAAGACGTTAAAAGTATGACGGTCACTATCCATCTCACGATATTATCTTTTGCAACGAGTAAAGTTTGGTAGAGTTGTATGTTTGTGGTGGATATTGAAAAAAAAATAACAAAAACTATTTCGCACTTTTGCAACTCATCATGTTCAATGTTGTGATGTTTTTTGGTTTGTGTGTGTTTAGTTTTTCATGAAGCCCAATAAGTGTGTGGTTGTGGCATGTGTGTGTTTATGTGAGTCTCCAATGTGTGTGTGTGTGTGTGTCTGTATGTGGGTGTGTGTGTGTGTTTTAGTTGTTTTAGTAGCCTCGTTCCGCAAAGTCTCATGACCCCCCCCCCCCCCTCTCTCTCTCTTGCTCTGGGCTGTTTCTCACATACCTTGTTCTGAGGTTCAGAGGGTAAGAATCAGGACTTTCCCCTCCACTGTCTGCACTATTCTCTCTCTCTCTCTCTCGTCTCTCTCTCTCTCTCTCTCTCGTCTCTCTCTCTCTCTCTCTCTCTCTCTCTCTCTCTCTCTCTCTCTCTCTCTCTCTCTCTCTCTCTCTTCTCCCTCCTTGATATCTTAAGACACTTTAGGTTCCTCTAAGATGTCATGATAAACTGTCTGATAACATCAGCGTCACACATTTCATCCACAATAACGTCAGGGCTTAGAAAGAATGTTGTTCCATACCAGCCTATAGAACAGCCTCTGTCTCCCTGTAGCGTTGACAGCAGGGGCCGGGTTGTTCCAGGTAGCCTACAGTAAACACACACGCACGCACGCACATCACGTGCTTATCAGTGTCTGGCTGAGCCATTGGCCCAGCAGGGCTTTTATTTTCCTCCTTCATGACAAGAAGCCTGCACTCTTCCTCTCCTCTCCTCTCCTTTCCTCTCCTCTCCTCTCCTCTCCTCTCCTCTCCTCTCCTCTCCTCTCCTCTCCTCTCCTCTCCTCTCCTCTCCTCTCCTCTCCTCTCCTCTCCTCTCCTCTCCTCTCTCTCCTCTGCTCTCTTCTCCTCTCCTCTCCTCTCCTCTCCTCTCCTCTCCTCTGCTCTCTTCTCCTCTCCTCTCCTCTCTCCTCTCCCTCTCCTCTCCTCTCCTCTCCTCTCCTCTCCGCTCCTCTCCTCTCCTCTCTTCTCCTCTCCTCCTCTCCTCTCCTCTCCTCTCCTCTCCTCTGCTCTCTTCTCCTCTCCTCTCCTCTCCTCTCCTCTCCCTCTCCTCTCCTCCTCTCCTCTCTCTCCGCTCCTCTCCTCTCCTCTCCTCTCTTCTCCTCTCCTCCTCTCCTCTCCTCTCCTCTCCTCTCCTCTCCTCTCCTCTCCTCTCCTCTCCTCTCCTCTGCTCTGCTCTGCTCCTCTCCTCTGCTCTCTTCTCCTCTCCTCTCCTCTCTTCTCCTCTCCTCCTCTCCTCTCTCCTCTCCTCTCCTCTCCTCTCCTCTGCTCTGCTCTGCTCCTCTCCTCTGCTCTCTTCTCCTATCCTCTCCTCTCCTCTCCTCTCCTCTCCTCTCCTCTCCTCTCCTCCTGCTGCTCCACTCATTTTGCAGGAATGCGAGTGAGCAAGGGACAGCCTGTAGGGGAGAGGGAAGGGGTTTTCCCTCTCTTATCCTGTCTTTCCCCAGGACTCCCCTCTATCGCTTCTGTAT